>NC_092866.1:19735198-19772669 GCF_032062135.1 Pyxicephalus adspersus | reverse complement strand
CTTTACATAATGATCCAAAATGCAAGGCTATTTACACATATATCTGGTATTATTTCCACATTTACTAAATATAAACAGGAGCAAAACCTATTTAATCAAAATTAATTCAAATATACCTTAATGATAAGTTCTGGTAATTAAAACTAAAGCAAATCAACACACATACAGTCATGGTAAAAAATATTGGCACCCTTGCATTTATGTTGGAAATTGCACCATTTCTCCAAGTAAATTGTCGCAATTACAAATGCTTTGGTATTGTCATGTTTACACAAAAAAGAGAAATAAATCACAAAACATCAAAAATGGCCTGGACAAAATTATTGGCTAAATATTTGGTAGCACACCCGATGCAAGAAATAACCGATGTTAATCGCTTTCTGTAACAATCAATGAGACTTTTACATCTCCCCACTGGAATTTTGGATTATTTTTTGTTTGCCAGCTGCTCTAGGTCTCCTGGATTTTAAGGGTTCCTTCTCCCAACTGCTGATTTTAGATCTTTCCATAGGTGCTCCATGGAATTTAGATCTGGACTCATTATTGGCCATGTCAAAATTTTCCAGTGCTTTGCCATAAACCATTTCTGGGTATTTTTTGAACTATACTTTGGATCATTGTCCTGCTGAAAGACCCATGGCCACCGGCTAAAACCCAGCTTTTTGACACTGGGCCTTACATTGTGCCCCAGAATTCTTTGGTAGTCTTCAGATTTTTTAATACCATGCAAACAGTCTGAAAGGATCTGAAGGTTTCTTGGCTCTATTCCTCTGTGATCTCTCACCATCCCAGTGTCTCTCAGTGCATCAGAACAGGCGCCCGGGAAGAATCACAGACGCATACACTCGTATGGTATCAAGCAATCTTCAACTTTATTGTAACAAACTTCTGGTTTATATATTAAAACAATATATCCTAGCGCATGCTCATTAGAGTACATAGATACTAGTTTATCTATTCTAGATCTGAAATTAATTGGCTACATATTTTCAGACATGTACAAAAGACCTCGTAATAAATAATTGACCTTATCTGAGTTAGCAAAATTAACAAGGACACTCGTCTCGGCAGAACATTAGATTTATAGAATCTAAACAACCTAGGAATACATTCATAACTAAGCTAGAATCTGAAACAAAATGGAGTGTCTCGGGCAACAAAATGGAGTGTCTCAGACCCTTTCACAGTCAAGACTACCAGTGCCTGAAGCAGCAAGACAACCTCCAAAACTCTATGCCTGACTGTAAGGACTGTGTTCTTTTCTTTGAAGGTTTCTTTTTGTATTCTGTAAACAGTCAAATGATGTGTGTTACCAAATAGCTGTATTTGTCTCCCATCTGTCCAGAGGACATTCTCCCAGAAGGCTTCTGCTGTCCTCTGGACAGATGGGACAAAAATGTAGCTTTTTGGGAAGAGCTGTAGGTCAATGAAGGAATGTGTCATGTTATAGGAATAGCAACAAAAAAATTGGAATCTTCCATGTCCATGTGTTTCAATGACAGTAACTAATTCCCACCAGGAAATGTTTAAGGGAATGTCAGATTCATTGTTTTTTTTAAGGGAGCTCTACTTGTATATACATACCCTGTTTTTTCACAATCATCAGAAACATATACATAGCGCCACCTACTGTGTGTAGAAAGTAAGAGAAAAATATGTTTAAGTATCTAAGCTGACATTTCCCAGCTTCTAAGATAGCTGCATATCATTTTGATTTATAGAAAAAAAATGTTTTATGAAATTTCAAAAAGATTCCAATTCTATACTAGATTTTGCTAGACTTACGGTTGAAAAATATTAATGCCTGATAAGAAGCTTTATCAGAGGGAAGATGTCAACAGCATAGTTCTCATGATTTGAGCACTTTAAAGGTCAAATCTAGAAAACTGGGTCTTGGAAACCTAAATATATTGAACTAAAACACTAAAAAACAGAAACATTAAAAAAAATGTGATCAGGTTCATTCTGTCAGACTAAAACTTTTGGTAGACTATAGAAGGAGTGAAGAAAAAAAGTTAGAACTTTTAAAATTGCTTTGTGAGTTTAAATTTCAGCATGAGCTGCTGAACTCTGTAAACAACCAAGTTTTTACAGCAGATTAGGAGAAACTGGAAAGGATGTAAAAAAGGAGCTTAAACTTCCAGATGTTCTGTTCCATAGGGGGAGCAGGGGGAGGTCGAGCGAGAGGCACCCTGCTGTTCTCTCTTCTACTGCATAGCAGTGGTTCCTGATAACTCATTCATCAATCACTCAGGACAGATTGATGAATGACATCTGGGGATGGCTGTACAACTGCCAGATTTTCATCCAAGACGAGCTTGACCTTTTGTCTTGGGTGACCTTAATTTGACATGTGTATTCAGTTTTAGGTAAGTCCTCACAAGCAATGGAAGTGATATTGGCACTCTGGCCTATGCAGCGTTAGGTCCCAGGTTTCAATCCCGCCCAGGACATCATCTGCATGGAGTTTGCAGGTCCCCCCCGTGTTTGCATAGGTTTCCTCCAGGTACTTTGGTTTCCTCCCACATTCAATCTAAAGTAAACATTCTTCATTCACATTAAATAGCCATGCAAGAATTTCAAGCAAATACTGTCTTTTCAAAGAAGTCAACCAGCTTGACTAAGCCCAACCCACAGATACAGGTGGCTAGAGCAACAAACCATTCTGATCACATAGTGACAATGTCGCGCTGCAGTTTCTCTCTGCTGTTATCATTCACCTTGCTGGGTAAGTTTTTGAAAAAATATTTCATATGTTCAAAGTTTCCATAAAAATGGTAATAGGTTAATTGGTGTAATCTGGCAATGGTATAATAGTATGTTTTGTTTTTTTTTAAAAAAGGTACCAGAAAGTGCCAGGCATTGTTGCATTTTAAAGTTCTTGCACTGCCATTCTATACAACTACACTAAACTGTGTGGAAGCTTCAGTGGATTACTGACATGCAATTGTTCCAGTATCCCCTAGTTTTTGCAGTGTGCTATACTTAAAATTTAGTTGTAGTGTCAGACTTAATGATCAGACAATTGACAGGTTATGGAAACTCATTTATTATATAGGTTGACATTCAAGAATCCAACCATCGATAATCCGGTTCCTTAAGATTTCCGGCACTGATTTATTTAGTTGGTGAACATTAAAATTCCATTTGCTTTTCATTTAGTGTTTAATTTTTTTTTCTTTAAAGGACAGTACAAGTAGTCATTTTCTGGTAATCAAATACAGCAAATATAGGCATAAAAATCCGGCATTTTTGAAAATCTGGCACACCCTGGGTCCGAAGGTTGCCGAATGTTTGAATGTTAACCTGTACTATAAATAAATAAATGATAAACTGTTCTAGTGGTCACTGAGACCTGTTTTCTCTTGTGGTGCCTCTTACTTCCCAACTAAAGCTATAACACGTTTGCTGTTGGTGATACACAAACACTGCTAGGTAGCATTGCTTTATGAATTTCCAGCATTGTGCACCTACAACAGAAAAGGCCAGCTTTATATAACATATGTACACTGTAAACTAAAACTGTGGCAACAGAAAGTAAATAGGGTTCTGGGGATTCTCTAAAAGCGTTATTTGTGATGTACCTGAAATATTTAACACTTGATCCTTTCCAACACCCCAATGAAACATATTAAAAGCAATTGGAAAAGAAAAGTGGACGATAGTTGGTCAATGAAGAAATGTACCTATACATTGGTGCCTGGTTGGAATAGTGACCCTTTACATAATCTAGTAACCCCTTGCATTGGTGGTCACTGAAAAAGTGACCCTTTACATTGGTACTCCATTACAACTGTGCCCCTTGTTGTGCTTATATACATTGGTGGTGGTAGAGAAGTACCCTTTATTTTGTTGTTAACTTTAGGTAAAGGTAAATTTAGGAAAAGGTAAATTTAGTGCCCCCTTCCAGTGGTTGTAACTGAAATGTTTTGATTTACGTTGGTGGTCATTGGAAAAGTGCTTCCCTACAATAGCATTCAAGGTACTGCTTCTATATATTGGTGGATAGTGGGGAAGTAGACTCTTACATTGGTGGTCCCCTCTACAGTGGGTCTCAGGGTGGTTCTTCCATATGTAGTTATCAGTACTGGAAAAAGTGGCGACTTACTTTGGTGGTCAGCTCCTATAACATTGTTGGTCAGAGGAAAAGGACCTCTTTGCACTGCCAGTCAGTTGAAGGAATATCGAGTACATTGGTAGTGAGTAGTAAAAGGGCCTTTTTTTTATTTGTGAAAGAAGTATGCCATAGGTTTGTGGTCAGTGGAAAGAGGGTCCTATTACTATACCAACCAATAATGACCCCTAACGTTGGGGTATACCCGGCTTTAGTACTTGTGAAGTTGGTCCTGGGAATAATCATACCATCTCATGCCACTGAAAGCAGTTCCCTTCAGTATAAAAGATGGTCTAAAATACATTTGACTCTTTTTATTGTCTGCCTTCCTGTTCCAGTATCCTGTGACTTTACATAACAACCTAAGGTAGCTCAGGAAACAGATACCAAATCTCAGCACCTCTTAACCTGCAGGGAAGGGCACCACTTTCATTTCTATAATTTTAGGTTCATAGTTAATTGTGACAAACTGTTGCTACCAGCAGGAAAAGTAATCTAAGCCTTTAAATCCCTCTATAGATTATGTTTTCTGCTCCATAGCTTTAGCTTTTAAAATGCATTAAAGCAGGGACATTTGTGTCTAATTTAACACATTAAAGAGAAGTTTCTGTCTGTGTGTTTCTTTCCTTTAGGTACATGCCTCGGTGAATATCCTTGTAGTTATAATGACCTAGTACAGAATCTATCTGCCATAGATGAAACAAGCCGACCTGTAAACAACTGGCTTACTGCAACCAACGTAACAATTGATTTAACCCTATACACTGTTATTCACCTGGTGAGTTTAGATTTTTATATAGGTATATAGATATTTTTTAGATATTTTTATTTTTTAGATAATTATTTTTTATATGTGGTACGGTATTGTCACAAACTTAACCTACAAAATCTCAATTGATCAATTTAAAAGAGTGAAATCTCCTCGAAGTGAATTATGTTTAAGAATAGTTTTAATGACGAATTTGGCAGTAAAAGAGGAAAAAAACAAAAGAGGGGAAATACTGAAGTAAATCAGAAACTCCATGTTAGTTTGATGTGAATATTTCAAAATGCAATAAAACTGGTGTTTTCACAAACATTTCACCTAGGATTTACTTATTTAGATATGATTCCATTAGAAATGGATAAAGTTTAAATGAAAGTTGTTTGAATCTTTGTGAAACCATTCATAAATAAATCAAACTCCTTGTGATCAAATAGAAAATAGGAATTTAGTGTTAAATAAAACAAAATCAAAGCGTGCACTGCATAATTCCTGGCAAAACTTCTCATTTTATTTTTTCAGGACACAAGCTTGCAGTCTTTAACGACATTGGTCTGGTTAAACATGGTAAGTTATATCATTTTTTTTACAAATGTTCTACATGAGATAGCTGTCATTGCACATACAAGTTCAAAAAGTTGCAAATATTGGGCAGGGAGGGGATGGGGACATTGGGTAGTTGCAACTTCCTCAACCATACTTTTTGTCCAGTTTCCAATTTTTACTAAATATTTGTTACTTCAAAATAACATTGAAGTCTTATACCATCATACATTAGCTGAAATAATAGGCTGTGAATAAAATGGAGTTATCACATACAGCAATAAAAGATTGTTTTAGTTGTTAGTAGCATGTTTTTGTCTGAGCATGTATGATTAAATAAAATGTGATTAGAAATCTATATCAAGGAAACTGAAAAAACTTCTGCGGTGCTCAAAGTCGTATATTAGTTAGAGGTCAGGGTGGCTGGGTGACACGGGATATATCCATAATAATGATGGGTGTATTCACATTTGCTAACAAAGAGCTAATGACATTTAGGAAATCCATTTTAGGTTTACTGGATCACCCAGCTATACTTTAATAAATCAAGGCCAATGTCTCTAGTGAGCCCAATTGCTGTAAACTTTTGTAGACAAAAACTCTCATAGTTGGCTGATGGATGTTAGGGGCAGCTGCCATTACTATATTTAGTAATAATATACTGATCCGGGAGTTAAATTTCTAATGTTAATAGCAGGCAGCATACGCAATGACTGGTAAATAATAAGAGAGGTACTAGTTGAAACTTTAATCACTATTTACATTAGAAACCTGGCTACAGGATAGTTATCGAGTAAGCAGTATTTCTATTGGACACAGGCTATAAAACCCTTTACAACCACCATTCACAAAGCGGGTGGCCAGGTAAATAACCTATTCACTTAATAATTTGTCAATTGCTTTCAAAGCCAGCCACAAAACCCACTCTCATGTGTTGTATTGCCTAAAAATGTTTACATTGGGCAGCACGGTGGCTCAGAGGTAAGTGGCCTTTATATGCTAGGTCCCAGGTTAGAATCTCTGCCAGGACAATATCTGCAGGTTCTCCCCGTGTTTGCTTGGGTTTTCTTCAGGTACTCAGGTATGCAGGTAGGTTAATTGGCTTCCCTCTAAAAATGACCTTAGACTGTATTAAAGCATATGACTAAGGTAGGGACATTAGATTGTGAGCTCCCTCTGATATACTCTATCATTCCATCCCTTCCATTGCATTCATTGGGATCCAATGAAGGAATGTTTAGAAATTCCCTGATACCATAGAGTGTGACCACCTCAATTCAGTACACAGACAATTAAATATTCTCCAGAACCTTTATTATCAGTTTGATAGACCACACAAGGGGTTCTTGCAGCCTCGACAATGTGAGTACCAGCTCTTTTTCACTATTGAAGAATATCTCGTTGGGTATCAACATGAATTATATTACTGTGCTTGACTTTTGCAACTGTTGCAATTGACTTTTCCTGTGGCTAAAAGGATTCCCATAGGACCTCTCCTTAATTGGTAGGGGTTTTCCATTATACCACCTGGGTAGTGGTGCCACTATAAAAACAAAAAAACAAAGTATATGACTTTATATAGTCTCACTAGTTCCATTAACTGGTCTTTTTTAATCTATCTATCTATCTATCTATCTATCTATCTATCTATCTATCTATCATCTATCTATCTATCTATCTATCTATCTATCTATCTATCATCTATCTATCTATCTATCTATCTATCATCTATCTATCTATCTATCTATCTATCTATCTATCTATCTATCTATCTAATATTCTTTCTATCTATCTAATATTCTATCTATCTATCTATCTATCTATCTATCTATCTATCTATCTATCTATCTATCATCTATCTATCTAATATTCTTTCTATCTATCTATCTATCTATCTATCTATCTATCTATCTATCCACACTGTATGGCTTAATATGCTAGTGCTATATACTGTTTGCTATTATTATTTTTATTAATATTATTAGTAATAATAATAATATTAATATTAAAATTCTTCATTTTAAATTTACAGGCTTGGGACAGTGAATTTAAAACATGGGATCCTGCAATGAATTGTGGAATAAAGAGTATATTTGTTACAGGGGACAACCTTTGGAAACCAGACCTGTATATTTATGAAAGGTAAGTCCTAAATTCAAAAATAGTGAGTTTGAAGTTCTAAAATGGTTAAAATGCATTGCAGTGCCTAATTCTTTAAAACTATGCATGTTTATGCAGCCTCTTTCCTCTGAGTGATAGATGGTAGCCATATAATATCCACAATTTCCCCTTCCTCTTTCTCTTTACTTTCTACCATTGTCATCTGTCGTCCAACACACAGGGTTGTTAACACTGATTGGGATTTCAATTTATAAAAGGCACTTTGTCAGCCCAGACAGTTAGGAACACACTAGATTTCTGGAAGACCAGTGTATGTATTTTGTAATTTTAAAATTTTCTTAAAAAATTGAGTAATTTATGTATTACAGAAATGTACTAAATATTTTTTTTGTCCTTTTGACACATCTGATTATAAATTATAAAAAAATTATAAACATCACTAATACAGACTGCAACATTTTGCCTGCTTAACAATTTTACAACAACAAAAATTCTTTCTTTAGATATTTTGGAAACCCCATAACAACCAGTTTATTTGTATCAGGTATCCAATATACTGTATTATGATAGCAATATCATTACCAATATTTCTTGTATTTGAATGTATTCTTCTGTTTTAGACTGTTTACTGCACTAATGCTAAAAAAAATGTTATTAAGGCAAAATAAACCATTTTCTTTATTCTTCAGGACAGAAAATGATGACAAATCACCTGCTATTCCATATTTTAATATTTCTTATAAAGGAAAAATTATCAATGCAAAGCCACTGCAGATTGTAAGTTCCTGTAAATTGGACATTTATAAATTTCCTTTCGACACACAGAAGTGTAATATCACCTTTGGTTCATATAATTATCCAGGTATGTTTATATTGCATTCATATGTTACACACAGACTCAACTTATATAGCCTTTCAGAAATGTTTAACCATTAATATATCATCCTGTCAAACTGGGAAATATAGTCAACTGAATTTTGTACTTAGTACAAAGAACTGAATTCTAGTAAAAAATAATGAGATACAAATGTATAGGCTATTAAATGGTGCAATAACAATACCAAAAAATATTAGGGGTAAAATAAGGGATTCTAGAATCTAGACTATAGATACTTAAGTATTTTCATATTCATGAAAAGGGTTTAAAGTTCAGTGCAAGCTTAGCCATTTTTTTGTTACAATAGAATTTTGAAAGACTGTCATCCGGGTCCTCAAACTTTTAAAGGGCCAATTCCGTTGGACCATAAACAGGTCAGTGAAAGTTAGCAATGATTCAGGTTTGCAGTGACAGTAACTAATGCACCAGGGTTAGAAGTTGTTAGGAGTAGGAACAATGCCCTATTACTGGTTTTAGAGAAAGGAATTGTGCCCTGTAGCTGGCATGAGTAGAAGGAATAATGTCCTATCACTGATGTCGAAAAAAAGAAACATGTCCCATCAGTGGTGCCAGTGGGGGTAATAGTGGCTAGTCGTTGCTGTCAGTGGGAGATAAAGTGTATACTACATTATATGCACATTGCTGGTACAAATAGGGAGGTATGGCACCATTATTGGTTTAATTGGAAGAAATAAGGCTCTAGTGTTGGTGTCAGTGGAATAGAATTCTGTTGTGTACATCCATTGGAGAAACAGTGCTCCTTCACTGAAAACATAACATTGTTGCAAAGATAAGTCAGTGGAGAAAACTAGTACCCCATCTTTCATGTCAGTAGAAGAAATAGAGCCCAGTCATTGGTTTCAGCGGGGATGAATAATGCCATTAGTGTCAACCCATTGTTGGTGTCGGTGGGGCTGCATTAGTACCCCATTGTTTGTATGGGAAGTAGAGGTCCTATGATTGTTGTCACTAGAAAGATTAGTGCTCCATTACTGGTGGCAGTAAGGCGGAGTTGTGACTCATTGTTGGTGTCAGTGGGAGGTGTCGTGTCCCATCATTGGTGTCAGTGGGAAGTTTTAGTGTCCTAGTGTTGGGGGCATTTACTCAAAGCTGTTGGGAATGAATTAAACCAATTGTTTCAGTCTTGGAGTCTCTTTAAGAATTAATAACTTCACATTAAAAGAAGCTTTAGAGGTCAGTGTTGGTTTTAAAGAATTTTTCTGTTTGTTAAGCTTATGTAAATAGTAAATATGTAAATAGTATGAACAGATGAACTGCATATGTGAAAAACTTATCACAAATCATTGTTTGTGTATGATTTTTAACTTTATGTAATAGCTGACTATGTACTTATATTACAAACCTAGTACATATTTCAGAAATTAAAATATAACCATTAAATCTGTTCCAAACTTCATTATATGATATATATAAATACACACACACACACATATATATATATATAAGTTTTGTGTATGTTTGTTTTACTTTTTTTCATTAAACATACAATCTAGTAACAAATGTCAAAATCTAATAAATAAACAGCAAGAGGCAGAGACAGTTAGAAATTTAGATTTCTGCTGGCGAGAATATACTCTAGTTCCTGCATGGTTATTGGGACAGGAAATAAGGTATAATCTCCTTAAAGAGGTAAAGAGGGTAAAACTGACCACAGTTCTAGGAACTCCTCTTACTGCTTGAAACTAAGATGTAAAAATAGCTTTAAAAGAAGTAAAAAACAAGACTATGTGCTTAGATGGCTAATTTTACCCTTGTCTTTCCTATTTCACAGAGAAAGATCTTGTTATGGTTCCACGTTCTAATTCAAGTATGGTGTATAAAAACACAGATGATGTTTTTGTCCGCAAAGGGGACTGGATACTATTAAATATTTCAGCAAATTCAAATGTGGTATTTAGCGAAGGTATTAATTACACCACAGTCTACTATGAGGTAAGAGAACAACTTTATATATATTCACTTTGTATTAGAAATAACCCTCATTTTTAGGGTTATGGTCATGAAGAAAAGGGGTTTAAATCTAAATTCATAATTGTATGAAGAGTTGCTTCTTTGCAGCGATACCCCTAAATAAGCTTTAGATGTCTGTGCATTTTGGAAGAATCACTCATGTTGTGGGAAAAAATTATTAAAAAAAAAAATAAATAAAAATAAATTAAACATTTGTAGAGGACTTTAATATCAAAAAAGTTTAAAGTGAAACAGACTGTCCGCGTATTAAACATACTTACCCCTTTTTCATGACAGTATTGATAGCAGCCATTATCCATGGTTAGATCATATTCTGTTAAAATAGAGAACTGTAGACATAAGAAAAAGCATTTTGTTGCTTACATTTGTCAGACAGAGTCTTCCTGGTTTGTTTTCTTTGGAATTAGAAGCTTATCCTCTTCTCTTTGCTCACCAAAGAAACAGCACTCTTCCAGTCTCTAGCCTTGGATAGCTTTAATAAATCAGACCCAATGTATCCGTCATCACCTAAATAAAAGATGCCCGTGTCCCCCACTGAGCACTGCATTTTTTTCCTGTGGTCCCTACACCACTACCGCACAATGCAGATAAACCTCTCTCTCTTTGGCCCTGATTTATGAAAGCTCTCCAAGGCTGGAGAGAATACAATTTCAGAAGTGAGCTGGGTGATCCAGAAAACATGAAATGGATTTTTTTAAATAATTTGCTATTTGCTAGCAAATGTTTTGAATACTGGACCAGATCCATTCCAGGTTTGCTGGTTCACTCAGCTTCACTGATGAAAGTGTACCCTCTTCAGCCTTGGAGAGCTTTCATAAATCAGGGTCTTTACATCTAGATTGAGTTAAGGTTTTTCACAGAACCACCCTGATATCTAATTTGTGTTGTCTTTTTATTCCATTTGTAGATCACCTTAAAGAGAGTGCCTGTAGTTTATATTGTTACCCTCATCCTTCCAGCATGCCTCATGGTTATTTTGGATTTGTTCAGTATGTTTATACCAATGGGCTCTGAAGAAAGGCTTAATTTTAAAATAACCATTGTGCTTGGATTTTCTGTGCTCCTTTTAATCCTAAACAACATGCTGCCAACATCTTATACCCCTCCAATATTAGGTAAGTTTTGTTAACCTTCAATCCATATATTAGGTGAAGATATGCTATATACTTCATTATATGGATTTAAAAATTTTACAACCCCCCAGCTGCACAAAACTTATATTCGCAGTAATCACTGGTTTGTGCATTTTCAGCAATTTAGCGGCTGTTGCTTGCTGTTCTCTAAGTGTAATCTGCAGGGTTAGGCTTTCATATTAAAAGTGTGATCATGCAGAGAGTAGGAGACTGCATGCACTTATTTAGTAAATCAACCCTGATGACTAGCAGTGATGTAATACAGATTCTTGAGTCTTAGAAAACATAGAACACACTGTAACAATTTCTGTGCACCAAAATGCAAATATAGTAAAGGTATTTGTTAAATTATAAAAAAAATATATCAGTATCTAATGAGACAGCATTTGCATTTTTTCAGTACAGTCAAGGAACTCACAACAAAATAAATATAGGGGAAATGATAGAAGTGTTAGGTGCAGGTGCCTCCAATACCCTGCTGTTACAGGCAAATCTATTCATACAGGCAAAGCTCCAACAATTCCAAGCAAGTGTAGACGCTTGCCTCTTCCTTCTGATCTCACATATGTTTTTGGACAATGACTGTGATTAACTGCTTTACTGGCCTATAGGAATGTGCAAGAGGCTGGAAGGAGCGGGCTATTTTCTTCACTATTAGGAGATACCAAACTTTTCCCTGTCCAGGATTTTAGCATAATGAGGAGAGGCTGCTTGAATTTCTAAGGTGCTTGCATGCTTTTCTATACTTTTAGAAGCTTAATAATAATGTAAAATAACCGACTTTAGAGGTTGCCATTCAGATCCTGGACTCACTACCTGGTGGGTCAGAAATCTGAAGCATGGAGCCAGGAAAGTATAGAAAGCCTCAGTTCCACCCTACATCATGTTTGTTCTAGTTCATCTCTAAGTAGTGACATTCGTATTAAGAAGACAATCCTATCTGTGGCACCTTTAACAGTCAGCAAAGTCAAGTACTATATTCCCCCAGTTTTTAATTTCAGTCTGATATGCATATTCCTTTTTTTAAAGACTTCTCATCTTTTACTCTTGTAATTACAGGTATATTCTGCCTTGTGTGTATGGCAGTCATGGTATTCAGTATAATTGGATGTATTACAATTTCATATATGTTAATGCTTTCTGAATCCCAGAAAAATGTTCCACGTTGGGTAAAGACCTGGATTTTGACTTACTTGGCGAAACTTCTCTGCTTTAAATCCTTTAGCAAAAATGGAATAAACATCGGTGAACCGGATTCTGTAACTTGTAAGTAGTGTTTGCTACACGTCAGATAAAGTGGAGTAAAGTGGACCATGTTTATAAAATATGTAAAACTGTAGAGGAGCTGTTGTTGCCTAAACATTTAGATTTTCTCAAATACTTTCCAACTTTCTGAGATGGGAAAGACAGATAGCACAAAGTATTCAGGATACACCTAAATACTTACCTCTTCCATAAAAGATGAAATATGCACAAATGATTGGTTTAACTTCTTCTTAACACATTTTTCCAGCACTTATTTTACGGACCCCCTTTAATTTTTAGATTCAAGACACACTTTGCTCATGCCTTAAACAGGTTGACATTCAAAAATCCGACAACCTCCGGACCCGAGGAGTGCCGGATTTTCAAAAAATACGGATTTTTTAAGGTTTTATATGGTGTATATATTAAAAAAAATAACACTAAATGAAATGACACTAAATTGAAACAAAATGAAATTTTAATGTTCACCAACTATTAAAAACAGTTTTACAGATTTTAGTTCAACTAAATAAAATAGTGCCTCAGAATTTTAATTATTACTATACACTTGAAAAGAAGCTAAATAGCAGATAGACTGTCAGGATGATCATCTTCATGACTGATAGTAACAGCATCCTCAGCAACAGGAACAGCTTCAATTTGTGGAGGAAAAGCAAGACCTAACAGCTGATTCTGGAGTACAGCACCATCAACACATAAACAGTGCTCCAGAAAAGCACTGAAAATTTAAAAATGCACTCCGAAATCTATGCCGGAAAACTGAAGGATCTGCATTATCGATGGCCAGATTTTTGAATGTCAGCCTGTACTTATATTGTTTAAACTCCCATGCTTCTCCATTGTAGTTGGTAAAAATTTCTGGTGGCTTTGGGTACTAGGGAGCGTGTGAACTTTTCCCCTGTGACAGTGCTTGGGTCTATGAGCCAATTTCCTGAGTACTATCACACGTTTGAGAAGGTATTGACATAGATCCTCCCTGCTTTTAGCATTACTGATTTTACAGCTATCTGCTACCAGGAGACAAGGCGGATCCAAGCTTTCCATATATCCAGACCATTCATATCTATGTTATTGACTTTTTCCACAGATTCCAATAATGAAATAATAAATAGAAATGCTGAGAAAAGAAACAAAACACAAACATCCATTGAAGAGAGCGTTGAAGTGAAGCTACTTAAGAGACTGTTGAATGAAATCCTAAGTATCCATGAAGAAATAACGGAGTCTAGAGAAACGCAGGATTTCAAGTCAGAATGGCATGCTGCAGCCCTTGTCATAGACCGCTTTGTATTTCTAGCCTACCTTATCATAGTAATAGTTGTGTTTGCAGTTGTAATCAGCATTTGGGCATCATAAAATAATATGAAGTGATACCAATATTTTCACTTTAGCTTTTATGGCAATCCCATGTTTGCCTATCAAGCTAATAAGACATGAATATGTCTGAAATACTTGTTAAGATGCTAATTACATTTTAAACTGTAATCTATGCATTCCTTATTACAGAAACTAATTTTGAAATATACCCTGGCCATACCAAATAGGGCTTTGGTATGCAGGAATAAAATGCTCTTAAAGTAGGGTTTTCAACTGACCAGATTTACCAGACTATCCTGTAAAAATGATGAGAAGAAATATTCAGCATTAAGATCACAAGGCTGGCATTTTACCCCAACACAAGTGGCAACATTTCCTCAAAGAGACACAACCTGATATCTGGTAATCATTTGTCTAAATAGAGGGTCTGTTCTGCATGTGTTCTCTCCCAGAGATAGGTGATATTATTTACCCCATTGATAGTCTTAAAAACAAAAACTTTAAATATAGTGGAAAAAATATTTAGGTTGCACTTTATGCTACTTTTGCTGGACTAAAGTTTGTGTTATATTGCACTAATGTATTTTGATGGATCTTTTATGTCTCATATATGCACTATAACCAAAAAAGATAGTTTACTATACTGTACCCATGCTTTATATTATTTACTAATAAGCCATGCAACAGAACAACCTAAGTATCTACAATAGCTCAGCAGTTGAGCCCTAATTTATACTAAAGTATGTTATGAATAATATTAGAATACTGTATATAGTATATATGTTACAAAGAAAGATGCCTAAAATAAACCTATTGTTATAAATCTTAAATAACATTTTATTTTTTTAAATTTATAAACTGTATATAACTTTCTGTTTTATTTGAAATAAAGCGTTTTAATTTGAACACATTTGTTTGTATATTTTTTTATTAAAGAATGTACTTTGAACCTTTTATACCAGTACCTATCCTACAAATGACCATACTATCTCATGACTTGTTATGGTGTTCGATTTCATCTACAAACTTGAAAAACTACTTCTACATGAAGGCAATAGTAGAGCAAAGTTTACAAGATTACAATCTATAATGGTATTAGGGCAAAGCTACTTTTTTACCTAGGGGACAGTTGTGGCTACATTGGCTTTACTAGTGCCTTAGAATAAGTTTTTCAAGTTTGTAAAGAAAAATGAAATAAAAAAAAAACCTTTGTTGTTGAAGGAACAGTAATCTGAGATCATACTTTACCCTGAAAGAAAGTTTGACGTCATCAAAGTGGCTTGTCATTACCTCTGTCTGACCAACACATAAAATGAGTCTCTAGCAGTCTCAACTAATACCACCTCTGGTTCTCATATGTTACTGGCAGGTATAATACAGATACCAAAGCACTGGTAAAATAAAAGTAGTATTAGTATAGTTATTTTACATTCTGGCATCAATGTTCTAGACTGGTACACGTAGAAGGTCCCCTGGTTCCCATCTTCTCTCTACTGTCATTACCAAAATCAACAAGTTCTGTGTGTGTCATGGTAGATATTCTACTAGCACCAGCTGGGTTGTGTTTTTTAAAGCAATGGCTACCTGGTTCCTAAGTTTTTTAAAGACTTACTGGAGCATACTGCTTAAAAATGTTTAAAAATATAGACTCTACCAAAAAAAAAAAGTTACTACAATGTGGTTGTGAGAAAACTACTTTATTATTCCAACACATTCTTAGATTTTTATACTATGAATGAAATGTTAACTATTAATTATTTCAGTTTTGTGGCTAATTTAAATAATTAGGCAATTACCCAATACAATAACTAAGGATTAAATCAAATAAAAGGCAAAATTTATATTGTATGGCAGGATAGTATAACAACAAAAAAAAACACAAAAACAAGCTAAAGACCAGCCAGGGTTAAAAGGCTGGAAACACCTAAAACAGGGGCTAGGGACGGTGCAGCTAAAGCATGGTAGATAAAGAAATTCTTACAACAAATCAAAGTTTTGTGAACAAGGTGGTAGCCAGCCAAAAGCAGCATTCATTCTTAGCAGTTCAATCAAAAATGATAAGACTACATCCAAGAGCCAAGAGACCGAAGAAACAGACTGGAACACAAGTGCAGAAGACTAGAACAGTGTTTCTTGACGTTTTAAACTTGGGGGAACCCCTTGAAACTTGACTTTTCAGGTCTTAAGGGTATCCTTCTATAATGTCTATATACGCAGCTCACAATACATTGGCTTAGCAGTCATTGGGAACAATGCCTCATCCATTGCTTGCCAGTGGGAAGGCTTCCACCCTTACAAGTATCCAAAAAGATCAATGGTGTCAGTGGAAACTGATCTGAAAAACACAAACTGCTCATTGCTGAAGAAACCCCTAGAAAACTCTGGAAGACCCCCCTGGGTATCTTGGAACCCTGGTTGAAAAACATTGGATTAAAAAGTAACCAATGTCCATGAAATACAATGAATAACAATAAAAATGCCAGAAAACAAGGCAAGATTGAAACAAAGTTGGTGTCTAGGCAAATTACCCAATTAGGTATTCTACATATCAGGAAACAAAAAATCTGACAAATCGTTGAAGTAAAAAAACACAGACTACAGCCCAACAGGGAAAAAGCAAAGCTGTAAAAAGAACACAAACTCTAAGCCACAAGAATACCATTACAGTAAACTAAAAACACAGTTTGTAATCCAGGATCAAACAAACATGTGATGGACACACCATTGGATAACTACAAGGAAATTGCGAACCCTAAATACATGGGAATGTGGGGGAAACCAAATGATGTATACCAGGGGAAAATCCAAGAGGTGTATGTGCAGGAAGTACAATATATATATATATATATATATATATATATATATATATATATATATATATATATATATATATATATATATATATACTCATATATGTATATTCACTTGTTCTTTTTTTAGGTACACCTGTCCCGTTTCCCAAACGTTTCCTAATGTAAATTGTCAGGACAACCTGCTAAAGTTTAAACCAAGCATTATTGTCATTGTTATGTTTTGTAACTCTAAAAAAGCCAAAAACTTTTTTTTAATGTTTTGAATACAGTAATGAGGGTTCAAACTTCTATCAGTTTTTTAAGCTGTCCGTGATGGTTTCGGAGAGGTCTCATTGTGAGACCAAGACAATAAATTAGCTGGACAGGGATCTCTGGAAGATGTGGAGTGTTTCCTTCTATACCAACATGTTTTGGTCAATGTTTGTATCACATTAAAGAACATTCCAATAATATCCTACCTTCTGACCCATTGTTGCAGGGACATAAAGTCAGGGAAGTCTCCCCAGTGGGAACACACAGACAGTAAAAATAATTTAAAAATGAAGGTTAAAAATGATTAATGCACCCTTTATACGTGAAGGGTCCACAAAAGAGGCTTCAGTAAACTACAAAAAAGACGAAAGGTTGGTCTCTACACACTGTTCCTTGAGATTCTGAAAAATATTTACTCTTATGATAAAATCCAAAATATTTTGGGCACCTTCTGACGCCACGTTCATGGGGGAAGGGTGTGTAACTACTTTAAGGGAAGTAGTAAAAGAACAGCTTATAGTTTGAAAATACTTAGTTTAGCCAATATTAGGTAAAAGTGTAAATAGAATTAATATACCAGATTGTAGCTGCAGTTTTTCCTAACACCCTTCTAATAAAAATCTTTTAGACTAGAGATGGATTTTAAACATGGTCATGTGCATACTTTCAACGCCTTATCTGATTTCCATCAGTTAAAATACGCCTGACTAAGTTTACTCCATGATCTATAGAGTTCGTTTTTCCCCTTATGATGTGATGTGTTACTTCCTTATGATGTCTTTCATGGTAAATTCTTCTACAATTATCACCTCACAAATTTTCGTGGTTTCATGCTTGGTTTCAGCTTCAAGACAAAATCGCTACAATAAATTTTGGTACTTTGAAGTAATTTCCCTTTCAGACAGAATGAGGAAAAGATTTCCAGAAGAAGTGCTAGAGGAAAATTGTGCCATTATTTTTTCATATATATATCTAATGCAGCCTCAATCTTTTTACCCCAGAAGAGCCACTAAAATAATTTCCAAGTTTTGGGAAACCCCTGCTAATACCCATGCATTGGGTGTCAGGGGGAAAAATAGCCCCTTTTATTAGGGGTCAATTGGAAGAATGTTCCCCTTAAATTAGTTAAGTGGATCCCATCCTTTAAGACAGCTAAATTGTTTGCTCTGCCAATGGATGTTGACACAAGAACTATGAAGGCACTAGCAAATGGAAGGACATTAATCATCTAAAGCTCAAGGAACCCCTATCAACCTTTGGCGAGAACCTAGGATTCCAAAAATCCCTGGCTGATGAGAACATGTCTAGTGTCTAATGCACATGGAAACTCCCTATAGAGTTAAAACATATTATAACCCCAAATAAAAATGTTATATACTACATCTTACCTGGTATATTCTGGCTACGTTTATTGTCTTCTTTCAGACTTTTTTTTACTTTATTTTTTCCTGCCTGTGGAGTGACCTAGAGTGACAAACGCACGTTATCGGTCACGGTTGGGGAGACATAGCCTCTAGGGGGCGCTTACGGCACAAAAATTGTGTGAGCCCTGAGAAGGGCCAAGGCACAGAGTCTAAGCGGTACCCAGGTCTTCTCCAGGGCCTCTAGTGGTGAGGATGTGGCACTTCTGGTTACTGCCAGGTCGCGGTCCTTGGGCACTTTGGGGTGGGCATGATTATACGTGGTACCAAATCACTCGGCAGAACAATTGTCAAGGAAGGCCAGGGTCAAGGCAGGAAGCAAGCAAGAGAGGTCCAGGAAATAGACACCGGTAACACAGGGGCCACCCCAGACACAGGAAAACTGGAACAGCACAAGGGAACTAGTTGGGACAGGGAAGGCATTTAATTTACCAACAAGTGTAAAGGAAATGCTCAGCAGAGCTATGGGCTACTAGCGGAGACATGTTGCAAATACCAGTGATGTGTCTGAGCAAGCTAAATTGCCTGGGTGATTATGAAGGCTATTTCCTGATTGGCCGATGGGAGGGATGATACTGATTAAATCTGGAAGAGCGGGCACGCCTGGGCTCAAAACTGCCTGCATGCGCAGGAGAGTGGCGCCTGCACCTTAGCGAGTAAGAGGTAAGTGTGACAGTATCTTTGGAAAGGTTGAGTTGTCACCCTATGACAGTAAGTGATTTAACACAACAGAGCAACCCCTCAATTCACTCTCACCATAGGAGATGATGTTCTCCTAGAGAAAGTTTGATTGCACTGCAAGTAGAAAGCAATTCAAGAGATATCTGGCTGGATTTACATCCATTTTTTTACCTGTCAAACAGATATAACTAAACAATTCTTCTGCATTTAGAAGACCTGAAGTGGAACCTAGCTTTTGCCAGCTCAGTGTAGGATTCTGGAATGTGCTGGGTATCCCAGCATCCCCTGGGGCTACGGGAATGAACTCCCACACACATACATAGGCATTATGACATGCTGGCCTTACCAATCAAGTTAATTGAGGACCCGTCTCCGGGAACAGTATCAGGTAAAGATGGTGGCATCAGAGCAAGGACAGGAGGACAGGTGAGTGCAATTAAAAAAATTGTGATCAGGCAGGTACGGTTATTTTTTTGCAAATGGGGAAGAGCAGATATGCCTGGTTGCAATTTTTTAACTTTAAAGGTTTAGTTCCGCTTTAAGTTACCAAAGAATACCACAAGCATTTGATGCTTGTGCTCATTTAATAATGATTTTACCAGCCACAAATGGTATAGAAATGCTGGTTCTTCCTCATAGTTCAGCAATGTGCTTTAATGCTTTCCTATTTGTTTTTCATTACAAATCACCCCCTCCCATTCCACTCTACATCTTTTATGTGAGTTTCACATTTAGAGTCATTTTGAGTAAATAGTCTGTATATATTTAGCCGGCTTCTCTCCTATATCAGCATTCTTTCCTTGACAGCAAATTATGATCTTATTTTCAGAAAAAAAATTTCCATCGTGTACAACAGTGTTAGATGATATAATGTTTTACGCCCTTGTGTTGATAGATATGTTAGGGTTTTACACCCTAAAAGTACATAAAAGACTCTCAGAATATGTGTTAGCTTGTAGTAAGTATAAGACTAGGAGAGCTACTGAAAGTTCTAAATGCTTGATAGCAGTAACCTCACTTGCAGCACTCAATAGGATTCTTGGGCTCATGGTCAACAAGAACTTGAAGTGGAACTAAACTTTAAAACTAAAAAGTTGTGAGCAGACAGGTCCTTTATTCCAGAAGGGACAGGCAATGTTCTTCTGCAATAAAATAAACGTACCTGCCCGACCAGAATTTTTTCCTTACACTCACCTCCATCCTCACCTGGTTCTCTTCCAGGTTCTGTATCCTTTTGAGTGTTTACCAATGCAACTCCCAAACATGTTAAAGGGTTGATTTTTTTGCGCATGCACAATTCAGTGTACTTTCTAGAAAAAAAATTGTGAACAGGATGGTAAGTATGTTTTATTGTAGAAGAGAGTATTTTTGCAGTTTTTCAGTTACATTTTAAATCTCTCAGTAGCAATAATATTTAAATTGCCAGCATGGTCCTAGCCTGAGGGCAGGTTCAGACCTACTTTATGATGCAAAAATCCAGAGTGCCTAAAGGTGACTGGCACTTTGCCAGCTGCTTAATCACTCGCACTACAGAACCATTTCCTAAAAAAACAGCGCCTGCCCATTTAGGGTAAGTTCAGCACCACTTCCATTCATTCTCTATGGAGTTGCCATAGAGAGAACCTACATGTAGGATCTCCAGAGAGCTGGTGCTTTCCTTGCATAAGGGAGCAATAAACTCATTGCTTCCTCCAGAGCAAGCATAGCCTTAACATAATCATAAAGAGTAGACTAGTAGACTGCTGACCAGATACATTTGCATTGTTTTTTAACACAATACACATTTTTGCATTTATCTTGCACACGCAATGTATATAGCCATCACTGCCTATGATAAGGGAACTATAGCAATGGTCTAGAGGAATCCAATTCACCTGACCTCCATTATCAAGTTGGATAGTGTCTGGGGAAGTTTCTTATCGATCAACAATTGTCTTTGGGTAGCGCATTTGGTTATAGTAGTCACATTTACCTGGACCTGTTCTGTAATGTTAAACATGTTATGTAGCCTAATCAAGCAGCGTATTCAGTTTATCAGTGGGTATTAAAAAACTGAAACATCTCACGCCTATTATTCAATCTTTTGGAAGTTTGAAATAATTAGATCTACTTGACTGAAATTGTGTTATATGTGGATGAGAGCTGATATTAGGAGCCCTCACCCTCTGGGTTGTTTTTTCTGACATGTGACAGATGGTCTCTTTTTGAAAACCGGTTGTCCTCTCTTCCCAAAGTGTGCACCTCTATGCCCTCAAAAGAATGATCATTTTCCTTAAATGAAAAGTAACCTGCAGAATTCGCCATCCAATGTTGGTTCATCTATTTTTTAAAGGTTCTTTGTCTCTCCAACCTGTTGCAGACTTCCTGGCACCAAAGAATTGGATTATGTGAAATGGTTAAGCTTATTTGCGATTAGTGAATTTGTAACTTGTATTCCATAAATGGAATTTTATTGGTGTTTGTTTGAAAATAGTCTTAAATGAAATAACAAACATTTTAGCACAAATATATGTGGCTTTAAATAAGGTGGTGTTCTACCGCAGTAGAGCATGCCCAGCCTATTCCCTCCACCAGTGGCGCTTACAGCAGCGGAGGAGTTACAGGAATTAGTGCTCTGCAGCTTGTTGCATCCTTGTTTCCCTTTAGCTGGGTTTTCCCTCTCAGCTTGTTGCATCCTTGTTTCCCTTTAGCTGGGTTTTCCCTCTCAGCTTGTTGCATCCTTGTTTCCCTTTAGCTGGGTTTTCCCTATCAGCTTGTTGCATCCTTGTTTCCCTTTAGCTGGGTTTTCCCTCTCAGCTTGTTGCATCCTTGTTTCCCTTTAGCTGGGTTTTCCCTCTCAGCATCCTTGGCACTGAGATTGCACAGCTGAAGGGAATTTGGAGCTGTGCTGCAGCTGATTAGCAGAATGGTTCCTGATCTCAATCTCACACTGCCATTGGCTGCTGGGTCCTTATGGTCGCCCTGCTTTTAGATTCCAGTGCCTGTTGTAGCGTTTAGCCGGGATAGTATGCGCTGGAGTGTGGTTCGGGTTATTTACTGTTCTTGACCTCCTAGAAAGTTAAGTTAACCCCTAGTTTATTCTTTTGGCTTTCAAGGCTCATCCGCTGGGAAGAACAAGTCATACAACAAGTTGACCCTCCCATGAAACTATCAGTGATGGGGTATTTATTTCCTTACAATGACACCGCTGATGCTGAAGTCTTCCTTCACTGACACTGCTAATGTTGGGGTATTGTATTTCTGTACACTGCCATGGCTATTGTTGGGTTACTTCATTTCTTACACTGACACCAATATATTGATGCATTGTTTCTGTCACTTTAGGCTTCGCCTACAGCACCCCATGTGGTCTATTAATAAATGTTTCTCCCCCAAGATTCACCCAGCCTTAGTTAAGCCTTTTTTACATTTGATTCAGAGTAAAAAAAATATGGGAATCATGAGAAAATAGAATTACACATTTTCCAGCTGAATTTCTTTGCTAGTATGTGATTTTTATTTGAGGTGACCATGTAATTGTGGATATAGTTCTCACCTCACCCCCTCTTACCCTTCTTTATTTACCCCTTAAACCACTCCCACTGTTACATTCAAACCTGCCCTAATTGTGTGCAACAATGATAATATCATACTACTTAACTCCTGTGCTCATGCCCAATAGAATATTTAAGTGCAAAATATTTTAAATGAAAGATATAAAAATTAAAATATAAATAACAGCTTATATAACAAGGTAACATACAGTATAATTCCCTCAAAGCTAAACAGTTTTACATGGCAATGCATATCAGGAAGGAATTCATGCAGCTATTACAGTACACACTACAGATGAATACCAGTACTGTACAGCACATTTCTATTAAGTTTACCTGCACCACCTTGTGGAGATATGCAGTATTACTGCCTTCTTACGTTACATATTTTGCCTTACAGCAGATCTATCATCACATTTTAGTATTACAGGTTGACAATTGAAAATGGGATCCTTCAGTTTCCCGGCATGAATTACAGATTGCATTTTCGAAACAGGTACTGCAGTACACTGTTTCTCCACTAATGTTTTGATGGCACTGTTCTGCAGAGACAGCTGTTAGGTCTTGCTTGCTAAACCAATGACATGTTGAGACGTCCCTGCTGCCTGCTCCCTGGAACTGTGCCTGATGTCTGCGGGTGCTGCGAGAGGTAGACTGGTCTGTGTGGAGCTAGTATAAAAAAAATCTGTAATTTTCACAAATCCAGGGCACCTCAGGTACGGAGGTTGCTGGATTTTTGATTGTCAACCTGTACATGAAAATTCCTTTTATATAATGAAAAAACTATTTTTTGATTTTGACTTTTTTGGACAGGTCTTCTTCTGTCTTGAATGCTGTGGTGGTAGAGCCTGAAGGGGAAACCTGTAGCATTCAGAGATATCTGTGTCACATATCCCTGGAGGCTGTGATCTGCTCCTTTTGCCATCAACAGGCTTTTCTATAATGTGAAAAAAATGGCTTAATCTCAGGTATGTGCAGTGCGAGTTTGGGTGACATAAAGACAGAAGATGGCGGCGCTGGACATAAAAAGTTCCTCTTGAAAGTGGTCCTAGCCACCAAAAGTTACAACAAACAAATCAGCTCCCAAAACCATAGCTGTATGTAAGTTCATGGTTTGTAATATGTTTAGGAAACATGCTTAAAATGTTTGGAAAACAAAATACATTTTTTCTTTTTATAAAAGGGTTAGCCACACTTTTATATGAAGTCAAAATGTGAAGATAAGTCTGCTTTAAAAGTCAGTGAATGTTATTGGCCTGTGTGAAAGGTCTGTTTTTGAGGTCCCCTCATCTCTGGAAGCGAGGACAGTGACAGAGGGGGAAATCCTGTACAGCCTGCCTTATATCCACTCCTGAATCCAGAGAAAGTCTGCAGTCACACACTAGTGCAGGCATGGCAAACTACAGCCCCTGGGCTGTATACGGCCCAATGAGCTTGTTGTTCCTGCCCTTTGGGTGGTCTATGGCTCTGGCCGGTGCCACCACGAGTAAGGTCAAGAGAAGGACCACGCTGGGAAGATGCACCGGCAAGAGCCGCGGAACACATCCCCCATTTGTATCCCGGCTCTTGGAGGAGGGCGGGTTGTGTCCATTGGCATCAGTGGCATTCAGTGGCATCATGATGGCATAACCCAGCCCACTCGCTCATCAGCCCGGCCCCTCAGCCAAATTTTACATCAGATTGTGGCCCCCAACTGAAAAAGTTTGCCCACCCCTGCACTAGTGCCGCTGCAGAGACATTGGTGGACTACCTCCCTTCTTTAATAGCATTGACCATCATTGATCAAGACATAAATTTACTTGCAGTTGGCTAATTAGTCACTAGATTTGAAACAATTATCGCTAATATCAAATATTTATCACAAACATTCATCCTGAGCAATAAAAAAAATAAAAAGGTTAGTTTATAATAAATATATAAAAATATATAAATATGTATCCCCGGCATAGCCCTGATCACGTCATGCATCCCAGGAGGCTCTGTGCTCCCATTCTGTCCACCCTTTTATGTAATGTAAAAGTTTTGGTGATACGTCCACCTAAAGATGGCCAAATACCCAAACCTGGAGGAAGACCTGGGGAAGATGGCAGTGCCAGAATGAGGAGAGGTGCCTGTACTCACAAAAATGCAAACCAGGCAGGTAAGTTTATTTTATTGATGAAGAGCCATCATGTTTAGTTCTACTTTAATTTTCACTAAGCACATGGAGAAAAAAGAACACAGCCAAAGATGCAGTACTACCTAAAGCCACTAGATGTCAAACTTAAAGTGTACCTAAACTCAACATTTTCACTTTACATAAAAATGGTTAGACAACCCTAATATGTAGAGCAAAAATGTGAAGTCTTTTTTATTTTTATAAGGGAGCTACACCCTTTAAAAAAAAAAAAAAAAAAAAGGTGCTCTTAGTCTTGATCACTACGGCGAATGGGAGAGCAGTGCCTCCTGGGATACCTACATCATTCATCCCAAGAGGCTCTGGGTGCTCCTTCTGTGCATGCCCTAATCTCGGGGGCATTTCTTTTCTACTAAGGGAAACAGATGCCGAGCTCACACGTGCGCAGTGCACGATCGGGTGACGAGCCAAGAAGACTGCTCGGATAAATATGAATTCCAGGACAACGCGGGACCGGATCAAGGGAAGGACCAGCACCATCAAGGGATCTGCAGGACTAAAGGTAAGTGTGATTTTTTTTTTTTGTTTTCAGTTTAGTTCTGCTTTAAAAGGCAAAACCTTAAAACCTTTAAAAACACACACAACCCCCCTAGCGGTATTTCCAAGTGTGACTTGGAGAGGATTTTACTTGCAAAAAGCGGTAATCCTGAGTCATACTCGGGGTCGCCAAAAACATAAAACAAAAACACTTACCTTGTTTCTTTGGGATCCCCTGGCATCCTGCTGGTCCCTGCATGTCCTCGGGACATGTCTTCTTCCTTCGATCTTCAGCCAGCGACTGCAGATACGTACTCTGGGGTTTCCCAGTGATATTGGTGCGGACGGGAGGCCCGGCGGGAAATTCAAATAATTTTGAATTGGATTCAATACAAAATAACTGTATTGAATCCAATACAAAGAAATCTTTATACAATATATATAATTATATTATTTATATATATCATACATGCTACTGTACAGTTATTTTACAGGTTTTAGTATTTTTTGCACCCTTGTTTTAACAGATTTTGTTTTAATATTTAAAGTTTATTATTACATTTATTAATTATTGGACATATTTCAGTGAATTATGCCTAAGAATTATAGGCCTACAATGTAAAATAAATATCCATGCAAGAAAAAGTAATGCTTTTTGCGTGAAAATACGGACAGACTTGGAACGCCAGGGAGGGTAAAGAGAGATCACTATTATGATCAGAACTGAAGATTTGGTATGAGTTGTTTTTCTTACATTTTAATTATTGATGTTTCTTCTATGTTCAGCAAGGCCATGGCATTCTGCCTACCATCTCATATCCAAACATAAGAGGGAAGAATGATTTATGTTTGTTATACTGTCTGTTGTGTGGCCACAATTTTCTTTATTATTGTCTTTATAGCAATTTGAGACCCAAGATCTTAGAATGGTTCTAAGTCTAAAAAATGGTTGGAAATTGTTTAAATTGAATACTTACAGATAATCAGCCATGAAGAAGATGATCACACAGACAGCAATGAAAACAAATTGACAACACAAATGTTTTTAAGGAGAATTAAATGTTTTTGGGAGGTACATATTAAATAACTATAAATAGGTACATTTGTGGATGAGCCCCCGTGTCGGGGGATTTAGAGATGGTCCAGGTTATCTTGTGGTATGTAGTCTTCAGGTGTACAGCAGCCAAAGCAGTAGCTGGGGTTTTTATATTGACCAAGCAAGGACCACTATAATGACAATAATGATCACAATGAGCAGGTAAAGGATGAGGATGAATCTGTCCAAAACAAAAGCCACCAGGTGCCATTCAGATTTTGCCTCTTCCTCCTTTTTAGAGATAATAAGATGTCTTCGAACCATAAGCAGCTCCAATAGCAATCTCTTAAGTAGTTTAATCTCCGCGCTGTCTTTGGTATTTTTGGAGAGATACTTGTTAGTTTCTGTTTCTGGTTCAGTGAGTGCCAGATTTCCATCCACTACTAAAAACAAAGTGTTCATATTAGTGGGGTATTATAAGTTGTATGCAAATCTTCCAGTACTTTTTTGCAGGAAATACAATGTTCATCAACCCCTCACAATAAATTATTTAAATGTATTAAATGATACATGGAAGACATTGAGGCTGATTTATAAAAAGCTCCCCAAGATTGGAGAAAATAGATTATCATGGGTGAACCTGGGTGATCCAGCAAGGAATCAGCTCTAGGACTGAAAACATTTGGCAAAAAATAGCAAAAGAAGTCCAGCAAAGTTTAAATGGAATTATCAAAATCATTTCAGGTTTGCTAGGTGATGGATCTTCTCCAGGGTTGGAGAGTTTTTAGTAAATAAGACCCATTATACAGACCCATGTGGATCTCGGCTACTTACACCATCTTCTTTCCAAAATAAGAAATAACCTTTTTTCTGCATATAGAAGGAGTATGCTCTTTATGTCCAATAATTAAAAGCCATAATCACTGACTTTATTGGAAGAACAATAAAGAAAAGAAAATAAGAACACTGTCAGTAGTACATTTTTGATTTTGACAACAGTGAATGGCCAATTTTTTGCAAATTAAAAATGTGTAACACTTTCAAATTGATATTCAATCAAAATTTAAAAAGCACACAATAGTTCAAAGCATCTCATCAAATAACTATGACTTCCTTCTATTCAAATATCAGAAAGACGTCTCCACAGCAGTTTTACTGCTTGCCCTCACCTATATGATTATGATATATAATTGCCTTTTTTATATCTCACTAGATTGTCACCTTTTTAAAATACGTATCATTATCCAGGTATGTCAGCTGTATGCAGAGCCTATTGCCTGGTACTTCCGCATGGTTTGTGGTATCTTTAATTGTCTTGAAAAAATCACTGTTGCACCACAGAAGGTTTATTCATTGTGCCCATTAGGACATTATCATACAAAAAAAATGAAATGTCTTTACCTTTGTTATTGCTCTCAACAACAGCGTCAAGGTGCTCCTTTGTGTTAATTCTAAGAACATATGCCAGCCTTTTCAGAACCCAAAGTTTGATCAATTTTGGTACATCCGGCCGCACAGCAGAAAGGTGCAACATATATGATATGAAGATGGAGTCAATAATACTGATGATCATAATGAGCAGACAGACCATACAAAACACACCTGAAAAGAGAAAAAAAATACTGTTCACCTAATATATAATATTTAATTATAAATGTTTAGCCCTTAGATATGATATAAATAAATACAGCTGTGACACAGTAACAGATTGCTGTTGATGTGTCTCTTTTAGCTTTATATAATATTATATAACTGGAATTATACAATAGACTTTAAAACGGTACTGCTGGAAAATTCAGATAAAGTATCTGTGGATTTGGTAATACCAAAGCTACAGTCATGTAAAAAATGAAGTACACTGTAAAGAAATAGTACATTTAGAACATTTGAAAAATCAATCATTAGATCTTCACATAGACAGTGCTTACAGATAAAGGTTATATTCTTAAGTGACACATGACAAAACTGCTCAGGGTCTAGGCAGCTTGCAGACATCAGGTTAGTTGTGAATATATTATATAAAAAATATATATTATATACTATATAAAAAGAATGCAAGACCATTCGTCCTAAAATCAATCTTAAAATGTCCTATTAATCGGAAGCCAATCAACTAAGGAATGTCTTAAAAATAAGAAATGGAAGGTTATACCCTACCCTAATCATAGATCCTATTTGAGAAGGAAAAAAAAAGCAAGCTGATCGTGGAAGGAAACTAACAAACATATTGTAACTAAGAGAATTTAGCACAGAAGGGTGGTCAAAATTTTTCACCTTGTCAATGTCAGGCACATCTATTAATTTATTGTGGGGAAATGATTCAAAGTATTGATTTCCTGTTATATCACCTTTATCTGTAGGCACTGCTTGAAGAAACATCTAAAGTGGGTCTATATGTAAAAATTGTCAGTGATTTCCATGTGATGTACATACATTTTCATATGACTGTATTTGCTGCATTATTTTAATAATATTCTTGCTTTTTCTTTATTGTTTAGTAGGTGGAGTAGAGAAGTTTTGCACTTATATAAACTGACAGCCACATAGATGAGCACATGAACATTTCTGTAAATAAATATTGGGCATTTGTAAATATATAACAAAAGAATTCTTTGATAGCACAATGGTGCTAAATGGTGTGGTGATTTTAGTAGAAAAGACATAGTAAACAGACTGTATGGCAACTCATCTAAATAAAAAAAAAGGATAATCACTCACCATCAAGCTTCATTCCAAATTAGAACGGGAGACAAGATATAGCAGTGTTACATTTCAAGCGCTATACAATGCTTTGTCAAAGAGGCTTTGTTGTCAAGACTGGATAGTCCTAAAGTTCTGCTAGGCTAGATATGTATAGACATGGCTTCAATGGTCCTGAACTTTGGAGAAGTGTTGGCTGGTCAAGAAATTGAGGTCAGGAACAGACACTCAGGCAATAAAGGTAGGGCACATGCCCTGGGTGCTTGGCACTAGTAAACCCTATTTATGTATGAAGGTATTCCTCGGCTTTAAACATCTCATAGTCTAGCATTTAACTATTGCTAACCGGGAGGCTCAAACCTATACCAATGGCTGACATGAGCTAGGTTTTTACATTTTGGTGCTGAAACACATAAATCCACTGAAAAAAAAATCCTACACAAGTAAGACAGGCCATCTTTTTTTTGAAGGTATAGAAGATCCAATTTTTAAATATTTAGAAATGTATGCAAAAAAAAAGCATAGTTAGCTAACACTAATTAAGGAGATATGGTATACAATCCCTTTATTGTTATACCTACCTAATATAGGTGGGTTATCTGTGTTAGGCAGGAAATCATTAAGAATTAACAGAAGCACAGAGAAGCCAAGCACAACGGTTATCTTAAATCCTAGGCGCTCTCCACCTTCCATAGGAATAAACATACTTGATACATCCACCACCACAAGTAAACACGCCGGTATAATAAGATTAATGACATATAGAATGGGAGCTCTCCTTATAATGACCTGCAAACAGAATATTAAATATTCATGAAACTAGAAAAAAAACAGAACTAGTGATGGTAATGTAAGATGAACAATGGTATTTTACATTAAAACAATTGCATGGCTATACCTGCTTAAAGATAACTCATTCTAAAATGTAGGCTTAAAATGCCATAAAATGCCATAACTACACCACTAAGGACACTTCGCTAACATCTCAGAGCTCCAATCTCAATGGCAGCAGTTAGTTACTTCTACATCTTTACATACCAGATACCTGTAAATTGTTTGTTTTTCAGCATTTTTTACACGTATTAAACATAATAGGTATACTTAGTTCAATATTATGGATCTGAAAACAGGGACAGACATATGGCTTGTATAGTATTGGTTGTGTCCAAGCATCAAAGAAAAAAAAACACAGAAGAACTTGCACTGAGAAGTATATGATGGAACCAAAGGCTGTCTATGCATAAGTAGTAAAGGCTTATTAAAGCTTACAGGAGAACCTGGGGGATCCAGCAAAGTCCATTCCAGGTTCATCAATGTTGATAGTCAATCTTCTCTGGTCTTTTTATTATTAAACAGGATTTTTATAGCGCCAACATATGCAACGCTGGAGAACTTAGAGAACTTTAATAAATTAGGCCCAGTGTGCTTTATGTCTGCCATTGTTTGGAATGAAACTATATTAGGAGCTCATGGGTGCTTAAATAAATTACATTTCATTCATTCAAAAAAGTGCATACATCATGGACTCTCCATATGGCAACATCTGTAATAATTAAAGGATGTGAAAAAGATACAGATTCTGGCAGAGTTATAGTTACAGAAACAAACAAAGCAGGCAGGAAACAAACCACCTGTCTGCCATGAAAAGAAAAAATAACAGTTTGGGGGACCCATTAACTAGACCAGGAGTGGGCAAACTCCGGCCTTTAGGCCAGATACGGCCTAGCCGGTAGTTCGTTCCGGCCTAACACCCTCTCGCTGCTCTGGCCTAATACTTCGGAGCCACGGGTTGCCAGCCAGATCTGCCAGGGGGCGTTAGGAACTACTGGAGCCGGAGCCACTGGAGCTTCGGTGCCATCCCCTTGCTGTTGCTCCCCTATTTACCGTAGCCGATGTTATTATTCTGCCGGCGCAGTAATAAGGGAAGGCTCCCTGAAGGGAAATCCCTCTCCTCCACAATGCATACGGAGGAGAGGGATTTCACTTCAGGGGGCGTTCACTTGTGGTGGTCGGGCCTAAAATTTTTAGAGTCCAGCCTAATGTACTCCGGCCCACCCCTGAAATGGCCTAGTGGTCATATTGGTTTGCCTACCTCTGAACTGCACTATGGGTATCTTTTATAGCTTTATATAGGGCTTTATACCAAATGTATATACTGACGCCATCTATGTATAAATAAACCCACCTACCCCTGTGCTGTGAATATAGCCTGTAATGGTATAGCATGCAATTATTACAAACATGCATAATTTCTATACTTGAGCAAGTAATAGTTATTGTGTGATTGTCAGCTAAAATCCAGAATATTGGTAGAAATATTTAGTTGGTGTTACCTGATAAATGACTTTACTCCATTCCTCGCCATTTTCAGATGTATTTAGGTGAATAATATTAATTTGCTTAAGATTCCATTCTGACTTTGAAAATTGTTCTATTGATACCTTAGTTACTTGTTCAGCATTGGAAGTGGGAATCAGCTGCACATCAGTGACTGCGGAAAGACAGGACATATAACTCTTCATATCATTTTATCAAATAAACAGATATAACTATATGAAATAAAACATGTACAATACACTATAAACCTTTACACTATGTATGTGTATATATTACATATTATATCAACATACTATTCCCCTCATTTCTATATAATTGAAGTTATCCAGAAGTTAAAACCCAATTTGCTGACATAATATATATAGTGATCACAGTTCATTTTTTAATATTTTGCAATTCATAGCTAAGCTTTAAATCCACAATAAAAAATGTGTGCAATATGTCTTTTTCTTCTGAAAAAAAAGCAAATCTGCTTTCAGTCAGAAAATATTACTAGAGACCAGCAAATCTACTGTGTATAGTTATCTGTTATGACATTGGTCTTTTCTATATATATAGAAATTCTTTTATAGAATATATATATTATTGCATGTTTCTATTGTTTTTTTTTTTTTTACATTACAGTAATGGAATAAAGAAGAAATAAAATAATATTCTGTGGCATAGTAACATTCTGTGACATAGGGCAGTACTCTCCATATGTAAGGCCTATCCCACCGGTATAGTATCAGCAATCAATTACTACATGTTCATAAAATACATCGTACTTTCTGTAAGTATGTTTTGGAACATTCCGAGAAAGATGTTTTTATACAAAACAAACAAATTATTGACTTGTAATTATACTTTTTCAGACACTTATGCCTGAGGAAACTAATTTAGGAACCAACAGGTAAATCTGGATGTACAGGGTTTTCTGTTCACATTCCCCATACATTCTCCATACATTCACCCTTTCAGCCCCTTCAATTTTGTTTACCTGAGTTCATGCTCGTGCCAAAAGTCAGATTGCATTTCTGCACATCAAATGGAAACTTATAAAGATCAAGAGGACATGTAGTCACAACTTTCATAGTTTTCTTTCTCCAAATGGTACCATTGTAATGGAGCTGCATGTAAAGAACGTCAAGGGAGTCATCCTCAGTTCTGGTGAACATGAAAGAAACAATTATAGAATAACTGAAACATTCATATTTAAGAGTTGGTATATTATCGTACCATTTTTAGCTAGTATATAGGATCTTGTTATCCAACCACTACCAATGATTGATATATCTGCTATAGAGATTTTGCACTTGGAAACTTCAGTTCTGAACTGCCTTTCCTCCTGGCTGCTCCTTGGACAACTAGGGGACATCACTATTCTCAGGATGCTACCTGACTTGAGCTTCTTTTCTCCAAACATATTTGCTTTATGCAAATATATAAGTGTTTATACAGAGACAAAATACTCATGTTGGAAGATACCGTGGTTTTCCATGTTTCCTCCACATGACAATCCATGAAATGACGAGGGTTGCTTTCCATCTTCCCTGTACTTCCATTGATCCTCCGTTTATATTAAAGCCATTGTATGCTATTTTGCTTTTCTGTACACTACACTAAGAGTTAATTTTGTATATTTGGTTTTGTTTTTGCCTAAGTTTTTTGTTCTAAGTTTTTTGGTATTTTGCTACATTGAGTAGAATGAATTTGGGAAGTGTTGGTCTTTGAATAAACTCTACTGCATGGTTCAATGACAATAAAATAGTTTTAAATTAGGATTATAGTTGACAAAATGTAATAATTTTATCTATCTAATCATTGCCACTTTCACAAGTTACTAAAATATTTATTGTTACACTTACATTTCCGCTACTGTGACATCAGGAACCCAAACTGAGCCCTCCGGAATGAGGATACGGTTTATGTCACAGAAATTATCCGGTTCCCAGGACAGAAGCTGATTATGCCATACCTTTATTAAAAAAGATAAACATTAATATAAAAGAATTAAACTGTAGAATACGGAAGTACTCTATAATACTAAATAAATATATATAAAGCTTTACATGTCATGACATACAAACATGAAAAGTCAATGTTTCAGGGTCACACAGGGTCCCTTGCTCAAGGCAACATAGTGGAACATCAGTTTCCCTAAATATCACTTGAATTGATGAGCTTACTGACACTTCGGCCCTGATTTATTAAAGTTCCCCAAGGTTGGAGAGAATACACTTTATTCAGTGAGGCTGGGTGATCCAGCAAACCTGGAATGGATCTGGTCCAGGATTGAAAACATTTATTGACTAATAGCTTGATTTTAGGAAATCCATTCCAGGTTTGTTCTATTACCCAGCTTCACTGATGAAAGTGTATTCTCTCCAGCCTTGGAGAACTTTAATAAATCAGGGCCTTCAGCTCAACTTAAAGAGTAACTAAACCAAAAAAAAAAACACTTACTTTTAATCCTGCAGATCCTTCGATTGTGCTGGACCTCTCCTTGATCGGGTCCCGTATCGTACTGGAATGCTTCTTAATCCCCGCGCCGACTTTTTCTTCCTTCTTCTGGCTATATCACCCAATCTTGCACTGCTCAGGTGTGAGATTGGGTGACATAAACTGTAAAGGGGGGAAAAAGAGAGCCGATCTCACTGCGCATGCCTGACATGGGCATCTCTTTCCTCTCAGTGTAGGAAAATGTCCCTTCAACCTTTGGAGAACCCGCAGGTTGAGAAACACTGCTCTAATATATTAGAGATGTGTTGATTATTTTTCATGTTTTCTAATAAATACATTTCTAATAAATTTACTTTTTAGTAAATAAACAAAATTTCCCTTACTACCTCAGAGCAGCACAAAGTGACCATAACAACTTGTTCAGTTTGATAAAGTCAGGAGCTGTACTCCTATTTATCTCTTTTATCAAAACTGTCATGTCATTCCTTCGGGCTGTTTTCTTACTCATTCATTTACAAAAGAAATATACTTAGCAAAGTGAAGTCTCCACTTGCAATGGAATTTTCACTTAGCTTTGTGTATGTGGTAAAGCTTTACTAAATAAAATAAAATAACTTATATTACCTTGCACATGACTGAGTATCCCTTCTAAAGTGAATTTCCACCTCAATAAGTAATGACTACTTTAGTAGGTAAATAGTCTTACCATTTCAAAATCCATCAATGTTGTCATTATCTGTAACTTTTCATCCTAAAAAAAATTTTTTTTTAATGATTCAGGAAATAAATTTATTTTGTTTACAAAACATAAATAATAAAATGTACTTTCAACAAGATACATATTAGTTTGTTTCTCTATGTTTGCATCTGACTTGACACTTATAGATAGGTTCTTTAACACATTTTGAACAGGTTTGTATTCTAACATTATTTCAGAGTGCATTCACTTTACTTGAAATTTGTTATTACCAAAATGTTAGTAAAGCCTATCATCCTACAGGTATGAACTTCCAGGTTTTTACACCTGATAAAACTTCAAAACGATTTTTAGGTGTCCGGGGAACCCTATTAAAACCATTTTTTTTTTTTGGGGGGGGAGGCCAATGTCCACAAAGCCTCTTCAATTGTTCAGAAAAAAGAATACCCACCTACAGTAGTGGCTAAAAGAACCTGCAGACACCTACAAACTTTGCAGCTGTCTCTACCAGGTGTTGGCTCCAGAACTATGCAGCCATCATGGAATGAGAGATCAATCAGCCACAGTTTGAGGAACTCCTAGCAACTCATGTAGGAACCTTGGCTGAGAATGACTGTGTTACGGAGACTAGTGCTATGCTACAGGAGATCTTTGCAGATTGCCTCCATGGTACAAGAAGCAGTCTAAAGCTACATAAACATTTCCAATTATTATCGTTGGTAAACGAACGCCGAACGATCCTGCACGATATCTGCGAACGATGGTATAGCACCGATCCTGTACATACAGATTACGACACGATCGTTCGCAGATATTGTACACACGATAGATGCGATCGTTTGAACGATACAGGAAGTGACTCGCACCACAGGAAGTGAGCGAACGTTCGTTCACCGCGCATGCTCAGACCATGGACGATCGATGAACGGCCGTACACACGATAGATGGTCAACGATCGTTGTCCAATCCGATCCGCTGGTCCGGTCGTTCATTTCCAACGACTATCCTCGTTCGTCGGCGTCGTTGGTTACTTTTTTTACGAACGATTTTTGCCCAATCAATCGTTCGTCGTTCGTTCGTCGTTCATTTCCAACGATAAAAATTGGAAGTGTGTACGCAGCTTTAGTATATGCCAATATTAACAAAGTGGAAAATGAGAAACAAATGCAGGAGCCACATCCAAACTAGCAAGATGCAATATATTCGATTTTCAGATTTTCTGTGAGGGTTGCCACCAAGTTATAGCAGACTTGTTAAAACTGCTGTTACTAAAGACTTACCATTCTCTGTGCTGACTGGTAGGGGTGACGCCAGTCTCCTTCCATAAAAGTTCCTGGGATGTTGGGTATTCTTTATCTTGCTGAGAAGCAATCCTGCACTGTGCTGCAGCATCCTCCTTTTAGGTTTGGTGTACTGAGTATTCTTATCGACCCCCTTAACCCCAAGAGGGGAGAAGATGAATAAAATATCTACCTTTTCATTTTTTTACTAGTTTTTTTTATTTTTTATATTCTCTATATTGGTTTTTTGTTCTTCATGATGATATTCAATCTGCTACGGGACTTTTCTGATACCTACAGTGAGGTTGGAATTTAAGCAAATTGATAGCCTGAAATTCTTCATTTACACAATGTACTTTTGTAAAGTGAATAGCTACACCCTTGGCTTAGAACAGGGGTGTCAAATACACAGGGCGCCATAATTAAAAGTTAGGCAAAGTTGCGGGCCAATTATCTTATCTTATATTATCTTACTTCCCCTTAGATATAAACCCATTTCATATGGAAACAAAAAGGTTTTGCTTCACATTCAATCTGGAACAAGCTTATAATAGAGAAAGTTTTATTTAATTTTTAGTTTTACTTAAGAAAAAATCTCTTGCCCCTTTCTCTATTTCTAGCCTTCTGAGTTAAATTTCAATGTTAACTTTTTTGCACAGACTAACAATAACAATTTTCTTTTAAGAAAATCCAACCATTCAAGTCCATGCCTTGGAGTAGCAAGGCGGGCCGCTTATGAGTGGCCCGCCGCTGGAACTCCCTTTTCATTGAAATAGCGCAGCTACTAAAATTCCTTGTCTATAAAACAGTCCAATGCATAGGCAGAGAGCCCGGTGGTCTATGAACGCGAGTGATGCTGGAAAATGTAGTAGCTGCGCTATTTCAATGCAGTGGTGGGCCAGCTGCAGTTCATATTTAGGATTCCTTTGGGAGCCAAAAAAATGGTGTTAGGGGCCGATTTGGCTCCTGTGGCCAGGGTTTGACACCCCTGGCTTACATTAATAATGTCCTAACAGACAACTATTTCTAAATAGCAGACAAATTTTGTTTCTCTAAATTTGTTTCAGAAAGTCTCTACCTTAGAAATTTCACAATGTTATTATTGATTTATTTAATCGTGCAAAAATATAAGCTGGTCCACTAATTAGTAACCAACGTTGCTTCTCCATATTCATTAAAATGATAGAAGAAAGGCAACTGAAAAAGATAAAATAGTTCTTCAATTCCTGCCATAGTTAAATTTTTTTATCATCTGTTTTTTTTTAAACCTGTTTCTTAGTACAGATTTGTGTACACTTTCATGATGCCAGTTTTAGGTCTTGCCCTGTGTTAACTTTCATAATAAGAATACTGCCCGCCTGGACAACCTTATATTAATTATTATTATTATTTATTTATTAATTAATACAACATTGTATGACAATCGGATTACAACTGAAAAAAACACTTACCTTGTCCTCGCAACTCCTCCGGAGACGTCTGTCCTCTTCTTTCTTCATC
>NC_092866.1:19676653-19734853 GCF_032062135.1 Pyxicephalus adspersus | reverse complement strand
TTAAAGCCTACAATCTAAAATAAATTTCCATGCAAAAAATATTTTTGGTTTTTTTTTTCCTTTTTGCATGGAAGTACGCAAAGAATTAGAACACCCGGCGTTCGTGTACACATCCCTCAAAGATTCCTGATGATGTCAGTACATACGCCCATCGATGGGGGTCGTAGCAGGAAATTCAAATATTTTGTATTGAATTCAATACAAAGTCCTGTATCCAATCCAATCCAAAATAATTCAAAATATATTTATGTGGTTTTGTCTATAGGTATGTGACGTAAAATTTACCACACTAGGGAGGTGTTTTAGAAAAATATATTACTATACAGTATACCCAATTATTGCATTTTCAGTATTTTTTATTTATTTATGCATTCTTGTTTAAGCTGATTTTTGTGTTTTTTTATTTAATTCTATTATTAAAGTTATTATTTTTTTTTTTACATGATTGTGTGTTTCAAACTTTTTTTATATTCAGGATATTTACTAGATCCTTGTTCAGACATTTTTCTGTAGGTTACAGGTCTACAATTTAAAAAAAAATTTCATGAAAAACAGTGTATCGCTTTTGGTACAGAAATCCAGACATCAGTGAAACACCCAGGAGGTTAATGTATACAATTTGGCTTTATAATTGCTTTATTTGATTCATTTGTTTTATAATATAAATTTTAAAGTGAAAAAATGTTATTTATTAATATATTCAGTAGATACGTTTAGGCCTTTTAATGCAAAAAATGTACTCTACCATTTCCAGAACCCCTCGGAAGGTCATGTCTACCGACACCAGGGTGGGTTCTCTCCAGTCTGTGACAGGTCGGATATTCATAAGACGAGTAGACTGATTTAGAACTCCCAGAATGTCTGCCACATCGTAGTATCCACATGTGCTCTGACCACAACATGTAGCTGCTGCAAAGAATAAAAGACAAAATGAAAGAAAGGGTCAGATGTTTGTTCATAATAAATAATTAACATCAGCATCCAAACAAAGATACTATCACCATGCAAAATTACTATGTGATAAGCCTCTATTGCAAGCTGCCATTTTCACCAGCTCATTGATTACCTTTTATTTTCAGGGTAGTTATTTAGTTTCAAGTGAATCAGAACAGCTGTTACACTACTCTGGAAGTAATGTACGGAAAGGCGTCAGTGATTGTCAGTTTCCATAAAATGTCTTTTATACCAAAATAGTATCCATGATTCTATGATCCACAAGGTCCAGAGTCTTTTATTATCTGAACATCAGAGAAGTGTCCTTCTTCAGCTGCCACAAACTTTTCCGGGTAAAGTAGGCTTTGGGGATCTTTCAATTTCTGAAGACTGCAGAGGTGTGTTTAAATAATTGGGACAGGTGTCTAGAATCCAATGTAAGATCGCCAGTTGTCACTCGTAGAAGAGTCCCGTGAAGGGTTATATAAGGGCACATTCAGGTATGTTACAAAGTGTTATTTATAGCTTCTCTCCAGTCATAACGTTCTTTTTGCACAATTGTAGATAGTCCTCTTCTGTGCTGAAAACAATCAGTTATATTTCCCTGCACATTTTGGCTTTCACACAACACACATTGGAAGCTCCAGTAGGTGTTTTGTGCCCTCCTTATTTCCTGTCTGATAGACTACAAGGATTATCCATTCCACTTGCCCCCATCTCTATTTTCCTTACCCCCCCCCCCCCCTTTCAACTATTTGTTCAGTCAGTCATAATGTGTTGGCTTTATGTGTGGGCATTCCCTAGCATAGTCTGTATGGAAATACAATCTGCCTGGAATGCCTGTGTGCTGATACAGTGCCCCTGATTCATCAAGCAGAATCGGATTATCGGTCGCGCATTCGTATTCGCGATCCGGAATCGTACGCGATCGCGCTATTCAGCAACTGAAAAAGATCGCGGCCGGAGCCGCGCATGAGATCCTCCTTAATCGCGCAGCTGAAATCTAATCGCCTTAATTGGCAGATTCGCGCTCCCTATTGTGAAGGCTGGAATCCGGCTGGTAGTGAGGCGAGTGTACGCGCATACTCCAGTCCGGACCGCGGTAATCCGCGATCGATGGCCGCGCGTACTTTCGTGCTTCCAGCGAGCGCGGATTTTATTGATGAATCAGGGGCAGTGTGTGAAAGGCAGTGCTGTGAGCTGAGAAATATGTCATCACTAAGTTTACTCTTCTGCTATCATGGTGTTTATTTTTACAATGACTTCTGCTAAACTTACATTTAGTGGAGTCACAAAACAGTAACTGCATGAGCACAGACATAATATAACAAAACCAAGGTTTTCGATTTATTGTACTGTTCACAGTGGCAGAGGAGAACTGATAAAGGTTAGTGAAAACTACGAGATAAGCTTAGCATTTACAGAGGCAAGTTTTAGGTTTGCCCAGAGTTCAGTGGTACCACAGGGGAGAGAATTGTTCGGATTTTAGTAAGTGGCAGAGATAAAGGATTGCCTGTACACTATAATGTACAGCATGCCTTTGGAGTATCCATGTGTTGCACTAGAAATAAGTAGAATGACTGTGCTGAGCTTTGCAAAGGGTACAGAGAATCTTTCCTGCCTCCCCTGAGCCAGAACACCCCTGCCTGTGATTGGTCAGTAATGATAGGCAGAGATTTGCACAGTCAAAGGTCAAAATATTTAAAAAAGTACCAAGGGACTGTACATGGGGATAGGGGAGGAAAGTTTGAAGGTACCTTTAAGTTGGTGTCCAGTTTAGCTTCAAGGGCAATTTGATCATCTTGTATGAATATATAAAAGGCTCATATGGTGAACATGGACTCCCTAAAGTAATAACTCCAGAAAATGTTGATCCCTTATACATCCAATTCCCTTTCCTGTCATTGTTTTTCTTTTGTTGGAGAAAAATGAACCATTCATTATAAGTTTTTAGCCTTCCTCTGGTTCAACTGTAACAAAAGGGTTCTGATAATGCATGTGTTCAATTTATTTATTTATGCATTTATTATTAGTTGAACGTGCCAAACTATGTAACTATGAAATTTACTTTTATTGCTCTCTGTTATCAGCCATTTGCCTTTTCTGTTTATAATGACTCCCATAACTCCTATAAAATTTTTGTGAGCAGAGGTCATGTGAACTAAAATACCGAACACTTAGACACAATGCACCTTATTTCCTTAGATTTTTCATGTGTTGTACTAGTCAGTTGTACATAAGGCTGAGGCTGCATGCATGGTTATCAATAATTAAATGGAACAAGGAAAAACATAAGGTAAGAATGCATACAATTACTATGGTACTTTTAGTATAGTATTAATTCACATAGAAACAGTTGACCATTAAGGAATTATACATCTTGAGATGTTTTATCACATCAAGTAGTTACTATAGAAGGGGATTAAAGGAAGATAGATCATAAAGGGCCCAGGTAAATATAAACATACTGGTGTTATTGATTTAAACTGTCTTTCATCCATTTGACCCCCAACGTATGAACCAGCAGGGTTGGTTCCAATTTCCACATATATATAGGTATCTTCAGGGATGTGAATAAGATCACAATATATAGATGATTACATTATACAAAAAAGTAAAATGATCAGGGATGGGTACTGCTAGGATTTGTGAAAAGAAAGAATTGTCCTACTTCCCAAGCAATTGTGAAGTGTTGGAGAAGTTTTAGGAACAGCAAATAAAAAGTAATAATTTTTACTCATACATAAAAAATAAAAGAATTATTACATTATTATTAATGGGGTTTACGCTTGATTAATATAATTAACCATTTTATGATATTGGCATTTTTTTACATCTTACCTTTTGGACTAAATAATATACTTGTTATTCTATTTTTGACATCTCTGACAAAATATATATTCATTCATGTTAACGTGAGGATTTTCTTATTTATTTGCATAAATAAAGTTTACCACTTTATTGTCCCTAAAACTCCTAATTGGGGATTTGCTCTTGTGAATACAGATCACTATACAGCAGTGTTTTTCCATCAGGATTCTTCCAGAGGTTGCTGGGGGTTCCTTGAGCAGTGAGTAATTTGTACTTCTCAGGACAGATTAGGTGACACCGATGATCTTTTTGGCTATCTGTAATGGTAACATTCTTCCCAGTCACCACCACACTAATGTACTGTGAGCTGTATATGTAGTAATTAAACCAAGGGTTCCCCAAGACCTAATTTTTTTTTTACAAGGGTACCCCTATGTTACAAAGGTTGGAAACACTGCTAAAGATCATTACAGTGTTTTTGAGAAGGGTCCATTAGAGTATAGCTGTTCTTAAAGGAGGGGAATGGTAGGCATACATTTATATATGAAATAAAGTAAAATGCCTGGTTTAAAAAACAAATAAAATTGGGTCTTTCGGCATGTTTGTGACATAAAGAAAGATAATAAGTTGTAGAGGATGGGATCTATATTGTGTTTCAGCTGAACGCTTAGGTGTCCAGAGGTAGAAAAGGCTGTAGTGAGGCTACCAGGATTTCGCATATGGACCTTTACAGTTCTTTTCTTCTAGCAGCACATTTTTGCTTTGTTGGATTGACCTGTCAAACTTCTAAATTAAACTTTGCTTTTCAATATTAAAAGTGGTAAAAATCAGAAATTAGATGAAACTCACCACATAGGAGAACCATAAGCTGGAGACTCCTCAGCATTTCAGAAGAGCGACATGCAGGTAAAGCTGAAGGTATTCTCTTTGTTCTGAACTCATTGTTAACTCAGGTAAACCAAGATAAAGCAGTTAAACTGGACAGGCAACTCCCCTGAATGCACATGCAATATATTCCCACAGCTGATGCTAGACACAGAACTGCAAGTGGGAATTATTGATAATTTGCTTCCAAAGCCTACATAGCTATCTAAATATTTAACCTGCCCTTGACTGGGAGTGGTGTTTTACAAGAAGTGAGGGCTGGACAAAAGAACCCGAGAAGTAACTTTAAGGATAAAGTTGTAAAATTGTGTTTGTCTATCCTCACCACAGGAAAGGGAATTCAGCTGTAATGTAGGATGAATCGAGGTATGTAGGCTTCTGGATCTGTTTCTGATATCACGTAAAGTCATATACAAACACTAATTACATGACATTATTTCCTTATATTTACCTTGTAATAAGTTGTATAGAAATGTCTTATGCAACTATACTTGTTAGCAGTGTTTCTGAACCTTTTTAACATAAGGGAACCCCTTGAAATAACTTTCAGGGAACCCCCGCTATGAATACTACATCCACAGCTTACAGTACATTATTGTGGTGATCAGTGAGAAGATTGCCTTGGCTAGTGGGGAGAATGTCACACTTATAGATAGCCAAAAATAACATTGGTATTAGTTAGACAGACCTAAGAGTCACAAACTGGTCATTGCTCAAGGACCCATTGCAAACTCTATAGGAACCCTGATTGAAAAACACTGCTCTATAGTATCCTTCCCACATGCCCTGCATACTAAGTACAATTAAAAAAATGCATATATTATGCACAAAATAATTGAAATCTGTAATAATCCACCTTGGTAAGTGAATAGCCTAAATTCCTCCAGCAAATCACACCCATAGTGTTCTGCAATACCAACAATTGCATTGTTAGAATTATTGGCTTGCCTTAATTCAGCTTGCAATAAAACAAAGATGCAGATATGGACAAACTATGGCCCATTGGGCTTTTTATTCTTGCCTGTCAAATATCGGTACGAAGTTGTCCACTGGCAAAAAAAAAGGGTGACCAACAACACTGTTCCCACTGAAACTGAATGTATATTGAATGTAGGTTTTCTTTTACTTTTTGTTACTTGCTTTTACACATAATATCCAATATCCATCTGATATTGGGCAGGTCCGTCTGTCAAATTTTTAAACTCATTGTGGCCCCTGAGCCAAAAAGTTTGCCCACCCCTGTTCTACAGATACTATTGCCAGGCCATAAAACTAAATAACAATCTTTCTATAAGTATGTATGTTCATTTATCATAGTTTATTATTTTTTTTTACTTTTAAAAGCCTCCCTTATGTAGACACCTAGTAGTCCTGAGTCTGTGGCTGTGTGCCGCCATCATGGCTGTGATGTCAGCAGTTTTAGCAGACTAACAGGTGATCCTCTGTAGCATTCTCCTGGCTGGGGCATTAAAGGGTATGTAGGGGGGCAAGGTCAGGGAAGCTTGGCCATCATAGACACTACCAGGGATGAGAGGGGCTATGATATGCAAGGAGGGACGAGGCTGTTCTATGGAATTGACTTCTCCTGAAAAAGTCGCAGCAAAGTGTAGCAAGTTCTCTCCACAGATGTTCAATTATAGAAAGCCATGGCTGCACATCAAGGTAAAATATTCCAAACATTTATTACACAATCTCTCTTGTGTGCCAGCACACGGCAATGCCTGGTAATGTCATACTGAGCACTGGATCTGACATAAGGCACCAATGCAATATTTTGTCAAATATATAGGCTGCCTTAATACAATGCACAAAAGTGGACAGGTGTAGATGTGCCCATGTGGCACCATGCTTCCCGAGTTGAAATTGATAAAACAGAATTTGAGTTTTCCGTGTACCCAGGTGGCACGTGAACAGACTGGACTCAGACAAGCTTAGTGAGAAAACCATGTTTATTGGATTTGGGCTGTTTGTAAAACTATACAAATTTACAGCATAGTGCAAATAGGTCTCATTAGTGCATCAGATTCAAGTAGAGCTACAGTGTATACAAGGCTGTGAGGTACAGCTGCTGGGTAGGTGAGGTTGTTGCTGACCGTTACTTTATTGATCAGATATAGATCAGCTGATAAAAATTATTCAATCATAGTAAATCAATACAAGTGAACAATGAAACGTCTGGGCTTTCCAAAGGAACCCGAAAACATGAAAGCCTGATTGGTGACACTGGGCAATACCCCTGTTCCTTCAGTTTCAGTTCCATCCTTCAAAATGCAGATAAATCTTTTGCCAGTGCAAAATTAACAATCTGGAAGAACACTGATTGGCCTAAAATTGGTAATAAAATACAAACACAAGACAAACATAGGTTTGATCATTGTCTGCCATACTTTTTATAGTTATAGATGAATGGTACATTGTGTCTAATTTATGAAAGTTGTCCAAAATTGGAGAAGATAGACTATCATGGAAGAACTTAAATGATCCAGAAAAACTTAAAAATTAAGCCTTAGACTACAAGAGAAATGATATAAAAAGTCATATAGCAGCCAATTAAAAATCAGCTCTCATTCGTATAACTAAGTTCACATAAGATGACCTTGCATTGGTTGCAATGGTTGTTGCTATTCATTCTGATTTATGTTCTTAGACCTGGAGCACTTGCAAAGTATGTACAATAGGCTACAGCAACCAATCAGTAATCATATTACACTTTTACTGCTACTCACCTAATGAATAGTGACATCTGATTGGTCAGAGTGGATTACTAAACTGAAAGCACTAAGGGGATTAGTATGGACGTGCTTCACCAAATGGACAATATCTCACACAAAAAGAAAAGCTAATTCATGTCAGAACCCCCAAAAGATGGCTAAATCTTACACAAAGAAAATATTGTACCCCTAGAATTCTATAATGATACTAATGGGGCTCAATAACCATTTACTTTCATGTGGTGTATACATGCTGTATACAGACCACCGACTTTTTCTATATATGTATTTATTATAAAACTGCACTTTACATGATTCTTGCTGTCTGTACAATTGGTTGGTATGTGCACTATATTTCTGAACATAAATACTACATGAGTACTAAATGTGAAATACTACTATTTTAATATTATATATGTACAATATAGAGTAAATACTTTCATAGGAAAGGATTACAAACTCCTGCAGGTTTTAATTGTACCCCAAGGGTTACCACCTTGGGTTGGTACTTTACCACTAATAAAGAAATAGTAAAGAAAAACCATTCTGATCAATTAGAAACCAGAACAATCTTATATGTTGTTCATGTAGGTAGGTAAACAAACAACATTCTGAATCTGATTGCTATAATATTGCTCTAAATAAACCCCATTCATACTATAGAGCAAGGTATACTAAAGGAAATATATATGGAGTATTGGGCTAGATATTTGTCGCTATACAGAAATCTCCTGCTGTAGCTGATTAAACTGAGTAAACAACCGACTGGGAACAAGCACTAATATTGCCAGTGAAGGAGAACACAGCGGGGTGCCTCCGACTCGTCCTCTCCCTTACCTTTCTATAGAACTGGACAACGCTGTGTGTACAGCACTTGTTCATTCTGCTCTCACTGGGAACAGTCGTGAAAGATTGCTTCCAGTGACGTATATCTGATGTCTGTACATAGCTTAAGACTAATTGGAATGATTATTGGTTCTTGGTAGTTAAACCATATTTTCTCGCTATAATACTAACCTAACTCCTGTAGAAGGAGGTTCAAGTCAATATAGCTGCTCCCTTTAACTATTGTCCAGTATGCCTAACAACTGACTGTAAAATATGTAGGTTTGTTTAGGTATTAGTATATTAGTGTTAGGTTTACGGTTTACATTCTTTGAGACTTTTTTCCTTTAGTATGAAGACCATTTTCTATCTCCATCCAGCAAATGTGCTATTATGTATATGTGTTAAAAAAAATAAAAATGAGCTTTAGGACCATGTCAAAAATACAGTCTTGACACTTGGCCTTTATTTGGCATCAGTGTCAGGATTGCTAAGAGCCTCTATGGAATTGCTTCCTATTGGAGAGGACAGTGATATTGTTAGCTATACTGATTCTGCAGAATTTGGGGCCAGCGAAAGATCAATTCCACTGAGGTTGCTGCAATGATCACCTGCAAAGCTGTATTGCTAGAGGTCAACTTGGCCCTTAGAACGCAGCAACCGAATACAGTTTGGATTCTGACAGTAAACTTGAAATGACAGATTTCTGATTGGTTGAACAGGTTACATGACACCTTTTCTGTTATAATGTACTATTACAGCTGAACGCCAGCCAGATATAAATGGCACAAATGAATGCAGTTCCTAATTATTAACACATTAAATGCAAGTATATGTATAGGAACTTGGTACATCTGAGTTCAGAGAGATGGAAAGAGAAGCAGCACAAGGAGCCAATCATGTGTACTGTAGTGCAAGCAATATAGGAGGAGAAAGCAGAATAACAGAAAAAGTAGCTCTTCAATCCATAGTTCCATTTTAAGTGCCCAGTTATAGGAATGAGAGTGAGATCTATATATGAAAAAGAAACTGCAGGATAAAGGAGCAGGTTCCATCTCCATAAGGTTGTATTGGAAAAGTCATGTAAATCTCAGGATTGGATAGACAAAAATGAAAATGCTTTGGCAGGTAAAACAGCCCCGTATAAGTATTTTATTGATGCATTCAGGTGATTGCCTGGACTTGGGGTTTAAATAAAACCTTAGCCTTGTAGACACTGTGGAAGAAGAGAAGTTATATTTACTAAATGCATACTAAAGTTACATTACACGTGCAGGCTTATTCAATAATCCCCAGCAACCAATCAGAAATGATCTTTCACTAATATGCGTTCGATCTGATTGGTCACTGCCTTTATCATTGCTCCTTGGATTTCTTTATCGAATAAGCCTAACTGTATTATGTATTCCATTTTGGTTGTTTATCCCACATGTTTAGCAGCAGAATTCAAAATATGCATTAACATAGATAAACCCTGGTAATTTACCTTACGTGTGTCAGATGGAAGTCAGGGAATCATTGATGGAAGCCCCGAGCCCGAAGCAGTAAGCAGGGGAGAAGATTAGGTAACATCTCTAATTGTGAAGGGGTTAACATATAGAATGCCATCAATTTACAATCAATCTCAGTGATATATGAAAAGATTTTAATACTGCAAAAAGCCAAAGATCCATATATAATTATAACCTTATAAATACTAAACACAAGTGCTAAGAACCTGGATATGTAAATGTTCACATTGTGTAGATATATATTTATATATGTACACATGGATGTCTGAATATATATATATATATAAGTATATAAAAAAGAACTAAGCTCAACTTTGTTATAAAATAATATTAACTGACTTTTATCTCCAAAAGCTACAAAAAAATGAAAGAAAAATTACCAGCGCTTCCCAGAATCCTTAGCGGCTCACGGCAGGTAACTCATTACATTCAGTGGATCCCCCCTCCTTTCCTCCGCAGGGCAGAAGAAAGTCAGAGTAGGGTCTCACAGGATCAGGTAAACATGAGCATAGCATATTCACTTTTAGGGCCATAGGAAACATTATTTGTGTGCAAAACAATCATGGCACTGAAAGAGGTCCAACATTTTCATGCTATTTTTTGGAACAAAGAGAGTTGTCCTAAAATGTTTCCTGAATCCCGTTCATTTCATACATTCAAACCTGGACGTGTTTGTGGTGCACACCCAGAATCCACTCCTCCCCTGCAGAAAATGAACCTTCTGCATTATATATCCATCATTATATAACCATTTCAGCTTGGCTGGTCTTCACCTACATCTGGAGTTGGGCTTGGAGTCCAGCGGATCCAGCAGTCAACTATTAGCAAAAGCTTGACACATCAGTTGTGTTTTTATGTTTTTTAAAAATTGGCCGCACTACAGAAAGGTAATTATTTCAGTAGTATTTGAGTATTTTTGTTCTGATATGGATTCCCATAGAGATAGAGATCTCCCATAGATATAGAGTTAGAGTGGCATCTTGATAGGTAAGTGTATATGAAGTGAGTCTCCACACTCATCTAAATACTAATATATTCTTGATCACATATGCAATGCACATTGTTTAATGTGAATGTAAACCCTAGAAATCTCTTATTTGCAAAGGTGTGCTCTTACATCTGTTTTATTATTGTCAGAAATCCACAGCTGTCATTTACACTCTACAGGATTATCCTGCCTGTTCAGATGACCTCTGTACACTACAGAACACCTCCTGTCTATATTGTGGGAATGTAGTCCAAACATGCTTTCTTTTCTAAATAAATTCCTATTCTAAGGTAAAAACACTGTTCCTCCAAAGATATATAACCGTGAGTGTTGTCACCCTAGGATAGGAAGTATGTTACTGGTATGATCACTTAGAACTAATGCAGCCATTTCATCTAGGGACCGGTAGGCTTACTTTTTATTAAGCTTTTGTTTTTTAGTTTTGGCTATTTTTGTTTTAAAATTGACTTATTTCTTACTTGTAGCTCTGTAGTTGTAAGAATTTCATACTACTATGTTACAGTTACCTTCAGCATTTTTCTTGCCTCGTATGATATTACAGGTAGGTTGACTGCCAAATTATGAGTTTAACCTGCTTGTCTAGCACCTATGTTTCCAGCAGCCTCTGAATACTCCCATCAGCAGTTACTGGCAATAACATAGTATTTGGAGAGGCAGCAAAGAGCGGAGAAACACATATCATTGATTAACAACCATGGCAGCACTGAGAAAATAAAACTTTGATTAGCCATATAATGCAGGAGGTTCACTTTCAATCTTGTAACATACAGCGGTCCTGTATAATGGCACTCTTATTTATAACATATAGTTGGATGTGAAGGTCACTCATTTCTATCCTCTGGGGGGTGCAAGTTAAGGGTGGTGTCTCCTGGAATTACCCCACTGGAGAGGTAAGACACCACTGTGTCATCAGTACCAAAAAGAGATGAGGACCCTGATAGATGAACCATCTCTTCCGTCAGGAACGGGACTGTGTTCTCAAGCTCTGTATCTTTTCCTGAGAAGATAAAAGAGAGAACACAAAACAAGGGTATGTAAACTAATAAAAAATAGGGAATGGTGATCAAAAATAATGTCAAGCCCAATACATATCAGGTGCCATCTCTAATTGTAGCAATATGCCTACATACACTTAGAGTCGTATTATAACATAGTTCTAGAACAGCAGGAGGGCCATTCAAATTTCTATATTATAATCCAACTTAACCTCATTTCTAAAACGCCCTACCCCAAATTCAATACTCTATAGGACCAAAACCAATGATCCATTGTATATTGGGTGAAAGCAGTGATGTCCTAGGACTTGTGTGTAGGGTGCGGATGGAAAAGGGGTAAGTGTTATCAAGTGATTGGGATAGTTTTTAGGTTATTGATTTCATGCCAAACTTTTAAATTCTTACTGGTTTCTCAAGCTGAAAGCTGCTTGCTAAAAAAAAAAATACCTGCTCTGGCTGCCTAAAGTTTGATTTCAAACCAAGTCCACCTATTCCATTATGGAAAATCTAAAACAAAAGCAAAACTAGAAATCCTTCTGTCTTTGTAGCCAGTGGCTTCTCATGTGTTCTGCTATTATTAGGGTTCATTTATAAACAATTCTTTGTGAATACTTTGTCAATATTTGTGATTTTGTCTATCTTTATTTTTTTACAGTCCAAGTACTTGTTATATTTTTTACCATCCAAGTACATTGGCCCATTTTTATTTGCCTAGAACAATAAGAATGCACTTTGATTGAAAGAGTTGTAATTAAAATTTTTAATAAATAGACTTTTTGGGGATCCTTTCATGAAGCTGTGAATCTGATATTCAGCCCACATTTCATGGTGGAGAATTTGGCAGTGATTGATTCTCTACTCTAAAATGTTTGGTGAATGTTTGGCACTATGCTACAACTTCACTGCAATAATGCCACATCAATCCTTTATTTGTCAATGTAAAAAACAAATTTAAGATTTCTATATTCCAGGATAAAATCAGGATAAAGTCATTGTTAATGGCACATAAATACTGCAGTTACCTGAGCAAGGGGAGCTGAATTGTTGATTCAACCCTTTAGATGGCATCTCTGCTACATTCTTTTCCAGATCTACTGAGAGCTGTTGCATCTAAAATATAAATTCCAATGTGAAAGCTCAATAAAAAACAAACCATTTAATTACACACCTTAAAGTGTTGATACTGTGAGAAGAACAGTGATGTACAAAATAAACAAATCTATATAAATTGACAGGCAGATGCAGTATTGCCAACAGCTGAATATGGTTTATATGCTAAATGAAGATCAGACCGAATAGATTAAGTATATATCAGTTCTGAATAATAATGACTGGAGAGAACTTCTAAACTGTGGCTTCAGGAACTTTTCTTTTTACCTAAAACTATAGGTAAATCAGAATTTCAAATTACATCCATTTGGACCAAATATCATTGAATCGGTTGACTTAACTAAAATGTTAGTGTTATTTTAATGGTTCAAATTTTCCTTTTGTCGTTGGGGAGAAGAGAACTAAAGACTGCTTTAATTGCTCTTGCCTGAGCAAGCAAGTGGAATGCTAGAATTTTCTCAAATGCATTTGTACATACAAATGAGTGTTCTGTTAAAAACTGTAAATACAATACAAATACAGTGATATTACTTGTACAAAAAAAGTTACTAAAAAAAGTGATATTACTTTCTACTTTGCTTTGTACGAATACATTTAAAATAAAATCCTAATGCAGACCTGATTCAACTTTAACTTGACTAGTATGACCTAGAACGACCAGGGCTTGGCCTTATATCTTACCTATCCACATATCTTAGTATCCTGGATAGATTTGCAGAATTGATCCAAATAGGGCTGGACAGGGCTGATTGATTTGCAGAATCTCATTGAATAAGGCTGCCAGAAGCTTCCTAAATTATATTGTACGATTTTACATCACTTGCTTCTCTCTATTACCTACTTTTTGGAGCCTGGCTTAAATGTATTTGAGACTTTGGGGTTGGAGATGCAAAATTTTGGAGAAAAAATTTTTTTTTTTTATATAGTTTTGGATAAATCATAACTAATCAGACTTTTTCAAACATTTGCTTATCGCCACTTAGAACCTCCTGACAGGATTTATTGCTGTCCATGTTCTCAAAAGTTAGGATTTTCTTCACTTCACGTATCAGTTACAGTGGACACAAAGACAGAAATTCAAGAGAAATCTCTTCATTTAGGATATAGACAGCTATAAATGGGAAAAGTGAAGGAAAGAATAACTTTTAGATTTTGTTGTGCTGTCTTTGTCCATGCTAGCATGAGACTCCCCTATAGGGATACTGCAAGAAATTCTTGGGAAAAGATGTAACTTTTCTCTATTGAAAAAAAAGTTTAAATTGGAGCAACACTTTAAAGCCTGGAAGTCTGGCTCTCTGAAGTTTAGGAATTACATTGTGATTGGCTGAAATTTTTTCTTTGATGCTTTTCTATCATAAAATATATTGGCACAAATAAGATTCTCACCGGTGACATACTGGTGTCCATGGCTGGAATACTCCATTCACTTACACACAGACCAGCACTGAAAACCTGAAAAATGTCATATATTACTCCACAGTATTAGATAAATGATTGCTAAGTATAGTATAATGTGAAGCCTCACAAATATGCAGTTTTGGGATTATGTATTTCAATGGAAATTGTTTTTTATCAACATCTTTTGCAACAAGCAAACATGTTATCATTCCACAATCAGCAAGGTTTGTGATTTAACTAACAGTAAAAGTGTAAGAGTAGGAATAAAGGGAATGATGGTGGGCAGTAAGTGCAGAAAAAGGGTGCTGAGCATATACATTTGGCATAGAGGTATGTTGGGAGAAGAGTGCAAAGGGTATGGCATATGGTATGGTATTTGGTCATATGTGCGGGACAGAAGTGTGGAGAGTATGATAGTGGAATCTAGAGGTGTGCACATGACAATGGGTCATATGTGAAGAAGAGGAGTGTAGAGGATATGGCATTGGGCCATATGTGTATGGCATGAATGGAGCAGGTATGAGAGAGAGCAGTATGTGAAGGACATGAGTGTGCAGGATATGACAGTGGAACTGCGACCTATTTTCTTATGTCATTGTTTTATTGATAAAAGTCTCTAACTTCTATCAAATACCACAATAAGTAATATTTTCATATATTATTGGTTTTAAAACCTGACTGTACACCTATGTTTTTAGTATACTGTGCTGTTTACAGAAATCAAGAGATACTCACATCCAGAACAGCAGTTGAATCCAAGTTATATTGCTGACTTCTAAGTAGCAGTTGAAGGCCCTCTAAACTCACATCGGTATTATCCAAGGTGTCTGGGAGCTCTTGTCTAGCAAACAAACATGAGCATGTGAAAGAAGGTTTCTGCCATTTAGATAGTGAGCAGGGAAAACAGATTTTTGTAGGGAATACAAATCAGTAAAATACAGCAGGTATGGGGTTTCCTCTAAGGAACATTATATTATTATAAAACAAATATTTATATTAGTAATAAGAAAAGTAATTCAATCACACTGAACATTTACAAGAAAAGCCAATGCCAGCTTGGTAAAACTGGAACAGAGGAACACAATGCATTTTTTATGCTTACATTATATATTTTAAAACACAAATAAAAGAATGAAAATGATTGTTTGTTCTTGGCAACTGCTCCTCATGTTTAAATTTGCAAAGGTTTTGCTTTTATTACCTAATGGCTATACTACCTAAATATCAACCTTTAATTAGGTTTAACATAAAGCTGCATTAACAGTATTTTTTTTAGATCGATGAACAAAGCATAGCCTAAAAAAATGGTGTTCCAGGCCCTCTACATTAATAGGCATATATCTGAAAGCTTAGAACTGCAAAATTATGTGACCAAGCGCCTAGGTCCTTAGACATGTGGCTTGCATTGATTAAAGCCTAAAGTAGCACGAAACACAAGTATTTCAGTATTTTTAATATTGATCAGTGTAGTCCAATGTGTTCAAGTTTTTCAAGACTTTCAAGACTGGACTACAGACCACCAAAGTTTGTAATAACCTGGATCTTAGGTAACTAAAAAATTGTTGAAACCACATCCCCCTTTTTGTCTTCTACTCAAAACATACTGATTCCCAAAAATCTTCAATATTTCTGATTGATGCACATTACATCCTATGTACTTTTAGACAAAAAATCCAACCACCTATCCAGATTAAATAACTGTATGTAGAGACTCAACCTATAGGATAAAAAATTGTTGGGGTTCCACTGACCTGTCCATGGGATTCCTTCTTCGCCGTGCCTCCAGTTGTTGAGATCCCGAAGGCTGGGGTGGGATGCAGCTGTCTTTACCTTCCAAGATAGATTGAACCATTGCGACTGGTAATACAGGAGGATCTGAACATGCACCGCAACTTGTCAAAGACACGTCCGTTTCTGTTGATCCCTTTACTCCAGGACTTATGGGTTCTTCTTTGATAAGAAGAAGACATTTATTCCTAATAGGAATAAACATTTAGGTCAAAAGCTTTAAAAATATGAACTTTTCCTTTCTAATTGAGAAACTAGTTTCAATAATCTGGCCATCCCACTTCCTCGCATCTTTTCATAAAAATGACGTCTGAAATGCCATGGTATATCCTTATATTGTCTTTCCTTACTTCCTCCTCCAAGACTGAAGGGCATTGACTATCTTGGAAGAATCTCAGTGATCCTGGAAAAAAACTGTTCCAGGATTGAAAACATTTACCAAATATTAGTAAATGATTTTAACAATTCCATTCCAAGTTTGCTGTATTACCCAAGTTCTCCATGATAGTCTATATTCTCCAGTCTTGCAGAACTTAATAAATCAGTCCCATTTTCTATCCCCCTGACCTAACTCCCAGTCAGTTCAATTTCACGCTATATTCAACCCTGGTATTGTCTGCTCCTGTTCATTAACACTTTTCATATTTTTGCAATCCTCGTCTTTTTATTTTTGACAAATAATATGGTGAAAAGAAATAACCAACTGAAGGTTACAAGCCTAACACTGCAAGAAGTGCATATACAAACATAAAAAAAGAAACTCAAAAGTACCTAGCTAGATGGAATCATTCTATATGTGTTCAAAAACTCGGGTTAGTAATCAATGAAACTCTATATTTTTGTTTCAAGACTTTTTTCAACTGGAGCAGTTCTACCAGGTTGGTATATTTTTAATTTTGTGGGAAGATATATAAAAATATATAGAAGCATACCCTGTGATAACAGAAATTAGCCTGGGTTTATAAAAGGTACATTGGGCCTGATTTATTAAAGCTCTGCAACACAAGAGAAGTTATACTATCTTGGGAGAATCTGGGTGGTCCAGCAAACCTGGAATGAATTAGGTCAAGGATTAGAGGTACTTCCGGGGACACAAATATAAAACCAGAGACTGGCTCTTTTGTTTAAATTAAATTTGCAGCCTCACACCCCATCTACTCTTGACACACACCAACAAGTTTTAGTAAAATGCCCCAGTGAAAAAGAAGAAACAGGAAAAAATTTATTCTAATTCGATTGATCAACACTACATTGCTCCCCAGTGCCATGCACTCTTATCCCATTGTTATCCAGCCTACTTTTGGAGCATCTTTGAAACGTTATGCATGCAAAAATTATAGTCATCTTTATACATTCAAAACACAGCTGTCAGTATAGTTTTGCATGTATTACCTTTCTCTATCTGCATTTGGCTGTGCGCTTGCAGAATTGGCAGGCAGAACCTCAGTCACATCTGATATGATAGGTCCAGCAGTGGCGGCAGGACTGCTTAAAGCGGATGCTGGATCTGTGGGCGGCTGCATAGATAACATTTCAATAAATACCCAATGTCCAACATGCAGTTGAAACTTAAAAATAATGGGTTATAGACATACAAGACATAATAAAGATTTATTGTACAGCGTTGCATATTATGTTGGCGCTATATAAATCCTGTTTATTAATATTAATAATAATAATAATAAAAAAGATGCCCTTCATACTGCATAATCACCTTTGCATTCTAATTGAAGGATTCAAGGAAGGAGCAATTTTTCTTTTTAGTGTTTTCTAAGACTAGTTATGCAATTAAAAGAAGGTACAGAGGTATTACACCTTATGTCCACAGATTGTGTAGGAAATCCAAGGACTTAATTTGAGATAAAAGAGCAGATAAACCTGATCTATTTACATCAGCACAATAATGGCTACTTTACCTGAAAGCAGGCAACCAAGTTCACAAAAGTGATAAACAATTAGGTATGATCAGTTTGCTAAAAAGTAGATGGGATTAGATGCTTTTTTTCTGAAACTATTGTTTCCGTTCTGAATTTGGTATTCTACAACCTTTTAGAAAAGGAACCTAGTTTATATATAGCAATTATTTTATTAAATTTGATAATTTGACAATCATGTACAGCAAACAAAGTAATCGTGTACCTAGATTTTTAGACAGGTGATGCCATTTTAATAACCTGTAAATCAAAAAAGATTTACTGCATTCCTCTTTATATTCACATTTGTTAGAACCTATTGTCTTAATTGCATTCTGTCCTTGATCTCTTCTCCATCATGAACCATAATTAATATGTTGGCTGGAGTTTGTATAGGGTATAATCTGCAGCCTTTGTTCACTTATAACAAAATGCACCATCCCAGTATTTTACTTATTTGTCCCAAATTCCCAGATATATCACTGTCTAGATTTCCTGTCACTTGTCAAAAAACTTACTGGCATGGCTGGCACATATGCCCTGCAATCACAATGTTGTGTGCACAGTTACCAGGATTAGAAGTACAAAGTAGTGTGTTTATAATAGATTTAATGAACCTTCATACCCCACTTTATATACTGGTAAGCAAAGTATAATCTTTTCTCAAACACAGCATCTAACATTTGAGCATAGATTAAACTTTTGGCAGGCACTTCATCCACCCAATTGATGGAAGAAGACTTTTGTTGTGTCTAAAGGCTTAGGACTTGAGAACGTTCAGTACATTTTTTGTGTACAGGTGACAGGTTATCTTCTTGTTTAACAAGTTTAGCTACACAACTGATGAAGGAAGACATTCACTGCTGTTGTGGTGTGATGAGGCTTAGGAGCTGGGAGGGTTCACTACATTTCTGTGTACAAAATATACAGCTTTCGGCAATGTCCAATTCGTTGAGTGACTCAAATGGATCAATAAATATTACATGTAATGACAGGTTATTTCCCTATTAAAAAGCTTTTCCCAGACATAGGGATAGCTTAGTAGTCAGTAAACCCTGTCATGGTTAGATGATAAAAGAACCTTAACAAGTAATTTCAGTATACAGCGCAAAATATCTAATTGAACCTTGAAAAATATTTTTTGGTCAATGGCCTTCACTGGACAGTGCCATGGCGTAGCAGATGGGAAGTCCAATGCAAAACCCAGCAGTAGGAGTTTGTATATAGAAATAGTCTATATGGAGCTCCAATATATTTGGTCTTTGAAGTGTTCCTTCCATTCCTCTATCCAAAAAAGGTGCATTTATGTCTCACAGAGATGTCCTTCCGGACAGAAGAATGTCGGGAAAGGGGTGTGCAGTAGCTCCCACATTAGTACAAAGTTTTGCTGTCATTGTTGTAGACTCATACTCTGTGTATAGTTTGAATACTTTTCAGCCACTACGTATAGTAAGAGGTTATTTTACTTGACATTTACAATTAGATGAAAAATACATACATAAATGCCTCCATAAGTCTTACATATTCTTACATTTAGAGGCTCATATGGAAATTAACAATTTTTATGTATTAGTGGTTTAGTAAATAAAAACTGGTTTCAGTGCAAGAAACTCCTACAAATCTCTTATGTTTTTTGGGGACTCTAGTCAAAGATCTCACATTTGAGGTCCAGAATATCAGAAAACAAAACTTACTGATTGGATGTAGTATGGGTCTTGTAGGGAGTCCACTGGGAGATGTCTACTAAACTTGGACAGTGGTAAGGCAGAATTTCCATCATCCAACATGAGAGGTCTACAGAGAAACAAACATAGTAAATGTACCATTCTTCAGCATGCATTTTTATAGAGCTAATAAAAAATATTTACTTAGCGCAAGACATGCCATATCAATAGAAAGTAATCCAAATTATTTGACTTTTTACAACTGGGATGTGTAGAAGCAAAGCAGGAAATTCTGGTCCTAGGAATTTGGCTGATATATATTTCACTGAAGTAAGTGGTTGTCTTTGGCATTGAGGGTTAGGGGTTCAGGAAGGGTTATATTAGGATATCAAGAATAGTTAGAGTTGGGGTAAAAGAAAAGTAGGGAGACAGGGAAGGGTAATTAGAGGGTAACAGGGGAAAGTTAGTGTTAGGGTTACAAACAGAACAAGTATGAGAAGGGGTCTTAGGCTAGAGCATCATTCTTTGCATAGAGAGTTCTGAGCTGAATACTACTGGTGATGAAAGTTAAAGTATTGGTAAAGAGGTGTAGCAGGGAGTACTTACGATCATTAACATATTTGGAAATCTCTTTTTTTTTTTGTAGGCTCAACATTTTTATTGTTAAAAAAATCTGTATTTGTCAAGAAAGGAATGCCACGTTAGGTTAGGGTACTAGGTAAATTATTTGAATAGTGTCATCCAAAGTTCTTGATGAGACAATTATCACAATAGGCAAAAAAAAATATTCACTGAAGTATTAATATGGGTCAGTGTGATTGACTGATAGACAATAAGCTAAGTGGTCATTCTTTTCAGGGAAACAAATTCAAAGAGATTTTTGTGTCATGATTGAAGATTAAAGCTGTAAAACTGGTTCTTGCAGTTCACTGGAATGTTTTGCACTTTCTTTTAAACACTACGATTCTTCATTACGTTTGGGATATGTAACACAAGTAGTACATTTTACTATTGCACATTCTAAATAGCAGCATTAACATTTCTTGTGGGCAAAATTGTCCTCCCTAAAGTCATCCACTATGGACGTAAGTTAAATCAAAAGACTGGATCTCCTTCTCTGGGGTCCAGTGACCCAACGAGAAGTGACAATAATTAGATCACTAGTGCCGATGAGCAACAAAATTATGAAAACATGTTAAAACAAAAGTTTTTATTAAAAAAAGTGTAACTGTGATTCTATATTATGTACAACATAATATAGCAGCATGTTGGCTCAGAGGTTAGCACTCTGGCCATTGCAGCGCTAGGTCCAAGGTTTGAATCTCGGCCAGGACACTATCTGCATTGAGTTTGCAAGTTCTCCTCGTGTTTTTGTGGTTTTCCTCTGGGTACCCTGGATTCCTCCCACATTCCAAAAACATACAGTTAGGTCAATTAGCTTCCTCCCAAATTGACCTTAGACTGTATTAAATACATATGACTATGGTAGGGGCATTAGATTGTGAGCTCCTTTGAGGGACAGCTAGTCACATGACTTTAGACTTTGTGATAATTGGTCCTGTGTGATAATTGGTCATGTCCTAAATATTGTTCTTTGGTATTTTGCTGCCAATATCACGCTGGTATTGAGTAAGAGTAAGAGAAATGTGCAGGAGCAGTAATTACATTTCTGGGCATCCTTTATTATATTGTCCCCGCTTAGTATTTACATTTGAATAAAATGTTTGTTACATATAATAATGGGTATACAAATTAATTGCTAGTTTTTGTTATAAGTAAGCATTCAGTATCTTACTTTTTGGGGGTTTCTGTGAGCTGTATAGCTGAACTAATGTACTGTGAGCTGTGGATATAATAATAATAGAAGGGGTTCCCTAAGACCTGAAAGGTATTTTAAGGGTTCCCCATGTTAAAAAGGTTTGATATAAAGGGTACCTATACTATAGCATATGTAAAAGTATTTTGTTGCTTGAAGGCTTCACAATATTGAAAACGTTAGTGACTCATAGCTCCTTTACTCCTGACCAATCAGATTTTATCAGTACTTGTACTTTTATTAGATGGACATTGTCACACTTACCTCTTCTTCACTAAAGGTTCTAAAGCATTATCTACCCTTTAATGGTAACAAATATGTGAATCTGTAATACATCCTGATGAAAGATGACAGTGTGGTGATTACACCTGCTGTAGCATGTTAGCTATTTGGATTTTCAGTTAGAGAGAGGTAGTCTAAAACCAGGAATTCTATATATATGATGTGTGATATCATTATTCCTGTACATGGGACACATGGGGGCTCTATAGGGTGACTGTATAACACCAGGGATCCTGTATATGTTAGTCAGATTTTATGTAATAGCTGCATTCAGGTATACTTTTCACCTAGCATAAAAAGTCATTACTGGGTCATTGTTTCCAGATTCTGCTGCAATATCAATGCCTATCCCTAAGAATAAATATTTATAAAGTCCATGTTTTTAGGAAATGCCCCTGCTATGCTATCTACATGGTTTATTGTCATTTTAAACACTTTGAATGATGTCCTCATCATCGTATTTCTATCCCTTGTATTTCCCTGCTGGACATTTGGCTTTGTTGAGTGTTTCTGGGATGCCAGTCCCTCTCTTTGCCCCCACAATAGTCTTAGGAGCTGAGAGGGCATTTTGTACACAGTATTCTGAAAGCCAGTGGTCAGCAGGTCTGACTCAGCAGGTCCATTCAGGGCTCATCACCACGGTGACCGGGTCAGGTGACCTGCACCCGGGGGCCCCGCTGAGCTTGTGATTTTGGTGGGGAGTTTATGTGAGGGTGGTGATCTCCTGCAGGCACTCACATCTTTCTTTTTATCCCACTGCTGGAGGGGCCCGGAGGCAGCTGGCCAAACAGAAAGTGGATTAACTGTCAGGAAAAAGCACAACATCAGGTATTAGTAACAGAACTCACTGCCCTTTATGTGGTCCGAGAATAGAAAAAACAGAACATCAAGAAAATACACAAATGTGTTGCTGCCTGGTAACAACAACCTGACAAATCTTTTGTTGTGTTTTCAACAAAACATGCAAAATGATAACCAAAATCTTTGGCCCTGACAACCTAAGGAATCCTAAAATCCTGACAATCTTAAAAGCTTAGACGGACACTAGATTTGTTGTTGATTGAGACAATTGTTTGTGAACAGTTCAAGTGAAAATGAAGTAATGGTAGTCCCCGAGTTACATACGAGATGGGGACTGTAGGTTTGTTCTTATGTTGAATTTGTATGCAAGTCAGAACAGGTATATTATTTTAATAAATGCAATTAGGACAGATGTTTGTCTCAACATATTATTAAACAGCGTGGTGTCAGTGTATAAAATTCACACTGTGAGTTAATCACAAAGAAAAAAAGCAAAAAGAAAAGTGGGGCCTAGACATTCATTAACTTCTGGAGCAAGCTGTGCTTTGATATGCAAAAAGAAACAACTGCAGAGTTTGTCTTGGTCATTAAAGAATTACAAGAGGCTGCAGAAAGAGCTAACCCCCTAAGATCACTCACAACCTCAGCTGTGTTTAGCAAAAGACTTCTTTTCCAAGTCATGCAAATGGCCCTCCCCCCTTCAAGCCTCGGTTGTGCACAGAGCCGTTTGTATATAGAAGGCATTCGTATGTCGGATGTCCTTAACCCGGGGACTACCTGTATATAAATTTTTAAAAGCATGTAAGTACAATAATTTCAAAATTTAAGTTACCAATTCTATTTTTTCTAGTTTCTTATTCCCTAACATTTTCACAGGTTTAACTTCAGCTGCATATTGTAGCAGAAGTAGAAGCCTGAGACTTGATTGTTTGACACATTGGAATTTTAGTATAGCTATCTTGTGTTTAGCGATAAGTCTGCTTAATTAAGACATCTGCTGTTTCCACTTTTCCAGCATGAACAGGACAATGATGATTTCTAGACATTCATTAACTTCTGGAGCAAGCTGTGCTTTGATATGCAAAAAGAAACAACTGCAGAGTTTGTCTTGGTCATTAAAGAATTACAAGAGGTTGCAAGAGGGAGCAAAACATTTCTTCTGCAAGTCATGCGAACCGCCCTGTTTGTATCTAGGAGTTGTCTGTATGTCGGATGTCCTTAACTAGGGGACTACTTGTTTAAGTGAAAGTGCCATGTAAATGATTGCTGACCATTCATCTGATCATTAATGCTGTGTCAAAACATATTCACCTTTTCTACCACTTAGTCTTCTACTATATGTGGGTGCAACTTTAATCCTTTTATAAATAAAAAAGATTATTGAATAATGAGCAAGATCTGTGTGCCTTCTTCCAGGTACTATACTAACATTCCCTATAGTAACATTCGGAGAGCTGCAATTATTATTGGCATTGGCTAATTTTACCATAATGGAAATACTATGAGTGGTTTCAGAGAGTTACCAGTGCCAAATCATAGAGTTTGTTTTGTTTCATTCTGTATACACACCTTTCTATCCAGTTCTACGCTCAATCAGGGTCCTTATTGGCTTGCAAATACTTTTTGTTTACAGTCCTTGAGTACTGCTTGGACCAGAAAAGAAGTGGGGGACAGAGAAAGTCTTAGCAGGTAGTTTAGAGCAGTATTTCTCAATCAGGAGTCTGCCAAAGGTTCCTAAAGCAATTTGTAATTCCAAGGTCAGTTTAACTCAGCATTCGCCAACCTGTGGTCCGCGGCTCTGGTCGGTGCACTCACGAGTGGGGTCAGGAGAAGGACCGTGCTGGGGGGGCGCACCGGCCAGAGCCACGAACCATGTCCCCAGTGCAGTTCCCAGGCTTAGGAAAGTGGGCAGGCTGTGTCTCTGACCACAACCCGCCCACTCTCCTATTGCAGGCTCGGATCCGCGATAGGAGAGTGGACGGTTTTGACGTAATGACGTCACTCTGGGGAAGGTTTCTCCCCCTTTGAGTGACACCTGGCTCCCCGCACATGCGCAGTCTGGAGTCGTGATTTTACTGGTCCGCAGGATTGAAAAGGTTGGCGACCACTGGTTTCACTGACACCATTGATATTTTTGGCTATCAATAAGGGTGACATTTTTTCCACTGGCCACCAATAAAAGAGACATTCTTCCTAATGACCATCATACTAATGTACTGTCAACTATGGATATAGTAATTATAGGAGGGGTTCATTGAAGACCTGAAAGTCAATTCAAGCATTCCCCATGTTAAAAAGGGTAAGAAACACTGCAGCTCTCGCACTGATAAAGGCCGAATGAGACACTTTTTTCATACTGGTCTGTGGGCTTCCTTTCATCCCATTTTTCCTATTTCACACATATTAAAATCCTTCATTCATAAATAACATGACACTGATGGGGACTATACACTCATTTTAAATAGATGAATATTTATTTATGCAATTATTACTCCCTTTGCAGATTCTAAAAATTCTTAGACTATTTATAAAGTAAATATAAACCGTAACTAGATGGTGTTTAGTTTTCCAAAGAACTGTTTATTATTAACAATCACTTTGTTTTGATTTGTTACATTCTTTTTAAAAATACTGTTTTACTTTTTTAAGCTTTTTTAGACTGCACATCGTTGCTGTTTTCAGACAGTGGCAGGTATTACAGAAGCACAATTAGGAATCAGTTGTCCCACAATAATGGAAAGCACAAATCAGGAACATCAGGTATTTTTTTTAATTACAACTGCAAACTAAAAAAAAGATTGGAATTTATTTTAACATTACATTAATACGTTAAAGTCATATTTTTGTGCTGGGATTAGACCTACTCTAAGTGTTAGATAAGATCTGTCCATCAGCCTGAAAACATTTTTGATTACTTTTACCATACTTTAATACGGCTTGGACCAGAGAAGGAGTGGGGGCAGAACCCACAAAAGCTTGTCCTATAAAAAGTTTTATGAACAGGACTTAGCTGTGTTATTCAACATTTTAGAGATACTGTGAGTGGCTAGCACTCTCAACTTGCAGCAATAGGGTTTGACTCTTGGCCAGGACACCATTTGCATGAAGTTTGTATCTCCCCCCATCTATGTCATGTTATTTACAAGTAAAAGATAATAGTATGTATGAAGCAAGAGAAGATCAGGTTGAAGGGAGTATGAGTAAAATGTTTTGCTGGTGACCCAAACTGGTCTAATTCAGGTCGTGATCAGTGTGGAACCTGCAGTTAGTGACAGGAGCTGGATTTTTTTAGATACTTGTTCATTCCCTGCTTAGACCTGTTTAGGTCTCTGATCCTAGCACCTACCCTAGGGAAATCTTCCAGCACTGATTTAGCTCACTGCTACGTGCAAAGGTCATATATGTGATCACAACTGACCTCCTCTGCTCTTTTGGCTACTTTTCTTTCTTTCTATTCTCAATACCTCCTCTTCCCCCTTCTCTGTATTCAGGTCTTGCTGGTTCTTGCTTTCTCTTCCAGTCTCTCTGTCTCCTTTTCCATTATCTGACACATTATCACTAGAAAACCATTATACAGCCCATAGTTTGTGCGGTGCACGTTCCTTAGCCCACAAGAAACTTGTCATGACTTTTTCATATTGTTAGAAGGAAACTAAATGGTACAATTTTATGTATGTACTAAACTGTACAATTTTAACCACCATGCTTCTCAAGAAGCTCCAGCATGTTTTTATTTTTATTAGGCCATGTTCCTATATCTTTCTTATTTATTTATTTTATATGGCAATTCAAACACATGTATATCAGTTTTGCAGACTTGTTTTTAAAGGTGCATAGCCAGATAATTATTTTTATGCCTTAGATCAGCAGATTATCAAGTCTTGAAGTCAGGATTAGGATGACAGCCAGTGCACCCTCAAAAAAAAGTTAGTATTTGTGGTTACTATATTTATTGCCTGATTGTTCCTTTTACATGCACAGTATGTCCTAGGAGCCTGAAATGAGGTGTAGGTATATGCAGCCCTAGACAGAACAAATTATTACAATTGTATAATGAGGTTCTAGAATGAAGATTACCAAAAACTCACCTTGTTAATAATTTTCTGCTGCTGGGAGTGGTTCTGTCTGAGAGAAACAACTTCACGCCATAGTACCTCATTCTGCCTAGCAATAAAAGAGAATTGATGATTAATATAAGCAAATTTATCCCAGCAATCAACAATCTAAAAGTGTATTGTTTCTTATAGAAGATGTGGTCAACATCATTTAGTTTGTCAAAGAACTGTTTATCCTGAAATATTGTCTTGTTTTGATTTTTTTTCCCCTAAAATACAGTTTAACTTTTTCCAACTTTTTAGTAAAACTTTTTGCAAATTTCAAAAGTATAACTTTAGTTCTGCTTTAGATATGGGAAAGGATCTGTCACAGTTTATTCTGATAGTTTACACAAATAATCTGAGCACTATTTACCAATCCATTCAGAGGAATTTGGTTAAGACATTAAAGACAACACTGCCCCCAGTTACTGCCAATGCCTAATGCTCAATGCTGGTGATTTTCTGCCTGAGATGTGGATAATAAAAAGAATCAGGAGTGCTAAATGTTTAATATCCATTTTATGTTTAATCCTAATTTGGTCCTCAGTTTAAAGCTAAACTCCAATCTCACCTTTTAAAAGGCACAGTTGCTCTCCTGTACTGAAATTGCATATACCGATTTCAATGCAAACTGTAAGCTTCAGATGGAGCCTGTTTTTTGGCTGAAGGACATTCAGCATTTAATTACTTAGCAGTTAAAAGTAGTTAAACCACTTCATTGGTTTCATTAGGAAAAGGTAAACCCCCTGACAGTAAGGCTGGATTCCCAATTGTCCTGTGCATTATTGAACGGATGCTAATCCACACTACGTATTGCATTATTGTGCATTTACTGGGGCTACCAAAGCAAGCCAGCAAGACTAAAATTGCAGTGACCCTTTGTCCACGAAATATACATTACCACAACACAGTGATGAAAACCTAATACTAGGCTCCTTCACACAACATGCATCAGTCAATACTTTCCCAACAGTACCAACGCATGACTTTCTTTTGCCATTTTATACCAGTGTGTGCCTTTGTGTGCTTTAAGAAAATAGATGTCCAGTGTTTTATTCCTCCGCAATGAATGTTAGGCAAAAGGAAAAGTATTGTGTAAACTTTAAAAAAGAAAAAATATATATGCACAACAACACAAGCAAAAATTACCATGTGCATAATATGTGCATGTCAGTGCAGCGCAAACTGTGGTACGAACCTAACCTAAAACATTCTCTGCAAAGCACATTTTTTGTACTTTATGTTATAGGAGGTGTTGGGGTGTCTCAATTAGATCACATAAGTTATTATGAATTCAGGGACAAGTTCAGTGCAGTATCAATCTGAAAAAAGTGTGATTAATAATAGCACTTCTCTTGGATGGCACTCTTGGAGTTCAGTGTAGTATACAGCTTTACACAAATCAAGATATTAAAAATGTTACAACCTATTTAAAACATTCGGACTGATCCTGTTTGGTTGGAGTCATGCTTTATCTGTATTCACTTCTATAACTGACAGTTATGATGTACCAAGTAAAAACAGCTTCTATATTTAGTTTACATATGTTTGAAGTAAAACAATTCCAGAACTGTTTATTCCTAAAATTAATTTAGGTTTATGTTGCCATTTTTTTTGTAAAAGTTACAACAAGAATTCTTATTTGATAAAGTAAAGGGTGAAGTGCAAAACAAATACTGATAATCAGCCAATCAGAAATGTTATAATCAAAGGTGAAATGCTAACGTAGCTTTGGCTTATCGCCCTATGCACAGGACCATTTGTCCTTCATTTATTTAACCCAAATATGGCTGTTCGAATTCGGATAGACCTGACGGCGCAAATTCGCGTGTAAAAAAAGTGTTAAAAAAATGAATGTTAACTTATGTAACTAACTTATTTTTTTACAGGTTATCCCACAATGACAGGATGATTCCCACAGCTGCACAGCCGTGGGAATCCTCCTGTCAGTGTTTGATCCCGGGCACTAGCGGTTAAATGGGGACAAGTTGCGCATTTATCACCTCTAGTGCTTTGTGATTGGCTGAGGAAAGGTAAACCCTGATGACAGCTCAAGCGTCATCAGGATTTTCCTTTCCCCAGCCAATCACAGAGCACTAAAGGTGAATAAATGGGGAGACTTGTCCCCCTTTAGTTTCTAGTGCCGGAGATCTTCTCAATAAATGCGGCAGCATTCATTGAGAACAGTGTGCGATCCACAGCACTAGAGGTTAATTACCCTCTTTTGCCGGGATTCTTCTCAATGAATGCAGCCACGGCCAGCATTAATTGAGAACAGTGTGCGATCCCTGGCACTAGAGATAAAATGGGGACAAGTCTTCCCATTCAAAACCTCCAGTGCCCTCTGATTGATTAAGGAAAGCTTTCCTAAGCCAATCAGGGAGCACTATCCCTATTTCTAGATAGAGTTTCTCTATCCAGGAACATAGGACTCCTGTGTTCTTAAATAGAGAAACTCAATCCAAAAACCCATAAAACTAGTAAAGAGTTGCAAGAGCAATCAGGGGAGCCGAGCTGTCAGCTCTGCTCTCCTGATTGCTCTTGCAGTTCTTCACAGTCCCAAAAATTAACCCAAATTTTCCCATTGACTTCAAATTCGGCATTCGATCACCTGAACAATATCCCCCTATTAGATTGAATAGCTGTCGTGAGTGAGATATTCGACCAACACTAGTAACCAGTATTCAGGAAATCAGTTTCTATAAAAGCAGATTGTAACACTTTGTATTTTCATCTTCAGTGATGTTACTAGCTCTAAGTGAACTAATATGCTGCATTTTCAGGAATGTGAATTCCAGTATTACGGTATAACATTTTTATATATATATTTAAAGGGTTATAGTGCTATGCAAGAGATAAATTACAACGTCTGACACTGACAAAGTATGTTGGTTTACATTTCACATGTGCATTAAGCAAATTGGCACAACAACAGCCCTTGGCAAACCACACATTATACATATTTGCGCATTTATCTGTGTTAAGGAGTGGTTAGCAGTATCTAGAGGGAAGCATAAAGTCAAATATTCCTCCTACTGTGGGGTAATGGGTCTTCTCTTTCCATAATTTCCATTCCAAATCCCATTGTAAAAAAACATACATTTTAGATGGCATGTAATTAAACACCGTATAACAATAACTTTAAATTAAGGCTTTATGTTTACACTGACCATGAGGTTGTGGTGCATTTATTGCTTCCTCATATCTCTGGGGATATGCTTCATATGGCTTCTCCCCGTGGCAGCCCCATAGAGAATGAATGGGGGTGACAGTGAGCAGTGCTAATACCACTCACTGCCACAGCATAACCAAAGCTGTGTTGCAAGTGACAGAGTGGCTGGCAAGGTGCCAGTCGTTGGGTACTTTGCAGGATCGCTCAATCGCGATGCAGGTCTGAAACTTCTCTTGCTATTTTAACATCTACTTTGGCAAAGTTTCCTTTCCCTTTAGTATATCTTTTCTGTTCAGTAAATCAAACCCAATGTGTTGCTTCCACTTGAGCAACCTAAGCAGTTTTGACTTTAAAGGTGAAAAGAGGAAGCAGTTGCCATGCTGTTATATACTGCTGCTCTTCACTGCCTAGTGCAGGGACATAAAACTAGGGTTCTATAGCCAGAGACAATCAACTCCTTTCTTTTTACCAACTTTCAGTTCTTATATTTATCATCCTATAACCTCTGCTGGGCACTAAGGAAGACTGTGTGCTCTCTAGAACTTACCTAAGATCACCATCTTCCATACTTATGTTGTGTTTATTGGATGATATAGCTAAATAGTTACGATTAAAAGAAAAAGCAAAAAATAAAAACTGCTAGTAATAACTTCATAAAGTCATTGGGGTTCTGTTACCAAATGAAAATAGGCTGTTCACATAGCAAAGCGAATTATACCCTTTTAAGAAATATTGTACATAGATTAGTAAATGAGATGAAGATCTGTTGAATGAAAACGTCCAATCATGTGCAGCAAAAATCCATTTTTTTCAACTTCCTTGCACGTGATTGGGTATTCCTTGATGATAAATAATACTACATTAATTAAGCTGAATGAATTATCCCCTTGCAATGTGATAGTTTACCTTGGTAAGTGGACAGCCTAAATTCCATTAGTAAATCAGCCCCATTGTCTACATGATGTTCCCTGTAGTCCAAGTATTGTGCTATAGTACCTCGGGTTTTAGTATGCATGCTAGCACTCACTGTTTCATATCTTGCATCTGGCACTCTGTGTTCTCTTGTTGATTCCTCAGGGTCTGAACTTCATACAAGAGTCGGCTCACATCCTCATGGCGAAGTTTGGTTTCTTCACTCTTCACAACAGACACCTGTGTGTAATCACAATTAAATATACAGTTTATTACCTTTTTGACATTTTATTTGAGATTAATGTATCCAGTGCAGAAATTTCAGAGTTGTGCAGATGTCAGTGAGTTATACACCTATCAGCTTCCATATGGGACATTAGGATACCAATATATGACTTTGTAATGGCATTTCTGATGAGAAGATAAAGGATAGCTAGGACTGCAACCTATTTTATGGTTGGGTTTTGAGTCCCTGAACTTTCTCATATTTAGAATTATCTGTAATTAAAATACATGACCTTTCACTGTACATTTTCCTTGTTTTTAGAAAGTTAGCCCTTGTAATTGTAAATGTTCCTTAAAGTAACAATTGGTTCTTGCAGATTTTAACATATCTATCTTAACATTTTATGCCACAGAAATGTTATCTTTCCAGATTGTCTTATATTTGACCTTTGAACTTCTCCAGTCACAAAAGTCCCTACGTATAAAAATAAATAAATAAATAAACGATTGGATCTAAGAAGTTGGCTTTCCTGACATTTCAAGCAATTGGATTTCAGCTGGCCAGCAGAATGAAAATATTAAAAGCAAAGTAACTGGTTCTTGTTACAGCACCATTAGTTTTAGGTGACACAGTAATTCATCTACAGAAGCCTCAGAACTTTAAAAATGTATGTTTCAGCTAATGGTGTGATTGGGCCTTTGATCAGTTTACCCCTAACATTATATGGCTATTAGGTGTCTGCTAAAGTCAGGTTAGTCCCACTAGTGTATGTTTCCAGACAGCCTTCCTAAATACCGCCATTGCTAAATGATAAAGATTACGTTATATTTTTAGTGTTATTATGTGATCTCAATGTATGCAAAATTAGGAAATTTATATGGTTGGATTGTTTTTAATCAATAGCCTATTACGTTCTGCTGTATGTAGAAACTAATCTAAGGCTTCAAATTACTGTCATACAGGATAATACCAGTAAATAATAATGTAATGCACCTAGTCTTGTGTTCACACACTACCTATGGTTTATATGTATATCAAGGGGAAATTAATAATGTTTTTCAGATGCTGCCAGTTCTCTGCCTGTAAGTAACCACACTGAAAGTACCTACAGTAAACTGCCTCCATCCTTTATGTGCATCTGCTGTAAACTATTCAATCTCTCCTTACAGAGAGACAGAAGGCAATGCTACATCAAGCCTAATTTTACCTTTTACCTGTTGCATGCAGGCCACTCTAAAGAGACAGTTAATTAGCTGGGAAATCAACTTATTGATTGCTTATGAAAACATTTTGTACTCATACAGTCTATTGATTTCACAAAACTGCACACAAAATGAGTAATGAGAGTTGTGTCCTTATGATCAGTAAAACATTTCTAATTACAGTTCTAGAGGAATCAACATTATTATTTTGTTAACTTTCATATATAGAACTGTGTTTCATTGATCATATCATTTTTTGCCTAACAATATAAGGGTATTGCTGATTCTTAAATCCCCCTTTTTTAAAAACTATTTTATGAAAAGAAGAAGCACCCAATAATGCACCTGTATTTCACAATAAAGTAAACAAAAATACAATTGTTATGGCCACCCAAAGGTATCCTAACCTGATATAAGGAGTGGATAGGATAAACAGTTAAGAAATGCAGGCACCTTGGGATGTCTGCAAGCACGTGTTTTAATCTTCAGATCACATCTTGTGTTCCTTGGATTGTAGACTATACACTAAGATATATACTTTTAAACTTCGTCCATTTCTCCTCCTGCAGCTAAACTCATAATGCTGTCAAATGTCAATGTTTCTGTTGCCTATTAGGTCTGTCACCAAGACAGGAGATGAGGGTAAATTTTGAACTCAGGATACCTCTTTAATGAAGAACTGTCTTGGACTGGAGTTTTCCAGCCAGGATTCCATGGAACCCTAATGTTCCCCCAGAGGTTGCTAGGGATTCCTTGAACAATTACCGAATTTGTGCCTTTCGGCTCAGTTCAACTGACACCAGTGATCTTTTTGACTATATGTAAGGCTGACATTCTTCCCACTGCCCAGCAATGTAAGAGGCATTCTTCCCATTGGCCACCACACTAATATACTGTTAAGCAGCATACACATGTGCAATTATAGTCGTTGGAAAGGTTCACAAGCTGTGGATATAGTGATTATAGCAGGGGTTCCTTGAAGACCTAAGATAAGTCTTGAAGATAGGCTCTGAAGCACTAGCAAGCAGCACAAGATACATGTTCTTCAGTTACCTTACACATTTTTAGGCCAGATAAGTGTATATTTAATACCCTAAAAATTACCAACTGACCCTTAACACTGACTCAACTCAATAATAAAAAAACTCTATCTAGGTATAATCCAAAACACAATGCCACACCACAAATACACCATTAATACGGTATCAGAATAAAACAGTTGAAGGGTTTTTTAATCATCATTTAAATACATACTTACATTAAAAGCAGTTTTTATTGTAATAACATGAATGACCAGTGGCAACAATGACAATATGTCAAAAGATATTACAAAATAATGTACAGTAGCATCAATCACATATCTCCACCTCCAATTTAGCTCAACTCGTTTCACGGTTATAAAGCTTCTTCAGGAGCATATAATCAGTGGAGAGGTTACATGTTTTAGTGATAACATGCCACTGATCACGTGATAATAAATTCCCATCCTAAAAATCTCATCCACAGCAGGCAACCAGAAAGACGCAAAAAAGTGAAGCCCAGGACAAGCTCCAAAACCAAAAAATGTCCACAGTTCGGAGATAGATTGTTACTGTGAGCTTGCTCTGCTAGTGCAGCCACATCCACCCCAGCAATTGGTTAGATCTATCAGTTAATATAAAAAGAATCCCCTAACTGTAACATAATCCTTTGCCCCCTTCATAGATTCCAATAGATTTATCCCTAAATGTCAAAACATTTCCCCCACGGGGCTCTTATTGTATCCAGATTTCAAAACCAAAATCAAATACATATATTATCCAAAATATAATTTTACATTTTATCGTCTTCCATAAAAACTTTTTACTGGGTATTAGTTAATAAAGTTTCACTTTGGAAACAGCAACCTATTCTTGCATATGTGCTGGCTCTCAATCCCTTCTGTCACTGACAGCTTGGTTTCTCATTGAAGATCCTAAAACAATCATTATGGGATTGCTATGAGCAGACTCAAAACTGCAGGCCTTCTGGTAGCACCTTGTCAGCAGCTCGGTCATTTGCACCACAGAACTGGTTCTTAAAAAACAGAGTTGGCAGATTCGACAGCAGGTGGCAGTAGATGGTACTTTATTGCTCACTGCTGCCCCCATTCATGCTATATGGGGCTGCCTCTGGTGGAAGATACTTGTAGCATCTCCCCAAAAAACAGTTCATTGGCATGAGAAAGCTGTAACTGCATCGCAGCCTAAAAAAAAGTCCTCATTAAAATTTAAAATAAAAAAAGCCTTTAGTCTGACATCAAACACTGCAACTTTGAGGCTGCAGTGGCATCTAAGGTGCCCACAGTTTAAATTAAAGTGAAACTGTCAATAGTTTAAAACTAATTAAAAAAAATCAATTTACATTTTTCAGCCCATAGTGGAAAAAAAGAGTTTTTAATCATGTATCAAAAAAGTAAAAAAGTGTTTCAAGTTCACCAATGCATGATAATTTGGTCTGAGCATCTATTTGTAAGTTACCTCTGGTCATAAAAGAGTTAAAGAAAACTTCTGGCTATTGTATCATTTCTAGCAATACATATTAATAACCTTTTAGTATTATTATTATTATTGATAAACAGTATTTATATAGCGCTAACTGTTGCGCAGCGCTGTACGTTAAATAGGGGTTGCACATGACAGACAGATACAGACAGTGACACAGGAGGAGGGGAGGACCCTGCCCAGAAGAGCTGACAATCTAAGAGGTGACGGAAGTAGCACAGATTAGGAGGCGGGCAATAACAATTAGTTTAGGGTAACAATTTAATGTTTAGAGCTAGACGTACTAAATCATTTTCTGAATCTTTTTGTTTTGTTTTTTTTTATTATTTAAAACTAAAGCCGCATACACACTTGCAAATATAGTCTATGCAAAGGAGAGGGGGAGAACAACAGAGCAGCACCCTGCTGCACGCTCTCCCCTTTCACTTGCATTATGATTGTTCGTCGTTTATCGTCTGTGGATCTGCCAGGACGGTCGTTCGGACGATGCGCGCTGTACACACTTCAGATTCACGTCTGATATCGGCCCTGAGCTAATTATTGGGCGAGAACCATTGGAAGTGTGTACCTAGCTTAAGTTTCCTGTCTGCAAAACGTGATAATTCAAATTGATTAACACAATACCCTGTACTGTGGATCATGCATTTAGACAATACAAATATAATATGTAGATCTATACTAAGAAAGCCAATTTCATAACAAAGAGTTGTAGTACATCTAAATATCCTGACTTTTACATAAATATTTTCTCCACAAGGCCCAGTACAACATAAAAGATTCTCCTCCACTGGTTGCAAAAAAAAAATCACCACTTTAAATACTCTGTTCAGCAAAAAACAATCCATTAACTACAATAGACACAAAGTAAAAAAGAGCCTGCACAACATAATTCCCCCTCATTATGCTGCACAATATAACTGAACAACGATTCACAAACATATAATAAACTTTTCTTCAAAGTACACAATACTGCTGATCTCCCCAGTTGGTACACCTGAAAAACAATGAATTAAAGTCACTGTTAGTGCTTTAGGCATTAGACTTGTGTTGATGGCATCAGTTTGATATCATTGAGAGGTCTCTGTGATCATTTAGAACAACGGTCGCCAACTGATGGTCCGCGAGAAAATTATGGTGGTCTGCGGCTCTGGCCAGTGTACCCCCAAGCGTCCCCTGTAGAAAACCCCGGGCTCAGGGAATTGGGCATGGTATATCATCATGACGTCACTATGGGGGAGGTTTCTCCCCCTTAGAGTGATACCTGGCTCCCCACGCATGTGCGGTCAGGAGCCGGTGATTTTAGTGGTCTGCGGGAGCGAAAAAGTTGGTAACCACTGATTTACAATACATTGACAAATACAATTGGCCTCCTTTTGACATGCTTTAAACCTGTTCTGAATTGTCATAGACATCCCAGTCGATGTCAGGGAAGGTTCTAGTTTATCCAGGTCATGATATATCTATTAGTAGTTAGATGCATACTTGTTCTGGAAATGTTGTGGATGTCTCCGAGCTAATTTATCAGTTCTACCAGTGTAAAATAACCCCAGCAATTATATAACTTAATATACCCCAACATATACCCCAGCAATTATATAACTGGGAACATATGCCCGTACAAAAACTGACTATTCCCAATGGGCTCTGAATGGAGGACAATTTAAATTTAGGATCACCAGCCCAACATATAATATTGCCCGGTTCCTTAACACAGTCCTCCTCCTTCATCTAATCAATTTCTGATATAACCAAATAATTACAAGTAAAACTACACATATTTACCAATAAAGTAAAGCGATTTATTTAGTAAAACCACATTACATATTTTACATTTAAGATTATCAGTCCTTATAGTTACTGGTGTATATACCATCACAGTGTCTCATATGGTTGCCATACAAATTGGAGACAGGAGGGACATTCAGTTATCAGTCATCCCCAAACATCACTCTCAATCAAAGTTCAGTGATTGCTAGCTCAAGTTTAAGAAACCCTTTCTATTTTTCCAGGCAATAATTCACAAAGCAGAGTCTAGCTGCACATCTGATGCACATCAGATCTGATTTTATTTCCTGCCTGCATTCTCTTGTATTTTAGAACTGAACTAACAAATAAAATGTAGCGATTAGTGTAAAAACAAATTTTTTTGTCACACCTCTTTATTATATTATGACAAATGTCAATTACAGTAAGAAAAAAATAACCTATAGTTATAACAGGTGCCTCTATGTCATAGATTAGGTTATACCTATAATCATTTTCTAGGAAGTGGGCACTGGTAGCGCAGACAAACATAAAAAATAGTTATTGTACTAGATTTTGTCTTTGTTTTTTGAAGTAGTTGCCTAAACACACTGTTTTTGAGGACAACAGAAACACATGTTCTTTATATAGTACTGATCAGTACCTTCATTGATGTACAGGTGGAGGTAGTACATGGATCACACACAAGAATCATGGCTGCCTAGATCCAGGATGTAAGTAACCCCAAAAGTTAAGCTGCCTTTACATTGCTTATGGTCTGCACCCACCACTTACCACCACAGTAGATGAACTCCTTTATTAGAAAAATGGGTGTATAAAGGCTCACTTACTGGAAAACTCCAATGTGGATGATGTTTGAAACCAAAAAAGCCATGGACCACTGGTCATCAAGGTAAAGAGGGCATTAAAGACTCCCAATGACCACATATGCAAATCTATTGTTCCACACAGAAAGGTGTCTGGTTGAGGAGTACCGAGCAACAGACCCCTCCTAAATTTGTGTTACAGGGACTAGAATTTACCTCCTGAGTACAATGTAAACTTGCAACATTTGGCTTACTTTTCTTTTGATGTGCTCCAATAGATGTTCATGCCCTTGCAAGAAGTACAGATGTTGAAATTCAGTGTCATCTCTCTCTGGCTTTACTAGTCCACCTTGCTCGATGTTCACCACCTTTCTGAAGCCATCTACATAGAAAAACAGTATTACTGTCTTAAACTTGTTGTGGAGAATTAACCTAATTAACCACCTGGGCGTTACACTGAGGTCTAGATTTCTGTTCCAAAAGCGGTACACTGTTTTTCATGAAATTTTTTTTTTAAATTGTAGACTTGTAACTTAAAGAAATATGTCTGAACAAGGGTCTAGTAGATATCATGAATATAAAAAATGTTTGAAACACACAATCATGTAAAAAAAAATACTTTTAATAAAATTAAAATACACAAAAATCAGCTTAAACAAGAATACATAAATAAATGAAAAATACTGAAAATGCGATTCGGTATTCGGTATACTGTATAGTAATATATTTTTCTAAAACACCTCCCTAATGTCCATCACATACCTATAGACAAAACCACATAAATATATTTTGTATTATTTTGTATTGGACTGGATACAGAACTTTGTATTGAATCCAATACAAAATATTTGAATTTCACGCTACAACCCCCATCGACGGGCGCATGCACGCGAACGCCAGGTATTCTAATTCTTTCCAAACTTCTGTACTTCCATGCAAAAAGTGTTAAATTTTTTGCATGGAAATTTATTTTAGATTGTAGGCTATAATTCACCGAATTACTCAATAATTACTTATAATTCACTGATTTACCGCATAACTCACTGAAATATGTCCAAAATTTTATAAATTTAATAATAACATTTTTTTTATAAAACATAAAAAGAATCTTTAAAAAAAATCTTTAAAAAAAAGTTTATAATGTAATGTACCTGTACAGTAGCCTATATAATATACATATAATACAATTATAAATATATTATATAAGGATTTCCTTGTATTGAACTCAATACAGCTTTTTTGTATTGAGTTCAATGCAAAGGATTTTGAATTTCCCGCCCCGCCTCCCGCCCACACCGACACATGCAGCGAAGTCACCGGGAAACCCCGGTGATCGTCACTGCACTCGCCGGATGAAGTCAGAAGACGGAAGACGTGTCCGGAAGAGCTGAGGGGGGAAGGTGAGTATTTTTTTTTTAGAACGGATCATCACAGCGGGGACCAGGTAAGTGAGGGGATTTAAACAGTGAGAAAAGTTTGGGTTTATTGATTTTTGCAAAATCGATAAACCCCAACCAAGGTTGGGTTTAACGGTCGGGTGGTTAAGTGAAACAAAAAAGTTCACAAGATTCCAGTTATAAAGGATTGACAGCATGAGTCATAATAACATTTTCTTGTACCAGAAAGCAAACAATGTACAAATCAAACTGTGCCAAAGAAACACATTCATGTTCCTAGTGCAGTTCTATAGTCTGCTCTTTTTCATACTACTTATTTACTCTGATTACAAAAAAGTTGCACACAAATTGTGTGCACCAGTGATATGTTCACTCATCCAGCCAATAAGGTTTCTCTGCCCATAAATTGATTGTCCATTGGACTCCTTATGCAGAGAATTCTTTAGTTTATTCCATACATTGAGCACCAATGTTGTCATACCAAGGATAATATTTAAATCGATTAACAGTTTTTTGGCACGGCATATAGAAAACAATTATTTCTACACTGGATACTACTTTTCACTTTATTTTTTTTAAATTGTATAATATGTCCTTTCTGTTTTGTACTTACACATATTCAGCTGCCTCACAAAACTTGCCATGTTATTGTGCTTGAAGTACTTGGGTAGAACTTCTTTGGCAAACCTGCCTTGGTCAAAAACATGGAAACTTGTGCCATTCTGGAAAGAGAATTTGGAACATATTTTTTAGTGCCATTAAGGAAATCAATAAAATTTAAAGTCTTTATCAAGTAATATTACTACATGTTCAGAACTGCCAACATCCACAAGGTTGTCAAACACAGTGTAGTGTAGTATTGTAATACAGATTGGTGGTCCGGAACTGTACAGAGGTGAAGTGTACTGCTTAATAATCTGCATTGTATTTTATTACCAGCTTTATTCACCATGCACTCTTACATATATCATTGGTGTGGATAGCAGAATAAAATCTATGAATGAGCTATGACATTCTGTACCCATGGGGAGATTTGGATGAAAATGATAAACATGCAACACATTCTTTCAATGTCTACAGCTGTACATCTGCATCAGGTCCTCAATGGCAGCCCTGGGTCCCAGGCATCTCCCCTGTCCCCAGATGAGCAATAATCTAGAACTTACCTGCTTTCTGGCAAACTGTTTTAGATTTACCAGTGCACTGTGCATGTGCAGCACAACAATAATCCTCTAATTCCATTGGAGCTGGAAATAATTTACTCCAGTGCCGGATTGATGTCATCCATGATCGACCAGTCAAGAGGGGAGAAGATGTTGAGCACAGAAAAAGAATCACTGATGAGGAAGCTCACATTCCTGGAGAGCAGGTAAATACTGCAGACTTAAAGCGTGCCTAAACTCAGAAATTTCACTTTACATAAAAGGGTAGACATGAGAATGAATGAGAGCGCAAAGCCTCCCGGGATACCTACGTCACGCAAGCCCTTGGGTGCTCCTCCTGTGCATGCCCGTGCCTGGACAGAAGGAGCCTTTTCATGGAAAAAGGAAAAAAATTGCCAATCTCACGCATGCGCAGTGAGAACGGCAAGTTTTTTTCCAACCTACGTCACCAGATCTTGTGCCTGGGTCGCGTGACATAGGAGGAAGAACCCAGAAGAAGCAGCAAAGATGATGGCGTAGGGCGAACTGACTCGGAGACAGATGTTGGGATGATGCAAGACCTAATGTGAGACATCTCTGGACCAATCAACTGTGCTGCGGGATTTAAGGTAAGTGGATTTTTTTGTTGTTTTCGGTTTACTTTCTCTTTAAGTTCCTCTTTAAAGTGCAATGTACCATAAAAAGTATACCTGTAAAGAGAACAGACTATATACTTACCTTACCCCTGTCCTCCCACATATGCTTAGGTGAGGCTGATGTCATGATCCTTATGGTGAGATCCTGGGAATGAATGATGAGAATCTTATGACTACTCATCCTGCCCAAGGAATCTCTCAGAAGAAAAGTGACATTGCCCTGAACTGGAATAATACTCTAAAAGATGAACTAACCCTTCCCCACTGCATATAAAAAAAATTTTGATTGAGTTGCACTTTGTATAACATAAATACCACTAAGTGTAATCCATTTTTAATCTGAACTTGTGGAAGGAATCTTTAAATTTATTTTTATTCCCTTTAACCACTAATGCATGAACTTTTATTACTTACCACTAACCACTTCCACTGTAAGGACATTTTATACTCCCATGCACATAGGGGAATTTTTTACTTTCACTGGCCACAGTCCAGCTCATGATCAATGTGAAGGACAGTTGGCTTGCCATTGTTTAAAATATCTGAGTATTCCTGATTAATATCCACACTACATATGGATATAATAAATAGAAAAAATGTATGCAAAGAATATACAGTGGCAGTCTATTTTAGCCAGTTTACACCGTTCAGTAAATACACCTTCCACTTCCTTTTACTTCGTTCATTGATCTCACTACCTTTCTGCCTACCTACACTCTATACCCAATGGATTGTTGTAAACTTAAAATCAATAAAAGTTATATTGTACTTTTTAAAAATATCTAACTTTCAACAACGTCCAGCCATATAAGATACTCTCCATTATTTACTTTAAATGCAGGTTCTCACGTGAGTCTGTTCTACAGTTCACCAAAATGGCTTGCGGAACCTTATGGTCAAAGAGGAAGAGATTTGGTAAACCTGTAGCAAACAATACACAGATGTGTATGTCCATCACTATGTGTTACATGGCAAGGAAGAGACAAACATGGACATTAAAGGCGGCAGATAACCCACCTACACAGAATCTGCTTTTTGACTAGAATCATCCACTGGAACCAGGGGGTCATTGGGATGGTAGCAACAAATACAACAAAGATCACAGACATCTCAGGAATACTAACCAGACTGACCTTTTCTTAAAACATCCACAAGCCCAAGCTAAAATCTTTGAACAAGAAAGAAAACCAGAACTCACAAAATAATAAAGTCATCCCCTATCTGGGCAGGAATGTAGTGGAGTGGGCAGGCATGGGCACTCCGTGACAACTAACTTTTTTTCTGGAATAGGGCGTTTACATAACAAGGATGCACTGCGCTCGCCATGCATAGCCTTTACTATTACCGTGCCTGTTTAACTATGACTACAACCCTGTCGGTGAGTGTTCTGTGTCGTCACCTGGTCCTACTCAGGATCTTTGACCATCCTGTCCATTTTCCTTGGCCATGTCAGAATGATCATGAACATGTACATGGTAGTATCTTGCAGCCGAAGTATGCCAAGAATATAAATTGTTTTTTGTTTAAATTAAGCATTAAGTCTCACTGCACTGCTGTCTCTTTTAGACACAATCATTGATCCGTAATGGATTCAGTCATCGGTGTGTAGTAGAGTTATTATAACACCTGAACACATAAAAGGTTATCTTAGGCTAACTGGCAGATACAACAGACCAACCTACATCAGGAAGCTAAACGCCTGGAGGCTATATGCCAACTCATAAACTTCAAATAACACAGGTCTTGCAAAATCACCCTTCTGTGTACTCTGTGATGAAGTCTCATAAAAGACAAAACAGGATGTGTTTCCTGCTAATCTTTCTTACATATGGACACCTACCAATGTAAAGGGTATCTCCACCCAAAGAAAACTTCATAGAGTAAAGTGTAAATAGATATTAAGATCCAACTCCATAAAGTAGTACATGCTTAGTGCTGCTAGAGATGGAACTTCGCTTACCACACATTTTATTTAGGTTAACATCTCAAAAATGTGTTTAGGTCAAAGGATTGTCACAATAACCAGGAATCTATCCTTTTCACAAAGGGGTCAGCAATGGCAGTCTGCATATTTTTCTTGTAGTAGCTTTTCCTTCCAAGTCCATTAGGTAAATTGCAATATTTTTTGCATTTTTGTGAAGTATTGAACCCATTTATGTATGTTAGTTTAAAAAAAAAATCATAGTTTTTTAAAGTGTTTGATACATTATGCATTTTAAAACCTTAGGTTCTTTTCATTTATATAAAAAACTTTTTTACTTATTTACTAGAGATCTAAAAAGTTAAGATACAATTACTTACTACAGAACAGATACTCCTCATAACACTTTATTTGGGTTGGGTCATTAGAAAGTTTGTACACATGGCTATGAGTTTGTGCTGTGTGGTAAATATTTTAGATCACTGCATTCCATGCATTAGGAGTGCAATGGACTAAAATGTAATTTTTAGCTAAGGTTACACTTTAAAGTCTCTTTGTACTTATCTTTATAATAGTACATTAACATTTCTATTTTAGAGCTCCCAAAGTTTCAGGACAAATATATAGGCATACCACTTTGTCAAGGTTTGATGTGTATCTTAAGCCAAATGTTTTGGAAAAGGGTAGAGAAAGTTAGGACCCTATTAGGGGGTCCTTAAAGGGGTACAGTACAGAAGTGATACGTTTCATAAAGTGTATAAAGTATATATGATCTATGTATACAGTATATTTTCCCAAAAGATAGATCTACCTATATTTACTCTACTAACCTAACATATTATATGTGTCAGTTTAAAAACTGTATTACTTGAATGGAATTGGATAAAACATATGACTTCTGTACTGTTTAACAATGCATTTTATTGAACCTTTACATTTATGTTTGTAAATTCAGATCACTTGAACCCTTTGTGTATACATAGAAAATTCTTTGTTGACCTACCACTACCCCTGAGGAAGCCCACAATGGTGAAACGCGTAGGGTACTACGGTTGATACTAATAGGTTCATACCTATTTAACCATATTATGGTGATGTATAGTTGTTTAATGTTAGTTGAACTCTGTTTAGTGCCTCAGAAGGTCTTAACAAAATTTTGTAGGTATAACAAAAAATTTATGTGACATACAGGAAAAAGGATATTATTTTCCTTTGTAATTTTGTGTGAAACTTGTATTACCAATTATAATTCTAATATTTGTGCCGGAAACCTTACTTTTTCTGTCTTTCATTTAAATACATACAGGTGCACTTTTTATATATACATGTGGAATTGTCTGTGAGAAAAGTGGTGAGAAAATATCTTCTGCAATTCAAGCAATTAAAGATTTTAGCTGGGGTACAAACCTAATTTTGTTCATTGACTGTTTTCCTATACTGTGTTTATTGGTATTTCTCATCTGTGATTTCATTTCACCTTGTTAAAATATTTGGAACATTAATACATTCTTGGTCACATTCCAGTACAACTGACTGAGTAATGACATGACTTATGACTGAGACAAACAAAAAGGTCTGAAAATGTAGACACAAGATATGGCAGACAATTAGGATTAAGGTGTAAAATAAGACTGCAAGGCAGTTTGCTCATCTTTTAATTGTAAGATTTTGCACCATATGTATTCTTAAAATTTTAGGTCTACATATATTCACTTGAGAATGACCTCATTATCATCACCATGTGCCATTTTGAATACATCTAGATAGTAACTAATTTTTTTAATTGTGAGTCTATCAGTTCACAGACATCACTGAAAAAAAAACAGAAAACTTCTGCTACTTGTAAATTGTAGATGGATCCTTTAAGTTGAGGGGGTTACTGTAGTGTCCCCTTATATTGATGGTAAATTAGGACAGGTCCCTTACATGAGTAGTCATTGGAAAGTGACCCCTTCAACTAATGGCCAGTGGAAAAATGCCCTCTATAAATTGGAAGTTAATGGAAAATGCCCCTATTAGAGGTCAGTGAGGTCTATCCTTCCTTGGTGGTCAGTTTATTTTAAAATATGGAAATGGCACAATAAAACATTGATACTCTTTAAAGTAGTTAACAAAAGCGAAATGCAATACAGCTCCTAGGCTTTGAAGTTTATGCAATACAGTGCTCAAAGGTGTCTCTAGCATAAGACTTTAAAACCCCATATTTTTTACAAAGAACATTTTGTATCAATGTTGGATTTCACATTTCCCTGTTTTGAATAAGCATAATTTTCTGTAACAAGTTGATGGTGGTGATTGCAAACGGGGGGCAAACATGAAGCAATAATACTGTGTTGTGTCCATTGGTGGTTTATGGAAGCAGGACCCCTTGAGATTGCATGTCAATGGGAAAAATGCTTTAACACATTGGGAAAAAAGAAAATCATGTGCTTTTGTGATCAGTAGGAACAATGCTCCTTTACATGGTAGTCAGCGTAGCGTCTCTTTGCATGGGTACAATACTTATATGTTAAATTGAGGGTAGTGGAAAGCATGCCCCTTACATTGGTGGTCAGTGGCCTGTTACATGGTTAAATGGTTAATAGGAAATATGTTCTTTCCATTGGTGGTCAGTGTGAAAAATGTTTTTTTTTTACTATGTTGAATAATATAAGCAATGCCCCTTACATTAGTGGTCAGTTGAAAGAATTCCCCCATTCACAAACAGCTAAAATATCATTTGGGGCCAGTGGATATCTACCAGAGGCAGAGATTACTTGATGCTCAAGCAACCCCTAAAAACCAATAAACAATAAAGCAATTATTTCCACTCCAAAAACAAAAAGCACGTGGCATGTTTATAATCTGTACCACTGGATGTTTTAAAATTTACTGGCATCAAAATGTGCATTTTAAGCACAGCACTGTTGTTGATACGTATTTTTTTTCCTCAAATGCCAGAACTTAGATTATTTTCTCCTCCTCTGCTTACTAGAATGTATTGTCAATTCCCATATACAGAAATCAGTGACACGGGACTTTCACAGGAAAGCATAGATGTTTGTAAAATTCCTGCATTACCTAATAAAAACGGCAACACCCAGTTGGGTAATATCTCGGTCTCTGGGGCTGTAATCACTGGCAAAGATAAGAGCAAAGATAAGGGTTGCTTTAATTAAATGTCATGAAAACCTTTTGTTGGAGAAATTTGGGTACAGCCACTTCGGACATTCTGAACTTCTAATTGCAGCACATTCTCCAATCTAAAAAAAAACTTTTTGGAGTCATAAATTCACCAGTAAGATCAGCACTGCTATCCTGCACACTTGTTCTAGGTTCTGGATTCAGCAATGTTATTATGACAGTCATACAATTAGTGTTTTCACAGTAAGGGGTGGCACTCATATGAATTAGGTATCATAAGATACATTATTTATAAAGATTGTATGTAATGTTTTCAATATATTAATACATACAGCTATGGTTTATGCAGATTTTGGTAAAGAAGTGACACTGACTAATACTCCCCCCCATGATATTGCCACACACATTAGTATCTCAGACCATGCAACCTATTTCTTCCAAGCAGCACAAAGCAAAGAACTACCTGTCTGCAAACTAATTTAATAAAGCAACAAACTCATCCAGGTAATGCCTTTAGAACAGTATTTATCAACCAGGGTTTTGTGGAACCCTAGAGTCCATCCATAGGTTGCTGGGGGGTCCTTGAGAATTGGGCAGTTTGTGATTCTCAGTTTAATTTACACCGATTATCCTTTTGGTTATCTGTAAGGGTGACATTCTTCTTATTGGCCATAGTAAAATATTTACAGCAGGGGTTCCCTACCCAGACCTAGACCTAAACATTATTTCAAGGGGTTAATAAATTAAGTTTCTGTTTATATGGTATATAGTTTAACCCATTTATAATAATAATAAACAGGATTTATATAGTGCCAACATAATACGCAGCGCTGTACATTAAATAGGGGTTGCAAATGGCAGGCAGATACAGACACAGGATGGGAAGAGCTTACAATTTATATCATATATATATATATATATTCATTGTGACTCAAGAATTTCCAAGGAATTAGACCTCCACCAGTCAACAGATCAGTCACCATTTACAATGTCCTTTAAAAATTAAAGCATGTCATGCAACCTTGAAAAAAGTGAAAAGGAATCTGAAGAGGACAACCAAGGCTCTGTACACTATTCTTGCACTTGTCATCATCACATTCATTGCTCAATAGAAATAAGTGAACAATAGTGCTCATAGGAGGTTACAAGAGCATAAACTAATCATCTCTCTCTGCCTTGAAAAAGTTCACTCTGATGTCCTATGGCATGGGAGTAACAAATATCTTTGACCAGGTGAAACAAAAGCAAAACATTATAACAAATGTACTAAGGGTTAGCTTAGTAGCAACCACAAATGTAATACCACCACTAGAAGAATTTACCAATTGTAAAGCATGGTATTGGGAGTACATAGACATGAGTCTGCTTTCTGTCTCACAAGCTAGCAGATATTAATGAATTCCAAATATGATGTTACAACTGAATGCTAGCACTCTTTGAAACTTAAAAAATTATGCAACATTTTATTAACCCCAAAAAATTGAACTATATAAACTACAGAATATCTTATATAGAAAGAATACTTTTTTAAGAAATAAGTACAGACCTCAGTACCACTGAAATGCTGTGGTATGATCAGACATCCCAATAATATATGATCTCTATAACAGTTTTGTATACAGAATTGGACTGTATTGCTGGTATGAATGCCAACAATGTAAATGGACTGGATACTAATGTCAAGGATTTGATATGTTTTTATTCAAATGAACTACACCATTTCCTATAAAGATATGGCATTATAATATGTGTGCTAGGTTGTATATGATTGCCTTGAATATTTTTACTAGATTACCGGTACCTATGCAATATTACAGCAAAAAGTTTACAAACATATTCTCACAGCTGTATAAGAATAAACCTACAGATATACTAATATTACGTCATCATCCTTTTTTATTGCATATGCTATCAAATTTTGCAAACAGGAAACATCTTTTTTAAACATTCTTATAGAAATAATAATTTAAATATAGACAACATTAAATTATTAATCCAAGTAATGCTAAAATAGAATAGATGGGCATACTGTATATAATAAAGTAAACTTAAGGGTCTAATATGTGTTATCACCCAACGTTTACTCAACATTTATCCATTTTTTACATCGAAATCATAATCATACATGTTCTCATTGTGCTTTTTTTGTAAAACAGGGAATCTGACATTCTCTCAAACATTCCCTCGTGGGAATCTTCCAATGGGTTTTAATGGCAGTAATTGATTCCCACCAGGGAATGTTTAAGGAGATGTCAGATTCTCGGTTTTATAAATAGAGCCAATTGAGTCCAATGTAAAAATGTATTCATTTTGGGTAAAAAGTCAATACACTTATATAACCAAGGGTTTTGGTTTCTAGTGAATGTATTTTTTTACAGAGTCAACCAGGTACCTTACATGGTTGGCAGAAGTACATAAAGGTAAAGGTTAGACATAAAAATATATCTGATTAAAAAATAAATAAGTAAAAAAATAATAAGATTGAAACATAAAATATATCTGATTAGTAGGTCGTTAAATTCTCTTTTTATTTCTAGGTACAATATTTAACCTTTTTATATATACCGAAAAGACATACAGAATCCCTGTAGCATTTCTAATCACTACAGTTCTAAATCTGTTTATTGTGGCCTTGTGCACCAATGAAACACTTACCATGCTCCAGCATATAAGGTGGTTGGTTTCGGGGTCTTCCACCAGTGTCCACAGCTTGGTGAGGAAGGCTGGCACATTGCTGCAGTACCCGTCCATTGCCAGGGAATTAGCAGATTCCTGCATGGTGATAGATGTGTGCTACTCAATCTCCATGCCCATGAGATGGTACAGTGATAGGGGCAGCTGAGAAGAACCCATGTACTGAGGTCACAATGTCACAATGAAAGTGGCTGCAGCTGATTCACACCACCAGGTCACACTGTAAACCACTCAGCACTAATTTGCTGGCACCAACCCCCTCTCCCCAGAACAATGCTCAGTGATGCAGTATTCATACAAAGCTCTGAACAAACATACAATATTATGTAAAGGGCTCATACAAACCCACCAAACAGCAATGGATCACTGCAAATTGCTAAGACACTTCAGCTCTCATCTGTAAAAGAGTACCAAGTTGTGTCTGATAAATACCTCCCAAGATACTATCACGGAGTTAGGCATCACCTTCTAATAATCTGATACTCATACTTCCAGCATTGGGCACCTGTATACCTGCAGAGTGGTATAGACAGACAGCACAGTTGCAAAGTTGATAGAATCTGTCTTGCTGCACTCAGGTCATGGATTTATTCCCTATGTGGGCATTATGAACATGGAGTTTGTATGTGAATAGGTGGATTATGTGCAGGAACCCCCCATAACCCAAAATATACTGGTAGGGTATTTTCATACAAACAAGCCCTGGGCTGCATTACTTTGGTAGAAATAATAGATTTCAGATTTTTTAGAGATTGATGGGACTTCTCCTATTCTTCTCTAAAGTTATGTGGATTTTATTGGGTTGTACAGATGGCTAGCATATGTGAATAAATAAAATATGATGCAAAGATCTAATAAGTGTCTTTGTTGTCCATGATAACTAAGGGTCTGATGAATGCCTATGGGGCCCAAGATAACAAAGGGTCTGATGAGCATCCATGCTGCCTATGATGTCCAAGGGTCTGATGAGTGCCTATTTTGCAGATGAGAGACAAAGGTCTGATGAATGCCCATGCTATCAATGATAACCAAGGGTCTTATAACTGCCCATGTTGCTCAGTATATTGTAGGGTCTGATTAGTGCCTATGCTACCCATGCTACCCAAGGGCCTGATGAGTACCTATGTTGCCCATGATAACCAAGGGCCTGGCGAGTGCCCATGCTACCCATGGTAACCAAAGATCTGATGAGTGCCCATGGTGCCCATGATAATTAGGGGGCTGATGAGGGTCCATCGCTCCCATGATAACCAGATTTTTCCTTGAATTTGTTTCTGACCTGTTTGGGATGTACAGTGGCTATTTTTACCACTCTTTTACCATTATGTTACTAAACATTTATTATAGTGTTATCATTAGCTTAGGCTTTAGAATAATGGATGTTCCCAGCAATCATATCAAATATTTATAGGCACCTCTATGTTTTAATTGGTTCAGTAGAATATATACTGCCGTTCAGTAGTTTTTGTAAGCTGCAATTATCTGAAAATTGTATTTAAGGCCAGAATAAAGTGTTGCTAAAATTGAAAACATTAGCAACTTTGTATACTGGTACCTGATATGTTCTGTAGTTGGGTTACATTATCGATGGTAGGCGATAACATATAAGTCTTTGATTATAATTACTAGGAGAATAAAGAGTTCATTGTGAAATCACTATTTAATTGGAATTGAAAATTACATTTTTTATTGTGGTATGAAATCTTGATGGGCCAACTTGAATTGCTGGGACCGACTGTCATCAAGGCAAGTGAGTCCTAGACTGTAGTGCTGGAGCACTGACTGCCAGGGATGATCAAAATTCCCCACTGTCCTTTTCTGATTTCATAGAAAAAATAAATTGATATTTGTGAGGTCCTTAAAAGGTGGCTTCCAGATTCCAATAATAAGCCACCCCTTGCATACTATATCTGTCAGAGGGCTTTTTATATGCACTATGACACGGAGATCTAATATGCAGAAAAATACCGAAGGGCTACTGATGACAAAGTAATTCGCTGGAAAAGTAAGGTTAAAATAAATTTGATAACAAATTTTACTAAAAAATATTTCTGCAGCACCAGTTCCTTGCAGTATTCTATGTTGACATGTCTTTTTCTTCCTTTGCTTAATTAAGACACACTTTATATTAGGATCAATGTCATGTATTAACACAATTAGCACTTTATGAGGCTTCTTCCTTCTGCCCAGGTCACCACTTATAGCTCATTCAAAACTGATACTAGTTTGTGCCACTAGATGGAGCCATGTCCTAGAAAATTAACCTAAAGCAAAGTTTGATGACTGCTAACCTGGGGTGCTACTGTAAACTCATTGGAGTTCAGGCTGTCAATCTGCAAAGGATCATTCACTTAGATTAGTGAATGAGATGAAAATGCATTTTGCTACAGTAAAAAATATAAAAATAAATTAGTAAAAAAAAACACAACACATAATTACACTTTAAAAGTACCTCCTAAGTCCCCAGAAGTAAATCCACATCATCAATCCACAGCATCAATCCAACAATGTGAACTACCCCTTCTGCTTTGATACAACCCACGGTGAACCCCCACAATCTGTCCTAAGGGGTCACCTACTGGACCTCCCATCCAGGATCCATCCTCGAGTACTGTGAATAATATACTGTGCAAAAGAGGAAAAATTATATAAAACAAGTTTAAATTTTCTTCCAAATATATTGGTAAAAGTAAGAAAATAGCCGGAAAAAAACAAAGAGGTGCATGGTATAAAAAAAACTCAATATGCTATACATTTTTGACAAAGGTGCTTTTATTTAACATTATTGCAAAACTTAAATATTTGGTTTGGTTTAAAAAAAAGTGCATTTTTCAAGAACTGAAGTTTAAGACTATAGCAATGAATAGGATTTTTTCTGAATGGTACTATGGTAGTATATAGTACTATAGGTACTATTATATGATGTTTATTTGTTGTATCATAGTCCGACATCCAGTAGTAATATCTGGGTAATGTCATTTCACCTTCTGTGTTGCTGATAAGGACAATGCCATGTCCAGTTAATCACAAGCCCCCCAACATTACTCACTCCATAGGAACACAAAAGTCTGCCCTGTGCTTCTCTGTACCTTTCTGATTGGATTTTTTGAATGTCTACATGAATAAACTTCACATTATGTGACAACAGTATTATAAAAAAAACAAACTACATGTTATTATATAAAACGCTGTCTTTAAGGTGTATGTCCAGTCAAAACTTTACCCTTCAGTTGGGGACACTTGTTTCGGGCTCATGTATATCTGATACCAAGTTCACTCTAAATCATCTATAAGTCCAAAAAGTTCAGAAGCAAAGTACTTTATTTATTATACCTTATACAGTACAGTGGTCAGGTTGGAGAGAGTACTCTCAGGGGTAGACATAGGGATGTGCAAAGTGTGCCCCAGACCCCCCTCAGCCAACAGGTGCCCTAAATCAATTTAGCGGGTCAGTTCTGCACAGGGGCCCACTGTTGGCTGTATAAACTGAGATACCTTCTTTTACCTATAAAACAGGAAAACTATACCAACTTGAGTATAAACCTGTGCCAGCATTGCTAACTTTCAAAACAGTAAAAACTTAGTAATGCCAATAAAAAGTGAGAATAAATACATTTCGGGTGCATTTTTTTAAAGCATTTACTTTAAAAATTAAAAACATAAGTGCTCAGTCAGTATATATTTCCCCCTTTTTAGTATTTTGTACTTTTGAGTTTGTTTTGATGGGTCACTCACTCTTAAAATATTTTTGTGCATTATTGATGGCCACCACTAGATGGAGCTGTGTCTTCATGTGGAGTGTTACAAACAGTTTGCTTTTGACAGCTCTGATCTGTTAAACCAGAGACAAGTGCAGTTTCAAGACATGCCACTAGGTGCCATCCAAATATAAATGGAGATTCATTTTATATTGTTATTTTCAAGTAAAGAAAAATTGTAAATTTATACTCGAGTATATACTTAAATCAACTGCTGGCACTCAGGGTGGTCATTTGTTCTGGTGACAACTGTCTAACATGACATTTATCTTACTTTTGAGTGTGTAGAGGGACATTGCAGCTTTTGCAGCACTGGCAGGTGGCACTTTGGCAGGTAATTTCTGGTTCTGGTGACAACTGTACAACAGATTTCCCTCACTTTGGAGTTGTCTTCTAACTGTTGAGTCCCTGGGAAAACCATTTGATTTAAACCGGACATAGATGGGATATTGCAACCATCACAGCAGGGGCGGGGGGCATAAGTCTGACATAAGGTGGACATATGCTGTGCACAGTTATGAGTCACATACCTGCCAAAGTGTCCCCTCCAGTTCTGTGATGGCTTTGATGTCCCTCATCCCTCCATTACAATGTCTGCCACCTCTGCCTGGTCTTCTTCTAGGTTTAAAGTGATAACTATCTAACAAGAGTTTTCACTCACTTTATCTTCTTTTTCTTGTTTCCCTGGGAAAAGCATTCCCTAAGCAGTTAATAAATATGCAAAGAATTTTTGGTTTTACAATTATTCCCCCACACATGTAATGTCTACCTTTTATCAAATAAGGCCACTTTTGTCTTCAAAATTAGTGTTAAGCTATAGGTTTTGGGGATTTTGGTTGACAATAGGTTGCCTTCCAAGGATTCTTTTCTTTAATAACTTTGAGAGTGTATTTCTTCAAATGAGGACAATGTTTTAGAAAAGCCTGGACAACTTCAGGACTAACCACACAATAGCAATGGATCTCCTCCAGTTTAAGGCACTTTTTGGCTAAGTCAATCAAGAGTGAGTCGAGTCCATTAGACGAGGTGGTCTGTACCACAAGCTTCCTAAGAGTCCGCACATAGTGGCTACTGACAAATGTCAGCTGTCTTGTCATTTCATTGAAAGTGTTGAGCTGTAATGTAGCTATGGGAATATTCGGCTTTAGGATTCGAGGGATTTTCCATGCCGGGACAGTGTGGTCAAACTCCATATCTACGGACAGAGAAGGGTGGTGTTGGGAAAGCAATCCCCAAACCTCATCGGAAATAGCAGGCATGTACTTATCAAGACGCTCACACATAATATCCAAATGCCTAAAAGGCCGCCTTTCTGGCTTCATTAGTTCTTGGAACACGTCTTCTGAAAGACTGGAACAAAAGGCACCAAGAACAGAGAGTTTCGGGCACTTTTGTAAAACCTCGATTAGAGTATCGGGAGTCACTTTGCAAACCAATGTTCCATTGTTGATGTACAGGCTTTGGAGATTTGGACTCCCAGTAGCAATGAGCCTGATAAAACCATCGCTGAGAGTAAATGGAAGTTTTCTGAAGTCAATGTGATGGAGATCGACACAGCTTTCCTTCCGGCACAGTTCCATGATGCTGTCTAAAATCTCCATGCCGGAATAAAAAAAAGGGTTCTCCCCACAACATGCGATGGTGAGGCTCTCTAACTTTCTGCCCTCCTTGGCCAAACATTTAAGGATCTGGGTGACATTTTTTCTATTTGCTTCTTTGGATTGGTCAAACACGATCTTCAATTGTCTAATCTGACCAAGGAAATCTTGCAAGCCATCTAGGGAATGTAACTGGTCTTCTGTTATCCAGCTATAAGAGAAGGAAAAATACAGATGTGACTGAAATAGTGATATGTGCATACATCTGAGGAACATTTACACTCAATGAATGCTAAATGATTTGTTTTCTATTGTTGGATCAGATTGTGAGATTATGAGATTAATACAAGGATTGTCCATGATAACCAATTTCTGGAAATGCCAGATGCATGACTAACATGGTGAACCTTTACTGTCCATCCAAGTTCTCTTGACTATATATGCTACACTACATATATTTGGCTTTTCCAGGAGTCACCAAAGCATGAGGTAGGTAGTCATTAGGGAGGGGTGTGGCTAGACATGTGAAGTAGAACACACATTTAATGCCACCTGTAGTCTCCAAGTATCAAGTATAGGAACTTTCCTCCTGTGTTTAGGAGGTGGTGTGGTAAGGCCTACATTTTCTAAAAGAATGCCATGTGTATGGAATGTTGGCTAGTTAAAATAACATTGAATAAAAAAAGTTTTGTTTCTCTGGGTTTAGAGGTCCAGAGATAAAAGATTGTTTTGCAATTTAAACAACTGTGGTTATTAAAAGAAAAATTATACATGTGGTGTAAAAACATTTATTATGTAATTGTAATATAATAATAGGCTGTAAAGAGTATTTGTCCATTGCAGAACAAAGTGATTATGTCTCTATTCCTTACGTGTTTCACCCAATATGGGCTTCTTCATAGAAAGATGCGGCACAATGGTGCAAGGGCTGGATGGAGTGATTGTCCCCGGGTCTTATTACGATTTTTAATGGGTTTCAAAGTATGTTCTACGAAAAACCCTTTAAGTGGCTGTAGTAAATGTTCCAACAGAATGGAAGTGATTTTCAGGTCAAAGTGAAAAGAAGAACTTGCAGCAGAAATGGCTCTATGTTATAGCAGCAGAGCTGCTCTCATGCCCCTTATGCTGCTACAACATGGAGCACGTTCTGCTGCAAGTTCTTCTTTTCACTTTGACCTGAAAATCACTTCCATTCTGTTGGAACATTTACTACAGCCACTTAAAGGGTTTCCCGTGGAAAATACTTTGGAAACCATTATTCTGGTCACTCCTAACATCAAATCAAGTCCCGGGACAATCACTCTATCCAGCACTCGAAGAAAATCCGCACCACTGTGTCTCATCTTTCTCTGAACAAGCCCTTAGGCGAAATGCGGCAGTAATAGAGACAGATTTACTCTGCTCCCCAACTGGCGAATACTCCAACACCTTTTTAGAGGATTACTATAATTGGCATTCCAGTGTAAATGGGTCAGTGTAATTATTTTCACAGTACATGTATAACTTGTCTTCTAATATATCCCCATCTTTAATCTCTGAACCTCTAAGCCCAGAGAAAAAAAACTTTTCAAGTTATCTAAGGGATAACAAACACTATTACAGGGGGTCACACCTTGATTGGTAACCATATATCTGTTCTCTCTATAAATAAGATAACATTTAAGGTGGAATAGTGGACAAGAGTTACAATTACAATGCAGATTGCAAACCTGAATCAAAGTAAACAGTAAATATTTGGAATATTAATACAGAACATAAAGGGTATTCCAGGCAGGTAAAACTGTTGCATCTGGAGAATGAGGGGGGAGGTAGAAGAGGGAGCAGCTGCAGCCGCAGCTCTCCTGTGTCATGAAAATTGATTCCAAATATATACAACTGCTATATCAGACGCACAGCTACCCCTGAAGAAGCCCTTGTTTGGGCGAAACGCGTTGGGTTCGGCTTTTTCCGGCTACGAGTCACCTCGTTACTATACTGTTCATGTATTTGCAGTTGATATACTGAACTTTCTATATTCATGACGTAGGTTACTTTTGTCTAGTACAAATAGGATGGCAAGCTTCCCACTCTGCACCATCTAATTTCATGTGACTATGTACATTTGATTTTGCACAACTATGATTATGTATTCCATGCATATTATCACTGAATACAATTAGCTCTACTGCCTTTAAAAAAACCCTTGTGTCTATTTTGTTTTTTACTCTAGTGACAGAAATCTGAGGTTTGTACAGGGCTTAACCCAATCAGGTTTTTTTATTGTTTTTACAGGATTTGAGTTAATTACCACCTAATAAAATGTTTTCAGAGATCAGACTACCATCACTCTTTTGTATAATGATTACTCATCTACCAAGCGTGAGGATGAGATCTCAGCAATGTGACAATGAACACTCATTGACCAGTTTGCTGGCAGCCAACATGCAAAGCTCTGCAGCTGTACCGGAGTCACATCATCCACCTGGCTATGCAGGGAGATGTCTGAGTCACATTTCCTGTTTTTGTGGGTTTGATAAACATGTCAGTCCTCGGTCACCATTGAATCTGATTCAGCGTGTAATCATTTTCCATCTTCATTAGAGGAATTGATCAATAGTAGATGATGGTTCAATGATGGCCAACATAATTTGGCCCACTTCCTCTGACCTTAGGCTGTCATGGACCCACCCCCAGCCTGTGATTGGATGGTGAAGAATAAGCAGCACTGTGATAAGCTAATCTCTCTGTCACTCTTTTCTTTCCTACTTTTAACAGGCAAATAAACTGGCTCCTTGTGCTGCATCTTCTCTTCTTACTCTGAGTCTTGTTATACAGAGACAGCTGGGGGCAGATACTGGGGTAAAGTCAGCTACTTATTCTGCTTGCATTTCACAACATTTATGAATACATTAGGTGGCGTCTTAAAGGTTGCCACTAACTTTTATTCTAAATGTATAAACCTATGAGCTAGGAATTACTAGGTCACTGCCTACTGTACATATTTCATCTTGTAAACCAACCAATCTCAATCCTATTACCCTAAAGTAAAAATTGAGAATAAAAAAAATGCTCTGAAATTATTTTTTAACCAGAGCTGTAGTTGAGGATTAAAATGAATCCCACCAAGAGTTCAAATTATCAGCCATTCAATATTCTTGTAATGTTATGAGAAAATCTGAACAGAACACTAGATGTGGGTTTCCATTGTTAAGGTACACAGCAGGCTACATACCCATTGGTTGGTGGATGTCAGGGGCAATAATTAAATGTCAGCACATGTTGCATCTGGCTTCAGTAACTTGGCTTAGCTTCCATGAAAATGAATGTAATGTGTGTTATATTCTCCCTAGATTCAGAATTATCATGACTTCCCAATACATCCACCCAGGACTGTGTTCACAATCTAAGAGTCTCTGCCGCAGCAGAATCCTTGTTCTTTGTGCAGTCCTAATAAACCAGCTCTATATTTATTTTAGGGAAAATGTTCTATTAGCCCAGACCAATATTTGTTTTAGGTTAGTAGGAATGGATTAGAACCCTTGCTGGGATTTTATTGCTCTGCATGTCTCTGACAGTCAATAAAGGTAAATCTGTCTCCTTCTGCCTGTTACTAATAATTGTAATAGGAATATGAGATGTGCAGCAAATTGTGGGCCAACTCTGACCGCAGGGACAACTATCAGCTCCTCAGGGTCTTTGAAATTATCAGTAAGCTGCAGCACCATGGGCTCTACTATGATCTGAGCCTCTCCTATTTAAATGTATAGTAGAAGTTGGGAACCATTTTTTTTGCATGAGGCTGCATCTGATTGCAGTATGGTTTCCAAAAGCATCAAAAATATGTTGGCTATGTGGTTTCTGGTTGTAGATTTGTCACCATTTGCCTAGCAGCAATGAGCAGTACTGGCCGTTCACTGCTGCCCCCATTCATTCACTATGGGGCTGCCGCAGGGATTGTCTCCCGTGTAGCATCACCAGAGAGGCAATGGTTTCTGGTTTAAGGAAGCAGTAACTGCACCGCAATCTCAGTGCAGGTGTGAGTAAAAATCCAAAATGTTCCACAAATGGATTAAAATTTAAACCTTCATCACCTACCTGATCTCTGTATAGTGCCATACAGAATTTGATGCCACAGCAGATGCCCAGGACTGGCAGACCTGGGACACAGCGTGTCTGTCTGTGAGAGGCAGGTAATAAAATACTTGTGTGAGGACATCGTGGGGCATGTACTCCCAGTGCTCCGACATGGTGACTCCACTTTCAGAATAACCTGTTATGTGCAAACACAGATATATAGCAGTGGCAGCAGGATGTTACCAAACATGGCCAACACACATTATCTTCAATCCGATTGGTTCATTGAGGCTCTCTGATGTTGTGCAAGGAATGTTTATGGGCCCTTGGATCAATATTAGAAGGGAACATGGGAATCATTGTAGCAGGTGGAAGGTGACGTGGGAAGTTAGTGCTGGACAGACAGAACTGTATTATTTACAAGAATATCAGGTGGGGTTTGATTGTTAGAGATGGAATATTGATTCATCATTACCTGGTAATTCTATTATGTTATTGTTTTTTTGTGCTCTTGTGTATCACCCCCATGTGCTGTTAGAGGCTGTTATATACAAGATATACAGAGCACCAAAAAGAATCTTGTGACTCCTCTTAGCATTTTACTCCCCAGGATTACAGTTCCTGACCTTCTTTAATTAACTAGATTTTAGTTCTTTCAATTATGGAAATTTAGCATCAAATGCCAGCTTTTCAGCTACTGGCTCG
>NC_092866.1:19583767-19676284 GCF_032062135.1 Pyxicephalus adspersus | reverse complement strand
GAGAGAGAGAGAGAGAGAGAGAGCGCGAAAATGGTGTGATTGTGTTGATTTATTTTCCTCCTGTTTCCTGCTCTGTACAAATATGTTGCTGGCTCTGTCCTACTGGAGAAATGTACCACCACTTCTTTTGCCACAGTCAGGGAAATGCAGGGAAATATACGTATTGGGGACACAGACATCAATGAAAACCTAATCAAGGTTTTAACCCATGTACAATTTTTGATACATTTCGTGTTGTGTGTGTACGTGTTGTGCGTTATGTATAAAATCCTGGTTTAAGTACTGAATGTAAGACTTTAAAATATAGAATTTTTAATACTGGATGAAAAATGACTGAAAATGACTGTGCAATTTCTAAAAGCCACATTGCAGTACATAGTTGGGTGTGTTGTATGACACCTGTCATTACAGAGAAGTGTCAAAGTTTCTTAAAGCTGAACAGGACAGAAAACATTTGGTGGTGTCACCTTCTACTGCCACTGTGATGTTAGCACTTTAAAATAAAAAAGGTCAAATGATTTTTTCCCAGGCAAAAAAAAATACCTTGTAGACTGTAAGCTCTTTGGGGCAGGATCCCCCCCCCCTCCTGTGTCTATCAGAATCTGTCTGTCATTTGCAAGCTCTGATTATTGTACAGACAGATTCTGATAGACACTGCATTGTATACGTAGTATGTTGGTGCTATATAATAATAATAATAGAAACCCTTCCAATAAATGACACCTTGAGGTAAAACAATTGTACCCTTGCAGTGCCTCCTAATGAAATACTCAGCAAACAGGAGCATAGGGGTGCTATAGGAGAGGAGACATTGTATTTAATATTAGGAGGAAATAGAATCTAATACTAATAGTTTATAGCGGAACTCACCCTGCACACTCAGCAAGCCAAAATCTCTTCCTGAAACACAAGGCTGCCTCGCCTTGGCAAATCTGCATTGGTTGTCTGGGGTCAGATGACATGAACATAGAAGAAGGAGGAGTGCAAGGTTTGCCAGAGACTTCCTGACTGCAGACTGCATAGAAATCAGAAATCCTGCAAGATTATTATTAATAATATTATTATTAATAAACAGGATTTATATAATGCCAACATATTACGCAGCGCTGTACATTAAATTGGGGTTGCAAATGACAGAATAATACAGACAGTGACACAGAAGGAGAGGAGGACCCTGCCCCGAAGATTTTACAATCTAGAAGGATTATGTTGCATTTTATTGTCATGACAAAAGGGAAAATAAAGGTAGCAAATTTTTGTCCATTTTTAAACTATGAACACACATCAGATTTTTACCTGAGATAAGCAGAACTATTCATCAAAAACTTGAAATGGTCCCCCAATGTCATTCATCAGTCTGCTATGGCTCATTGATGAACAAACGATTGGGAAAGACTGCTGTTTACTCCTATGGAGGAGAGCACAATGGGGTGCCGATCACTCATCGGCCCCTCTTCGCTCTCCATAGAATGTAATGAAGCTCTGTGTTCAGTGCTCAGTTATTTATCTGTCAATGGAAACAATCACACAAGATTGTGTTGTAGTTTATATTCTGATGTGATATTGTTTATAAATAAAGTAAAAAGAAAAGAAAAATATTATAGCATTTGTTTCAGGCAGGTAAATGATAAAGCTGCATTAGATTTCTGTTGCAGGAAATGATCTTTTGTGATCCTTCCCAGTGATGGCAGAATGAATGAGTGCTGTACACACAGCACTGTTCAGTTTTATGGAGGGGGGTGCCGAATGTAAGGTTGCCCCCTCCTCTATAGAACAGAAAAGCAGTAATCTCTGCTGGGTCATTTATTGATCCATTATGGTGAATCCTTGAACAACGAGCGGATTGCAGTACACAAGTTGGATTTTGGTTTTGCAGGCAACGATCCTATAGTCTGTGCATGTACCCCACACCTTATATGACCTCTGCACCTTGCCACCCCTCCATTGCTACTGTGCTCTCTTCCCATACACCTCATGTTGAAACCTCCATCCCCACCCTACCACTGCACCTCCAAACCCCTGCACTCTCACCAATGCATACGACCCCCATTCTGCACACCATACTAGCACAATAACTGCCATTGCCACTACTGCATCTGCCCCCCTTATCCTCCCCTCTCCACATTTTCTGCATGTGCCCACTTCATTCTTCACCCCTATACACTACTGTTCTTGCAAACACACACCCTTTGGTATTCATTGCAGTCACAGAACACAGTAACACTTTTGTTGGAGTTTATATTAAAAAAGTAGCAATAATAAAATGATCAAAATGATTAAAACTGAACTCCGGCTTTGCCTTCAGTGTTGCACATTCGCTCAGGTTTCTCTCTTTTTGATATTTGTCAGACTATTGTTTACATCAAGCCTAAGAGGTTCATGAGTACTATTGTATTTGTGTTATGATTTTACTTAGAAAGCCATGTACAGCACCCTGTTAGCCCTGCTGACCTTTCTATAACTGACTGAATTGCATGGAGAATCACAGCGACCCAGCCATTGAGTCTTAAAGGAAATGTGATGAAAACAGAAACGTTTAATTTGCAAATTTCATGATGTTGATGGGGATTAAAGAGGTAAAAAATAAGATTAAGCTTCAGCTGTAGCTAATCACCTAATTCTTTATTAGGGAAAACAGCAGGTATAAACTTTTTGTACATATTCTTGGGCTAAACAGTTTTTCCCCCATTCCCATGTCAGTTCTGTAGAATAATATTTGTACAATGAGAATCAGATAATGTGATATTATTCATACAGCATGAATATTATTTATTATTAATAACAGGATTTATATAGCGTCAACATATTACGCAGCGCTGTACATAAATAGGGCTTGATATAAGTTTATACAAATATCCATTGCTATATGACAACATCCAAAGGAATTTCAACTTTAAAGTGCAACAGTCATACAGACCCTAAATTTTGACTTGTTAAAGTGACAGTTCCTAATTATTTGAAGCTGCTGTAGAATAAAAACATATATAGTGTACTCACCTCTCAGGTGGTGCAGGTCTCCCATATTTCCCACACTCCAGAGCTGCAGCTCCAGAAAGACTCTGCATTTTACAACTGCAAAAGTGTTGGATGTTTGTTGTCCCCCACTGCTAGCTTTGGTTCCATCCTCTGACCCCCACATCCTGTAGAAACATAGGGGTTGAAGGAAGCGTCCATAGTGGGTAATGGGGGACGCCGGCATCCAACATTCATATGCCAAATGTTGCACCCAAGACTGGAATGGAGGGAAGGCAGAAGACAATGGAAACCAAGGAGGTGAGCTTCTTTTACAATGATTTGCCATAGAACAGAGGAGCTACTTTTAGCACCAATATATTAAAGCAGATGACTTTCCACATTGCTGATCATGCAGACCAAAAAAAATGAAAGAAAATCTTTAATGAAAAAACCTCATGGAGTGCTATTGGCCTATTGCAAGTTCTAGTGGCCTGTTTGATATGCTGACACAGGTTTTATCATTTTCTAAATCACTGATCTAAAAAAGTATGATGATCAGTTCTGACCTCACTGGCTACATGCTTGTTCCAGGGCAAAGACTCAAGCCACGGAAACCAGAAACAGTACTTCCAGAATAAACTCAGAATACATACAGCATTTCCTAGAATACGTACTTCCATATAGATTTCAGACAACTGGATTTTAATGGCAGGTATATGAAAATCTCCACTGACCTGTGTAATATCACCGAACCAATTGGGACATAGGGCTCTATTTATAAAGCCGTGAATCTGTCATTCACTTAACCTTCACTGGTGGAGATTCAACTACTGTCATTGAAACACATGGACCTGGAAGACTCCCTGGCAGGTAATGTTTCTGTGAATGTCAGATTCACTACTTAATAAATAAACCTCATGTTTTCTAATCTGAATGGAGGTAAAACAAAGTGTCTGGGACTTTGATATATGTTCTGAATGAATGAATGTTAGAATTGTCTGTTCCCCCACATTGTCTCCTTTTGTTCAGTTTATGTAGTCATTTCCTCTAAGAACATTGAAGGACTTTTCCCAGTCAATGCTGACCCCTCAGTTTTCCAGTTTTTAATTTATGACACGGCAGTGGTATGTTCAGTACAATTTGCTGAGTATCTACAAATGCGTATTTTTGTTACACGTTATTGTTGTTGTTTTTGTGTCTGCAAATATTGATGCCTAAGACAAACCCCTGCTTTGCCTTTTCAGTGCAAATCAACTAAATTGGTTTAACCCTTTCCTCATCCCTGACAGCATATTATTTTATTATTAATATTATTTAACAGGAATTTATTTACAGCCAACATATAATGCAGCGCTGTAAATAGGGGTTGCAAATGAGCAAGGGAATTTATTAAATTCGATCTTGCGGTGAATAGGGCCGTTTTCGCTTACCAAACATGTAGGCGAGAACGGCCTTTTTTATTTTTGGCCGGAGAGACCAAAATTGTGGGACCTGCAAGACCAATCAGGGGAGCTGACACTTTTCCAGCCCTTTACTAGTTGTATGTGTTCTTGGATAGAGTTTCTCTATCGGAGAACACAGGAGTCCTCTGTTTCTGGATAGAGAAACTCTATCCAGGAACACATACTACAGAGCGGCAACAGCAATCAGGGGAGTGGAGCAGCTCCGCTCCCGATTGCTGTTGCAGCCCTGTACTATGTGTTTCTGAATAGAGTTTCCCTGTCCAGGAACACAGTGTGAATGTCATGGCTGGCTGCTCATGGATAAATGCAGCGTGGGAAAAATCCTCAAATTTTTCCCACAGTTGCATTCATTCAAAAAAGCAAGCAGCATGACTTGTGGACCCATCGGAACTTTGAGGAAATTTTCATTCCTAGTTGCTGTTAAATGACAGATACAGAGAGTGACAAAGGAGGAGGATAGGACCCTGCCCAGAAAATATTTACCTTTTCTTTGCTGTTGGTTACTGTTTGGAATTGGGAGTTTCTAAAGCAAAAAGCTGACACTTTTGGTTGTGTGACTCCCATGTGACAGTGCAGGGCCCGATATCACCGCCATAGTCCTGTGTGACCTATAAAGCTGCTGACCTGTAGCTTACACACAACTTCCATTCCAGTGGCTGAATTAGAACACACGGTAGAGATATAAAGGTGAGTACACCTACACCTGTGCAGGCCTGCAATAATGTGAACCTGTTGTTTTTAGTGTAGGTTAAGCATAGATTCACTGTTATATGGTAGATTATACCAGAATGAGCTCCCTTCACCTGTGTGATATGTTCACATCAAACATACGGCATTTCTTGATTGTATCTTTATTAGTTCACTATATATGTATTATATTATATATATACTGCAATTGGGTCAAATAAAGAAAGGCTTTTATCAGTGATGGGATATTTGTAGTTTTACTGCCGTCATATAAAAAATGGTATCATTTAGAGCCAAGCTAATGGCAGCTTTATTGGCCATATTATACCGGTGTTCTTGGAGGTTAGAGCCGGAAACAGTTGTTACCCTTTCTTTTGGCCATTCACCACTGTCTGACGAAACATTTCACACCCAATTTTATCATAAAGTTTACACCCTTAATTCCACCTGAAGTGCCCTCATGTTACCTGTAACTTTTGTCATCTGTCACTACTGAATCATGTTGGAACATGTTCTGTATGAATTTGAGTAGTTCCTTTTCAAAACGTCAGTTATTTCTAATTTCCAACTAATTTTTTAATTTTAAAATGGAGCATAATTTTAGTTTGGAATGCGATATATTTAATTCCTATAATTATGCCTTTTTATGGCTTTATTATAAACAGCATAGCTAGAAGCGTTTCAGTGGTTTTGTTTACCCTTCACCTTGAAGCTATGATAAGAAAACTAGGAATGAGAAGTTTTATTTGACATCAAGGCTGCTCAACTTTATGCTTTTGCAGATATGGTAACCCTTAGTCATACTAAAGTAGAGCCGATATGTATTCTCAACAGAAGCCCCAAGGGTAGGGTTTGCAATGAATGACCCTAAAACAGTTGAAAAAACAGAAAGAATAGCATGGATTGGGCACTGGGAAAAAATGGATGAAAACAAGGCAGTAAAAAGCATAGGAAAGCGGAAACCAGAAGGTAGTAGTGAAAATACACACATCGTTAGTTGCAGGTTTCTTGTTCATAGTGAAAAGGATAAAGCTTCCGAATCACCATTGTTCTGCTGTTGGCCAACTTATATGACCTTGTGCATTCCATAAAGTAAATGAATCACCAACAGATGGTTCCTTTGTAAATGTCTCACAAACACACTAATCTGCTTGTCACAAGAGATTCTAAACCATCAACGGGCCCCTAACATGCTTGTTTTTTAGTGTCAGACAAAAGCTTATGAGCAAACAAAAGGCACTTGCTGGTGTAATGGAGAGTTTACGAAAGTGCCCTTTTTTTAATAGACAAAAGTGGTGTTTTTTTTTATTTAATCATCTGGTTAGCCATTTGGGAATGTAGCAACTTGGTAGCTTATTGACTACAAATTAGTATTTTCTAAAGTAAACTGAGTTTTTGATTGTCACTTTAAAGCGGAACTAAACCTGAAAATCCAAAAATGGCAACAGGCAGCACTTTATTACAGTAAGGACATTCTCTGTCTCTTCTGCAATAAAACAAATGTAGATGCAATTTTGCATTCTTTTGTAGAATGTACAATTAGATGTGTAGCTCGGTGTAGGATGCATGGCTGCTGGGAATGAACAAACACCAATTTGGATATGCGAGAGTTACGGCATTCCAGCTAGGCCATTCAAGATGGCTAAGGAGCCCAAACAAGGAGAATGTCCAGGTTAAGAGGTGAGGGCTGGTAAAGTAGTGAGGGGAGGTGAATTTTGTTCAGCTTTAAAGATAAAATGGTATTCTTCCCTCTATTTTTCCTACGGAAAACTGGAGATATAGATAGATATATATATAATAACCGCCCTAGAGGTATTCATGAGTGTGACTCGTGGATTTTACTTGCAAAAAGCGATAATCCTGAGTCACACTCAGGGTCGCCAAAATCAACTTACCTTGTTCCTTTGGCATACCCCGGCATCCTGCTCTTCCCTGCAGGTCCCCCGGACACGTCTTCTGGTTCCCAGGAACGTGGCATGACAAGATAAGTGTGAACAATATAACTGCCTTATAGTAGGTAAGCAGCTTGGAGACATCCAACCAGTTATCAAATCAAATACCTGTTCAGCATTGTGTCAGCAGGTTAAACAAAATAGCACACTTAAAAAAGTCATTTTATTGCTTTGAATACTGGCCTTAATTGTGTTAAGGCAGACTGTATAGGAACATGTATTGTTTTATGCTACAATTAAGATTTGTTGGTGTTTTGTAGTCACATGTAAGATGGATACCAGAATAACGTTAACCAGGACTTTGGGAGCATCCTTAAAATGTTGTTTTCAGTAGATTGAAAGGTGGTTAAAAAGATCTTATTTGTTTATAAAATCTTTATTTCATTAGAGTTTCATCATCATGAAGTCATAGTTGGTTTTGGCACTCCTGTATATTTGTAAATGACACGGTTAATGATAGAATCCTTTTGCCTTCTGTGTCTTGTTAGGGTGTATTACTGAAGAATGATAAAGACAGCATAAAAGTAAAATGTACAAATGTCCACGCTTTGCTTTGAAAAATAAATTAAGGAATAGTTTGTGTACACTCCACAAATAAATAGGTAGATAATGTAGTTTTGTATCAGCGTAACTTGCACTACTTAAAATATTTCTGGTCTGGGTCCTCCTGTATAACGCAGAATTCTTGTACTGGTGTCCTATCATTTGCCTCCCAACAGCTCCTCTCACAGGTAAAAATAAGAACTGTCCCAAACTCCAACAGCAATTCTAAAAGAGAATAATATTTGATAAAATCAGGTACAGGCAGATAGAACGCAGCCAATGGCCAATGTCACTAAACCAGCTTACCAGTTTTAGCTCCCTGCAGCATTGTTACAAGAGCCGGCATTAATTGGAACTCAAAAATTCTTTTGCCTCCACATCGTGGACATAGTGGCAGCTGGGATGTGGTGTTCAGGGGGCTTATACATAAAGGTTGTCCATTCCACGAGTACCTGTAGGTGGTAAAACAGGGGGGCAAGTATTAGGGAAAATGGCAACTTTTGCAAATCAGATCAGTCAGGTATTACATTTCTTTTTTGCTGGTGTTTACAGCTATTATGACAACACGGTTTTGCTTTCCAGGTTTAAGTGTATATTCTGCATGAATGCAATTCCTATTGCTTTAAACTACTTCACTTTAAAATTACAATTTGCCTCCTAGCGCCCCTTTAACAAATTCTGGGTTAACTGGAAAGAAAGGGTTTTTAAAGGCTGCTTGTGTTGTCCTCTGCATTTAGGGTCATAGTGGTGTACTGAAGCTTCATGTGTGATACCACTATCCCTGTCTAAAGATATGTGTCACCAGAACTTCTGGCTGCTTCAATAACCTGAGAATCTGTTGTTGGCAAGGAGCGATCTTCTTCAGGAACTTGTAAAACATGAGGTCCCGACTCTGCATGTTGCTCTTCTCATATTTCTCACCCTCTCCTTTCATTTCACAGCTGCAGAAAAAACAAATGTACAACATTTTAAAGATAGGTAATGTTACATGGAATGATGCATTCATAATTACTGTTTGTATATCCAGTGCTTCCATATACCTGTAGATCATACACGGAAAGAAAAAGTATTGTATAGAGACGTAAAAGTTATGAATTTTGAACTATACAAATCTGAATTACTTCTTCAAATACAATTTCACATTGCGCTGAAAAACACATCTATAAAGGGAATTCCTAGTTGCAAACGTAATCACTTTTCTTTGCTGCCATTCTGCCGTATACATTATTTTCATTCACCTTTCCAACTCCTCCACAGAGGATGCCTCTCGCTTCTCATATTCTTGTAGTAACCGGCGAGCATGATCCAGATCCGTGTTCCATTCGCAATCTTCCTCTTCTGCTACAGCTATATAATAGGACTGGAAAATGTCACTAGAGTCACTAGACTGCACTGTCTGAGATGTATCAGTGAGTGAAAGGTTCTGGAGCTGAGATGTCCAGTCCGTGGATGGGTTTTCTGCAGGGCAGCTTGCTCCATGTGATACTGCAGGGGCTATTAGGGATTCAGCATCATTGTCATCCATCCCCCAGTTATCAGCTTCATCACACCAGTCTGTAGTGGCCATGTTGTGTTCCTGCACAGATGCATAAATCAAATATAACTAGAAGAGCCATAAAACAAAAACCTATAGAACAAGGGCAAAAAAAAAAAAAACTATTAAATACCTGCTGTGATGGGGTCTCTGTGACTTTTGGCTTATGTCCTTCAAGGCTTTGGGATCGTAACGCCACCCAGCTTTATGCAAGATTTAGAGAGAAAAAGAAGAGCACACAAGACAGAGCAGGCATGAATGAAAGAATAAAAATAGCGCAGGAGAAAATGTTGCAAGAGAAACCGCATGAGAGTGAGGTGGTGCAAGAGAGTGAAAAAGAGATACAGGGGGGCAAGCAGGAGAAAGGCAAAGGAAACATTGTGTGGAAAAGAAAAGGGGCAAAAAAAATGTTATACATTGTTTATATCTGCTTCCATGTTGAATCAAACAAGTTAAAAAATAACATCAACTTTCCTGACTAAAGGGAATATTAGGCTGTTCAAAATAATAGCAGTGTCTGCATTCTTCTTTACCAACTCAAACATTCACTGTATAAACTGAAGGATTTTGTTTTCCTTTGAATAACTAATATTTAGTATTTAATATTTAGTACTGTTTCTGAGAACTGCTGAACATCTGTGTTGCATGGAGTCTGCCAAATTCTGGCACCTGTGAACAAGTATTCCAGCCCAGGAGGATTGGACTACATTCCACAATTCTTCTGCATTTCTTGGGTTTGCCATAGAAACGATAAGGAAATGGTTTTAAAATGAAGAGCTGGTATAAGCACTAAATAGAACAAATACATTCTTCTTAACAATAAAGATACATCCTAAAGCATCCTAGTACCCAACACTTAGAGATCAGGCAGGATTTTTACTGCAGAAGGGATAGGCAATGCTCCTTCTGCAGTAACACATACTACCTGTTTGCTATCCTTTTGTGCATATGTTTTATTTTTTTCTCTTTCCTACATATGTGCAGCTCTGTGAATAATGCCTCCCCCCTGTGCTGCCCGGACTAAATGAAATAACCTGGCCAATTAAAATGACCAAAGATCAGGAACCTGGAAAAGAACCATGGGGAAGGAGGAGGTGTCTGTGACAGAATGGAAACAGTTGATTGCTTCTAAATAATTGCAATCAGGCAAGTTATACGCAGAAGGATTAGTGTATTCTGCAATTATGGACCTGCCGGGTTGCAGTTTTTAATGTTAGGGTTTAGCTCTGCTTTACAATTGTTATGCTTGTGGCCATTACAGTTTGTTTAGACCTATTAGGCCATGACATTTAAAAAAAAAAAAAAAAAAAAAAAAAAAAAAAGTGTGACCACACAGCCACACACTTCTGAACAGAGACATAACAACTTTTTTAAAAAAAAGCTTGTTGGATAAGGCAGTGAGAACATTTGATTTTCAAGGTTTTATTGTGGAATGAGCTTTAGTATGATACATTTTAGCAGTATTACCTTTCAGGTTTACCCCAGCAGGACTTAGTTCTGCAGGCAAATACATGGATGACGCGATGGAACGGAGAAGCCTCTAGGGGACAGTATACCTGCACAACATGGCACAGGGATACAGAGCACCCAGGGCAAACAGGACAGCTAGGAGTCACATGTGGCAGTGCGTCCTGTCAAAGAAACAAAAGGATACATGGTAAATATCATAGGAAACACCTTATTTATTCCTAATAAAGACTTCCATTTTCTGTGAGTTCCCTAAACTTTCTGTCCTAGGGACACAAGAAATTAATAGAAATTAAAGAACTTTTATACCGTTGACAAAGGAACTGGTGTCATAGAAAATCTTCCTGATGACTACTGTGACATTTTGTATTTCCCTTTCCTTCTATGCATGCACCCCGTTCCAATCCTCGGAGTGCACATTACTAGGCAAAGCACCGGGACGTCTTCAGGCTTCGGTCCCAGAGACAACAATAGAACCCAAGTATATTTATGAGCCCAAAGTAGAGCGAAGGCATCACACAGTACTACGCCCTCGGAGGATTGGATCTGGAACCACTGTGAGCCCCAGTACAAATATCTGATAGGGATGATCCAGATAGGGATTTGCCAATTATATTTCTGTACTACAGATGGGGGCAAAGGATACCTGTTCTTTAAAGTACCCTAAAAGGTAATGTCCAGATTTAGACAGTACATCATCAAATCACATGCCACTCCAATAAGAAGACAGAAAAAGGAAAGGAAAGCAACTGTGTGGCTGCCATTCAAGTGAACCATTACAGTCAGCTTTTTGGGCACATTGCTAAACCCTGACCAACTAAAGCAACCCCAGATCACCCCAATCACAACACTGCCCCCCACAGGCTTGGGGACTTTTTTTGCATAATCAGTAATATATTAAAGCAATTTAATTCAATAGAAATATGTTGTCATACATGCATAAGTGGACAAACTAATCTAGATTTCAGCATTCAATTAACTAAGAGACAATTGTGGGCAGAGTGGCACATTTTACCTCTACATTAGATTTTAGATTTAGTTTTTGTAAATGCCTGACAGCTCATTGGTTGTCTCTGATCTTTCATTCATTCTTAAAGTTGTATTTGCTCCAGCAAAAAATCTGGAAAGTCTTATGTAGTGCTCCAAAGGAAGCTCGTCATAGTACAACTGAGCCAGAATAATGGACAATACATATAACTTGAGAGTAAGTAGGTGTAAGGAGCCAAATCGGATTCCAAATCGGATTCTCAAAGGGACCAAATTTAATGAATGGATAATACTGCGTTTTTATAAAAGCAGCTCCCATATACAAAAGGACCTAAGGACAAAAAACTTAAAGTCCAATATATATTTATGAAGTGAAAAAAATGTAACCAACGCATTTCAGCTCACAATTGCCCCCTTCATCAGGGCTTACAGTAGATTTTGTACTGAAAACTAGATTATCACCTCTTTATTTGCTGTTAGGTGTTGGTTGATGTTCTAAATCCTTCATTAAACGGGGCAGCTTTGATTCCTCCCAAAAAACAGACTCTACTAATTACTATATGAAGATGCATAGCCATGTAGTGCTTCTGAATGTCATTTGAACAGAGTCCTTGCCTTGTTTGTCCCTACAATTAAATGGTTTACTTTAAAAAGTCACAGAGCAGAGTGTTCTATACTAGGCTTACTGCCTCTGGCATTCCCGCGAAAATTTCTTTGAAGTTACGGTTGGTTCGCAAAACCATCGGAAATAACTATAGGAGGGTTATCACAACTGCATTCATAAATACAGCCATGGGAATCCTCCTGTCGGTGAGCGATCCCTGGGCACTACAGGTCCTGTAGTGCCCGGAGACTCTCACGCAGAGGAGTCTCACAGCTCCATTCATAAATGCAGCCACGATACTCCTCCTCTCAGAGTGAGTCATGCGGCTTGCGTTTATGAATGAACGTGGCCGTGGGGAAAAAAAAAAAAAAAAAAAACATAGGATTTTTCCCACGCTTCATTCATTCATGAGCAACCAGCGAGACTCAAGCTGTGTTCCAGGATAGAGAAACACTATTCAAGAACACATACAACTAGAAAGGGGGGTTTAAGTAGTAACAACTAGTAAAAATTCAGTCTCATCGGTTGAATTTACAAAGGCCATTCTCGCCTACATGTTTGGTAAGCGAGAACGGCCCAATTCGCCGCAAGACCAAATTTAAAACATTTGTTTGTTCACCCCTATTCCTTACCACCAATGGAAAATCATCAGCTGAATAGCATCAACCATCTTACCGACCCCTTTCAATATAAACAAATCACTCACCGGCAGTCCTCCTATCTTGCTTACATCCCATGAGGATATTTTATCTTCTAGTGCTGCATCTTTAAATCCCAGGAGAACTCTCTGCTCAGGGGAAAACGCCATCACTTCAAGCAGCAGCAAAGTCACATTTGCCAAATCTGCTGCGTGGAATTACCAGCTGCAAATCAGAATCACACTGCAGGGAAATCAAATAAAACATTTGAAACATCAAAGCAGCAGTAATATCAGCAGCAGTAATATCATGCAGGTATTATGGATGTGTATAAAGTATAATGAGCTGCAATGAACTGAACAACCTCAGTTTATTAAGGCCAAGTTTGGGTTCAGACAGCGGTTCCTGACTGACTCCCATCTTGCCAGCCGCTCCAACTGCTGCCCAGTTCTTAATAAACCAACATTTGACCACAATCAGTACTGACCTGCTCACTTCTGTCCCCATTTATTACCGGGATTTCAGGGTAAATCTCCAATATGGGGGCATAGAAAGCAGTTAAAAACCTGACAGCCTATAACCCGTCTTGGTTCTGAAAAAACCTCTGTTGTTCAAAGCTGTACTTTCACTGCAGTATTATTATTATTATACAGTATTTATATAGCACCATCATATTACACAGCGCTGTACAAAGTCCATAGTCATGTCACTAGCTATCCCTCAAAGGAGCTCACAATCTAATGTCCCTACCATAGTCATATGTCATTAATGTAGTCTAAGGTCAATTTAGGGGGAAGCCAATTAACCTAACTGCATGTTTTTGAGGGAGGAAACCCACACAAACACAGGGAGAACATGCAGATTGTGTCCTGGCTGGAATTTGAACCTGGGACCCAGCGCTGCAAAGGCCAGAGTGCTAACCACTGAGCCACCGTGCTGCAGTAAAATGAGAATATATACAGCATGACAGGTCTGAACATTTGCAGAAAACAAAATCTCTGAGACAAGCGCATCGCTAAAGAATGATTAGGAGCACATGTTCAGGTCTGATTGACATCTGACATGAGAAAACAGATTTATTCTAAACACCACCATACATCTTAACAATATTTCCCATCAGGTATACATTACTGGAGTATATACTAAGTATATATGAAAATCACATTTAGAATAGTAAGATATCATCAAAAAGATTCTAAATTGTTTTAATTTTTTTTTTTTTTAATAAACTAATGATCCTGCCATTTTAAGTGGCACTTCCTGTTAGAGTGACAACACTGCCTCCCTTTACCAGCCATGCTGCTTTGTTGTCACCCTGCCGCACATTTAACTAAGGCTGAGACAACACACAGGTATGTTTTCAGGATCTGATACATGGGCATTGTGGCAGCAAAGCGGCAGCAGGAGATGAAATGCTATAAATAATAGAAACAAGCAAATAAACTGACAATTGTATATCACACAGATCACATATTGTTTACGCCCACTTCACAGCTTGACCAATAGAAATGCGGAGCCTCACAGACCGGTTACCTGGCCCTGCAGCTCAGTTCAGCTTCTCTTTCCATTATAACACGACCGGTCTGCAGGCCTCATCCTGAACACGTGCACTGTGTAGCGAGTCAAACAAACTTCACGGCACCACCTAACAACGCTCCACGGCCAGTAGGCTCCGCTGATTGGACCACAGCTGACAGCTCTATTCATCACATTCTTTATTGACACAAAACTGGCCTATCCGGTTCGTCACCTTAAGACCAATCACTGACAAGTATGGAAATCTTCTTCCTGCTTGGGCGTGGCTTTAGCCAGTAACCCTTTCCTCTCCTTGCTGCTGTGTAGATGGAAAGAGCAATAAGAATCTAGAAAATATAAAAACAGATCTCTTTACAATCCCACCAAAACGATACAATGTAAGGATAAATCTATAACAATCTCTGGTTTGTAGACAATGAGACCCTTACATTGATCTAAAGGAATTTGTACAATTAAATTGTATAGTGTGTATTCAACTTTTATAAGCAATTAATTTCTTACTATGTGTTCTATGTGACTTTCTCTCTTTGGTATTTATTTTTATAATTACAATAATTTAATGTGTGTGATTGATGACAAATATTCAGTGGACATCCAATTATCATTAAGAAAATTTTCTCCATTATTTCTAGTGGTTTCAATTTCAATGCAACCGTTAACCAATCAACAATCTGCCCAAACAATTATTATTGTGATTGCTGTGATCCATGTATAGTTGTTTGATCAAATGTCTGATTGGCTGATAACATTGCATTGTGTATGACCATCCTAAAATGGATTGTACAACTGAACTTTGTATGGCCAGAATAATGGAAACAGTGCTGAGATTAGAAAATGATTGGCTGCCTTATAGGTTCAACCCCTCCCCTACATCATCATCACATCACATTGGTTCTTGTACAATATTACCCAAAAGTTTCCAATTTTCATGAATCTTTTATATAAAAATATTTTATAACTGCAGCCAATTAAAAAACTTCTCTTAGCTAATACCGAGAATTAGAAATCTTATTACCCACTGAAGAGAAAAACTCATAAAACTACAACATTGTCTTTTTTCTGTGTTTTTTCCCTTATTGGCAGTGTGAGGGTTAAATGGGCGGAGCCGGGCTGCTGGTCCTGTGGTGTCACCAGTTGGGGTGTGATCTGCATGTAAGGACGGAAGAGCTGACGCTCTGCTGGGAATTGGAAACCAGGTAAACACGACTTTAGTGATTGTATATCAGGGGTCACCGTCACCTCTCCCCTTTAACGGTGACACAATGTATTAGGTGGTTGTGAATTCACCGTAAGGATCACTGCTGTAGGGATCTTACGCTTAGTACATAGCGATCATCCCAATTGGCTCCCTCCAGAGCAGCGCTTCCTACCTTGGGTTGTCCTATAGGATCAGGCGTTCCTGTAGTTTCTTGGATTGGCGTATCGGAGAGCGGTGATCATTGTTTGCGGTTGTCACCTGGGATTCCAGACTTTGCATACCACAAGGTTGTTGGGTTTTGTGGCACGCCATGACTTCTGGTAACAATGACACCTCTGGTAGACTGGCGGCAGCTTTGAAATGAAAGGGAAAGACTCGCCAAGGCATTTTCAGGTTTCGGCATAATTTGGTATATGGCTCATAGGACCTGTGTGGTGCCATATGGTGCAGGTTGTGTTATCTGCAGGCAGACACAGGTAACGAGATCCTGATACCAAATACTTGTATGGCTGTCATGTTGATCCAATGGCTTCAGTACTTCGGTGGGTTTACATGACTCCATGATTCAGGATTTATGTGGTTGTGAGGTCACTGAAACCAGAGACAATTTTTTAGAAAGAGATCAGCTTGTGGATTTGTCTCGGTACAGGTTCTGTTTAAAAGTCATGACAGATTCGGGGCCTTTAGGGCCTTTTCCTATCCTGATGTTGCTGGCAATATGCCAGTTACAGGAGTGCCAAGAGCAGAAGACCACTCACCTGCTACAATGGCATCACACCCTTGCTGCACAGTAAGTTGTCATCTTGCAAGATTCTGCAATGCTGTTGGAGCAGGTAAGTGATCTCTTTAGCAATCCTTTAAAAAAGATTTTAAAGATTTTTTTGAGCACTTTGGCACCATAGAGCGTCATAATGTTCATAGCGGTAGCAGCGTGCTTTTAGGTGGCTCTTGGCGGTTGGCACCTTGCTGCCCCAACTGCTGCACTGGTTCTTACAGATAGAGGGCAGCAGTGAGCAGTAGTGAACCACCTACTACTGCTCCCACTAGTTCCCTATGTAGCGTCTTTTCAGGCATGGTGAGAAAGTGATAACAGCACCACAACCCCACCACTCCTCTGAACGTAGCTTTTTTTGTCTGCCTGACGTGTCCACATTAAAGGAACCCAATCCTCAGGGTATCTATCAGACAATGGAGTGCTCATTCCCTGAGTAATTCGTCACCCGTTCCACACAATATCACACAAGGTGGAGAAAGACATATTTGTATCTACCCAAACGAGTACTTCTGGAAAGTCTACACACATAGCATTACTAGAGGGCTGTATGAGTGCACGAGTTTTTAAAATCTTTCTAGTTCTAGTTGAATTCTTCCTATTAACCATTTACGAAGAAGTATTTATTTGGCTGATGGAAGGTTCTCCATGTTTAGTTTTCAAGTAAACTAGTGGCTAGGTCATGATTGTGTAATTTTTTACATATCCCTAAATAAGCTTGAAGTCTTCCCTGACCTCTGTAACTGTAGGCACTGTGGAGCGATTCATCCTCAAATTTAACTACTACTTCACGGACATCTTATATCTACTATCCCTTCTTTTTGTGCATCTCCGCTGTGGTTACATTAGTACCAATTACACTAATGTTTTGTGGAAAAGCACAGTAATTGTGTGCCAACACAAGGCTCTATGTGCATTGCGGTGCAATTCATTGTAAATGTTATCTCACACACCATATAGTAGTCACCATTTTGCAATACATGGCATTGTGGTGTGTTGCAGTGTGTAGGAAGATAAGATACAAGGAGCATTGGCAGCACGTTTATAACTGATGAGCCACCTCAATGCAACACAAGTTAATGTATCTGGCAACTGACTGTCCAAATGCCAGTGGGCTCCCTAAAGATTAAAATGCTGGCAAGCTACAAAATCACTGTTGGGAGAGGGAGCAGCCTTAGCTGAGCTGTTGAAATTAAAATATTGCTGAGGATGAATTACTCCACAGCCCATGCAGCTACACAGATCAGTGAAGACTCGTTTTAAAGCTGAACTTTAGATTGAAATTTAAAATGAATCTGAAAATTCTGTTACTGGTAATTCTTGAAACTTTGTCCTGAAAAGTGAACTGTTTGTATTGTAGTTATAGAATAATATAGTATATATGTTCATTTGCTGTAACATGGTTTCTGTTACTGTTTTCATCAGTCAAAGGGCTGTCTTTTAAAATAGGGAATCTGACATTCCCTCAATCTTTCCCTGGTTGATTTCAATTATTGCTATTGGAACAAATAGACCTAGAAGTTTCCCATAAGGGAATGTCAAATTCTTTGTTTCATAAAAACTTGTTTCATAAATAGAGCCCTTAGTGTGTCAGAACAATATACAAAGCATATATAAACATTCTGTAGAGAGAAGGAAAGTTCTGTGTACTGTAAATGTTAAACAGTTACATACAAATAATAAACCAGTAGTCAGAGGGAGGGAAAAGAAGTACACAGGTTGGGGTAATCAGGGCAAAGATCATAGAAAATCCATTCTGGAGTAGAAGTTATACCCCAGTCCTTCTGGATTGGTTCAGACATAGCAGGGGAAACATGTTGTATGATCATATACTGGAAATTGGGTAAGGGACAAAAATATGTTAAAACAGAGGGTAAAGAAAAATGGGGGGTAAGATGAGTTTGAGGGGTAGAAGCAGAAGAAGATAGAACACCGGGTAGCACAGTGGCTCAGTGGTTAGCATTCTGGTCTTTATCGCGCTAGGTCCCAGGTTTGAATCTCGTCCAGGACACTATCTGCATGGAGTTTGCAGGTTCTCCCCGTTTGGGTACTCCGGTTTCCTCCCACATTCCAAAAACATGCAGTTAGGTTGATTGGCTTCCCTCGAAAAAAGTGACCTTAGACTGTGATTATGACATATGACCATGGTAGGGACATTAGATTGTGAGCTCCTTTGAGGGACAGCTAGTGACATGACTATGGACTTTGTACAGCACTGTGAAATATGTTAGTGCTATATAAATACTGTGTAATAATAATAATTCTGTAAGGTTCAGTTTAAATCTGCAGACAAAAACAAGAGATCCATGGGAATTGAATTTTGAGTTTCTTCTATACTTATTGATTTGTAGATAATATTTACCAATAGAATGATAATGGGAGAAAATTTGGTAAGGGCGTAGATTGGCTAAAGGAGGTGCCTTAGTTTTTAATTTGTAAATGTTGTAAGACTTTTGTTGAACAAGCTCAATGAGAATTTCTCAAAATTGAAAATGTTTGTAACAAGAGGCCATTGATTGTCAGATTTTGGCCAACCACTACCACCACCATCTAAATGACTCTAGCTAGTCCTAGGTGTGGATGGCGAGGGGTAAATGGGTAAGAAATGCCTTTTTAAGTTAGAATACTTTATATTGTTCTAAATTTTTAGTTTAATTATGGGGTTAACGATCCCAGTTGGTTCATAGCTATTGTGGGTGGTCTGAGGGGAGTTATTCTGGTAATTCAAATCAACAAATTTTATAAAACTGATACCAATATGGTGGACGTTCCCCGACCCAATAAAAGTCATTGGACGCTTGATAATTATGATTGAGATCTAGAGGTAGAGGCCTAATAGGAAACATCAAATTGGATTGTACGCCAATGATATCTAGAATAAAATCTGGTTTAATATTCCAAAACAAAAAATATTAGATTGAGATTAGTATATTCTGCCCACACTACATGAAACTGTACGTGAAATCTGGTGACACAAACCATGATAACGGTCCCGTCAGTGGGTGGTGAGGTTTAGCCGTAACTGGGAAATATGCGCAGTGAATAAAATTATTTTTCTTTATTAGTGTATAGGGGGGCTAGAACTCATGTCCGAATTTTATTCCTGGTGTTGGTGGTGGGGAGCGGAGACTGTGTTATTGGTGGAACCTTTACCTGGCGGTTGGGTGCTGGAGGCTTTACAATATTAGAACAATGCCAATTCACTATGAAATTTGTATTCCGATCTGTGTACCCATTGCTGATTTTTCTTTACTTCCTGGCTGGTGAAACTAATGTCAGCAGGATAGGAAGTAGAAATAAATATCTTGAATGACTGAAACAAAAGATGTTTTTTATAAAAAGTAAAATATGGAAGGGTAAAACAATTTCACTAGGACTGTAAGTACGCAGGAAAAGGGCTTGTGTTGATAAGCTTTTGTTTGCCTAAAGTTTTGCATTCCCAAACTATTGGATAAAAGAGTAAAAACGCAGGTCTGATGCACCTGTCATTAATTCTGAACGATTCTGAACGACTAAAATGATATCAAATTGATGTCAACAACACAAGCCCAAAGCCTGATCAGAGAGAAGTAAAACTTGAAAGTTTTTTAACAACTTTTATTTTCTTTTTTTCACTTTCTATCATTTTCAACCCAACACCCAAAAAAGGTAGCTAGATACAAATGTTTCTTATAAACAACATGCAAATTTATGTGGAAACCTTTGAATTTAAAGGTCTTCAGGGAACCCCTGCTATAATCCACAGTTCATAGTATATTAGTATGGTGGTCATTGGGAAAAATGTCACCCTTACAGAAAGCCAAAAAGATCAGTGGTGTCAGGTAAAGTGACCAGGGAATCACAAATTATTAAGTTTTCTAGCAAGCTCTAGAGTAGCCCAGGGAAAAAATTAGTTAAGCGTTTCAGAATAAATGACTAGACTTCTCTTTTATACTTCTGTGCTTTACTTTAGGCTTTTTTAAATCATTAATATTGTTACAGATTTTTATCTCTCTTCTAAGCACATGCAGTTTTTTATATTGCTCATATTACTTTCTAATCATCTTCATTAATCTGGCTTGTACGGTATAGATTTAACTGATCTCTATTGTTTAATAGAAGCATTAAAAGGAAGTCAGTTAGGCATTTTGTGACCTAGTTGAGTGGCAGAGACAAGGGCTTCATGGGCAATTTTATTCTTTTGTTTTTTTGAAAGATTCAACCACTTGTTGACAATCGTCACTATTAACCCAAGTGATTTTAATGTGCTACAAATGAAGCGACTGTCTTCCCCTGATATACAACGTTCTCTTTGTGTGGAAGTGATGTAAAGTTTGTAGTAAGTAGCTGATGGTAGCTGTGGTTTGGTGACTGTGGTCTTACTCGGTAAATTAGACCGTGAGATGACTAGGCTATGGCCGATTCCAGGTATTATGCTGATATTACTTCCTTGTATGTTGGTTGTCAGCTCATGTTCACTCGTTCTCCCAGGAGACATCAAGCTGTAGTTAGACCGGTCTGAAAAAAGTTCATAATCTGCAGTTTATAGGTTATAAATCCTCTCTGTCAGCAAACAATAACTTCACAAAAGCTCTTCTCATGTCCCTTGAACCTTAGCTTCTTTCTTTTACAAAAGGACCTTCAAGGAAGTATGCCAGGGTGCATATCAAAAACAGATTTCCTCAAGTCCTGTTTGCTGGGCCTTGGTGAAACGTGAAGAAATATCTCTGAGTTACATAACAAAGATTGGGAAATAGAATTTGCTGATCAGTTCAGATTCAGACTCAAGGAAGTTGTGGCTTTGGTGGATTTGTGCAGAAGTCCACTTGAGGACAAAACCACAGGTTGAATAAGCTTATTGTGCAAAAATGTAAAAGACTTTAAAGACCAGGACATGATGGAATTAAGTAATTATGTTTGTTGGATTAATTAATTGTGTGTGTATGTATATAAATATTACACAGCCCTTTACAAAGTCCATACTCATGTCACTAGCTGTCCCTTAAAGCGTACCTACTCACAATTTTCACTTTACATAAAAGGATAGACAACCCTTTTTTATGTTAATTAAAAATTCTGTTTGTTTTTTTTCAGTGCAACACCCTTTAAAAAAAAAAAAAAAGTGCAGCACCACCCCCTAATTCTCGATCACCCAGGGCAGGGGTCATCAAACTTTTTTGGCCACTAGACCATTTCACGGGTGGGCAGGAGCACAGTAGACCGGACTCACTTTCGAGTTCCATCCCCCACCAGGAACGCCCCCTGAAGGCAATTCCCTCTCCTCCGCAATGCATACGGAGGAGAGGGAATGTTCCCTATTTACCTAGACTGGCGTTATTACTTCCGCCGCTTGGGTAAATAGGGAACATTCCCTCCCCTCCGTATGCATTGAGGAGGAAAGGGAATTGCCTTCAGGGAGCCACAGCAGGAGGAGGCTCAAGAGCCGCATGCAGCTCCGGCTTTGGTAGTTTGTTCCGGCCTAATGCCGACTGGCAACCCGGTATCAGGCCTAAAGATCTCCCGACCTCTGACCTAGGCGATTGAGAGTGAATGGGAGCACAAAAGCCTCCCCAGATACTTACATCACACATCCCAGGAGGCTCTTGTGTGCTCCTTCTGCGCATGCTCGAACATCCCTGGCATGCGCAGAAGGAGCCTTTTCGTAAAAAGGGTAAAAATTGCTAATCTCATGTATGCGCAGTGAGATCGGCAAGTTTTTTTTCAGCCTATGTTACCCGATCTCGTGCCTGGTTCGGTGACGTAGGTAGAAGAACCGGGAAGAAGAGGCAAAGATGGCGGCACCCGGAGCGCCGGCAGGAAGATGGATGGTGGGACGATGCGGGACCCGATTGAAGAGACCACTAATCAACTGCCCTGCGGGATTAAAGGAAGTGTATTTTATTTCGTTTTGGGGGACTTTTGAGTTTAGTTCCTCTTTAAAGGGGGCTCACAATCTAATGTCCTTCTCATAGTCGTATGTCATTAACACAGTCGAAGGTGTTCATTTATATATATATATATATATATAAAACAGAGGACATATTATACGTATTTGACTTGTAGTCTTATGTACAATACTGGCAGAGCCCCCCCCCCCCCCCCCTTTCTTTTTCCCAAAAAGTTTGGCATGTCCCCAGCATCCCCGAGCTAGCTGACTGCTTTCTAACTACATACAGCTATTGGTATGTGAACTGGAGCCAATATCTACATAGAAAAGATTTAAAAATAACTGTGGAATGTTTGCTTTACATATTACTAATATGTACACAGAGAAATTAGCATTTTATACATTTCCAGAACAAGGAGAGCTGTTTGTGAATACATTCGGAAGTTCTGCAGCAGTTATATTACCTACAGGTCTCTGTGATCAGTGGAATCTGGGAATGCCCAGCGTTATTTACAGGAAGAGGCACGCCTTTCCCAGTAAGAGGATGAATAGCTGAGAAATTAAAATCATTCGGGGGCTGTTGGATTAGTTGTTTCATTCTAAACACATTGGGGTTTATGGGGCAATAATGCAGAAAAAATATTAATTTGATGAGTATTCTAATTTAACTAATTTAGCAAAACGGCAAGAAGGATTTGACTGATTGCTACAGGTAACACAGACTTTTATTTTGCTTTGGTTTTAGGAAGGATCTATTAAATGCTCCATCTGTAACTTCAGGTCCCATTTAGCATCTTTATGTAACTGCTAGGGCTGGGTGATGGAGGGGCATCTAACATGTGAACACTAAGAAAGAGCAGCATCAGGATGAACTATGACATTAGTTTGCGTTTAAGTTCTTTTAATCGTGGAGGCTTAGCATTACATATGGTGCCACCTAGGGAGATTTGTATGCAGGGTGTTTTGATGTTTTCAGGAAGCTATGTACAGCACCCTGATTATCCCTCCCACCATACAAGATATTCCATGATATTCCTGCATTTTACAGAAACAAAGTGATGATTTCACTGGTTCTAAAAAAATGTATGTAATGAAAATAGAAAGGTTTTATATAAAATATCATTATAATAAAAGTAGGAGGAGGAAAAGAGAATGCAAAATACAGATCAAACTTTAGGTTTTGCTAATAGGAAACACGGTGGCACCCTCCAGGCTGTCAGAGGTGTATGAGACATTAAATTGGACAAATACTATGCTTTTTTCCCTGAAGTCAGACGCGGATCTGCCTGGGATCCCTGTTTGGATCTTGGTGGCTGACACCTTGCCAGCTGCTTGGTTACTCACACCGCAGAACCCGTCTACATGTCTGGCAGCAGTGAGGTTCTGGACTGCTCAGAGCCGCTCCTTTTCATTCTCTATGGGGAGAAGCTGCCCCTGTGGCAACGGTTTTCTGGTAACAGGAAGCACACACAACACAACCCTTTGGCCAAGCATATTTTAAATAGGATTATTTGATTCATTTTAATTGATTCAGTATACTTGTTAAATCTATCATCCAATTAACTGAAAATGTACATTTGTGTGGATAGAATTAGGAAGAATGTCTCAGCACCTTCACCTCCCAGGTGCCTGCACTAGGTTGAGCAGTTTGCCTGTGACATGTGCTATGTTGAAAATCCACATGTAGCAGAATCTTTTACTTTCAACCTTCTTCTGGGAAGACTCCTGGCCCCCACTGCACTATCCGCCTGCTCTGTAGGTATTGGAGGATTAAACCAGCATGGGTACAGGGACCTAGAAGGATATGGAGTGTCAGCACCTCTCAGAGCCTACTGCATCCCAACACATGTAAAGATCAGAGTGTGAGGAAACAGAACTGCATACAATCATGTAACAAGATGCTGCAGACCCACCCAAAACCTGCTGTATTTTTCTGACTTAATGTTACCTTACCTGGATGTACTGTTTGATTGGGCAGCCAAGGGGCAAATGATATTTAATATAGATAAATGTAAAGTTATGCACTTGGGGGCTAACATGCATGATTCATACTGTCTATGGGGAATACAGTTGGGGGAATCAGAAATGGAAAAGGATCTGGGGGTTCTGGTAGATCATAGACTTAATACCAGCATGCAATGCCAAGCTGCAATATCTAAAGCTAGCAAAGTCTTGTATTAAAAGAGGAATAGACTGCAGAGATGGAGACATTATCCTGCCTCTGTACAAAGCATTGGTCAGACCACATCTGGAATATGCAGTCCAGTTTTGGGCACCAGTTCACCAAAAGGACATTGTGTAATTGGAGAGAGTGCAGAGAAGGGCAACTAAACTAATAAAAGGAATGGAGGAGCCCAGCTATGAGGAGAGATTAGCTGAACTGAATCTATTCTCCCATGAGAAGAGACGTATAAGGGGGGATATGATCACCCTGTATAGATATGTAAATGGTCCATATAGAGAACTCCCGTCCCAATTATTCACTTTGAGATCATTACAAAGAACGAAAGGATATATTTTGGGTCTGGAGGAAAAGAAGTTTAAGATCCGGATAAGGAAGGGATTCTTCACTGTAAGGTCTGTGAAAATGTAGAATCGGCTCCCTTAGGAAGTAGTTTCAGCAACTACTATATTGCTTTAAGAAAAAACTGGATGTTTTTTCTAAAAGCACAGAATATAACTGGGTATTAAGGCTTTAAAGTAAAAAAATCAGTGACTGTTGATCCAGGGAACATCCGATTCCCTAATGGAATCAGGATTGAATATTTCCCCCTGTTAAAGCAAATTGTACCAGGGGTTTTTTGCATTCCTCTGAACTAACTATGTCTTATAGGGTTTTATATCTGGGATATGTTTATTTCCCTAGTGGCTGAACTTGATGGACTGACCTACTATGTAACTATGTAATGTTGTGTTTTCCAGGCCTCAGAGATGGCTTCTATTCCCAATGAATGGATTGGGAGTGTTTATCTCTTTATGCACTCTGATTCTACCTCTCTTGGGCTTAAGTATGAAACCGAGAAACTCTTGATATACAAGACACTCCGGGATGCCTTATCAGGTATGGTAAATTTAAGAACTGTAAACCTTAATTGAATAAAATGAAGTTTGCCAAGGTATCCTAAACCATGTAGTAAAAATTCTTGTTTCATTCCTCATTGCTTTATCTATATGCATGCACTACAGCATTTGCATGTCATTTCTATGGGTAGGCTGGCAAAAATAAAATGCACCTAATGCATCTACATTTCATTGCATTTGTAGTCTACACTGGGAGAGAGGGTGACGTGGTGTCAACACAGGAGACTAATTAGGAAGTATAGACATGGAGCCTGATTTATTAAAGGCTGGAGAGGATACACTTTCATCAGTGTACCTGGGTGATCCAGTAAACCTGGACTGGAATTCTTCAAAGGTGTTTGCTAGCAAGTGTTTTGAATCCTGGACCAGATCTATTCCAGGTTTGCTGGATCACCCAGCTTCACTGATGAAAGTGTATCCTCTCCAGCCTTGGAAAACTTTAGTAAATCAGGCCCAGAGTATTGTCACCCTGCATTGTGTCTGAACAAAGACCCTTATGGAACTATTTTAATGAAAGCTACAGATTAAAAATGATATGATACTGTAACCACCTAGTGAAAACTGAATGAGTGCAACCATTTATGGTTAAAAAAAATATTAAAAGTCTGATATTTACATACAGTATATATATAAATATATTGCTATTTTAGATATAGTAAATTACACAACTGAAAACATTTCTCTCTTCATAGCATTCTCCAGAAATTCCCCCGACTCTCTGGAGATCCTCAAGGTTCTTAAAAGTGACCCACATCTGATTCTGCACCTTAAGTTTCATGGAGAAGACAACTGTCTCAGGTTTCTTCAAGATTACCGTAATAGAAAGGTTCACCAGTACATACAAGAGCAGCTAAGCCGGTGCTTGGACATGGAGTCTCTACAAGTCTTTCTGGAGCTCAAAGTTGACAACGAAAAGCTTGATGTGATCCTTGATGAAGAAGAAAAATGTCTGAATCATATTTTCTTGTTTAAGGTAAATAAAAAAAACAAATGCCACTTACATTTATTGTTTTGACATCACTACATTTTTAAAAAAAATTATTTTATTATTATTATTATTAATACCATTACTCACATGTAAGCTGATCTGAATATCATCTTAAAAAAACAAGAAAACTCCATTATCAAATATAACGTCTGTTACTACTCAAGTATAATCCTGGGGCTCAAAATGTGGCCATCATTTCTAAAATCCAAAACAGTAATCAACAGGAATGCCAATAAAATTGGTGTGTTATTTTTAATGCATTTAACACACAGGGGAAAAAAAAAAAATTATTAGGGCTCTGTTTATCTTTCTTGCCCATTTTAGGCTGCATACACACGTGCAATTATAGTAAAAGATCCTTTCCAACGACTAAGCACTGCACGATGCATGAACGAGTGCTGTACATACAGTACCGTTCTGCTCTAGGGGTTGAACAATGGAACAGCACCCCGCTGCCCGCTCTCCTTCTTCCCTTGCATTAGGATCGTTAGTCCTCCATCGTCAGTGGATCCGCCAGGATGGCCGTTCGGACGATGGATGACAGGTGCTGTACACACGCCAGGTTCCAGTCCGATACGGGCCCTGAGACGATTATCGGGCGAGAACCATTGAACGTGTGTACGTAGCTTTTCAGGTTACACTATGTAGTTAGATGATCTTTTGTGAATTGTTGTTGGCCCCCAGTAGTTGACACTGTGCCCCCCCAATGTAAAGTGTGTTATAAAACAGCTTGTTTTGACAGCTCTGATCCATTAAACCACAGACAGACGCAGTTCCAGGACATGCCACTAGATTTCACCCGAGTATAATCCAAGAATATTTTTCTAATCGCATGTTCGGGTCAAAAAAATCTTGGTTTATAAGTATTACATGGTAATATATTAGGATATGCCTGAGTCAGTTTGTTTTGGGGTATTCCTTAAAAAGCCATACCATACTTTACCATGCACCTTCTACAAAATAAATAATACCCTTTGAAACTCTCCCATCTGCATAATATATCTCTTTAGTGTACATATGGCTCTAAAGACGTGTTTCTATAGATGAATATTCTAGTTAGCTTAAGTTTCATTCTTCTATTTTATGGGCAAGTGGCCAAGTGAAGGTCTTGCACTAAACCTTCCAATCTCCTTCTTTTATTATTGTATATGAACATTTATCTTCTAGTGTATAGCTGGCTTCTGTTTGCCCCAAACGTGCTTATTACAGAGTTACGGCACACATATTTATATTAACATAATGATTACACATATTTATATTTCAGCCAACGTATGTCAAGGATGAAGACCTTGTTCAGCTGGAAAGAAACTTTACAAATCTATCTCTGGAATCCAAATACCCCACACAGAACAACACCTCTCCTACCTTTCCTTTAGGAGACTCAACTCAGGGTTCATTACCCCTTCCCCTCCAATCCTTCCCAGAACCAAGCACATTCCATTTTCAAGAACAGATTTATGGTAAGTAGAAATGCCAGCATGATGATGATCCGGTGCTGCATTCTAAAGTCAAATTAAAAATTTTAGTTTAGGTCAGCTAATTACATTTTGGGTGCAGCCACAGCCACAGCCGTAGTAGAAAGCTTGTCCCCTGCCAGCAGCTGCAGGGTGGGATGCTTGCTCTTTTTTTGGATGCAGTGATCCCTACACCGAGTAACTGTACAATCAGGAAAGGTCATGCTTTCTATTATTTGGAAAATCTTGGCTTTCCCTTAGTAGGGGACATATTCAATCTTTGCATGGAAATCATTGCTTCTTTAGTAAGAAAATATTTGGGAAATGTTGCATACTTTGTTATATGTTTAGAGATTATATATATTTGAGATGCTCTTCGGGGCAGGGTCCTCTCCTCCTGTATCACTGTCTGTATTAGTCTGCCAATTGCAATCCCTATTTAATGCACAACGCTGCGTAATATGTTGGCGCTATATAAATCCTGTTTAATAATTAGAATAATAATATTTAGCTAATTTACACACCCCTGTTAATATGCCAGGGTTTTGTGAAAAAATGAGACCACAATAAATCATTTCAAAAACATTCCCACCTTTAATGTGACCTGTAGCTTGCACAATTTAATTGTAAAAAACAAATCTGTTAGAGGAAAAATATACCAAATAAAAAACGTACAATAAGCTGGTTGCATAAGTTTAAGCACCTTTTGATTCAACTACAGCATTTAGTGTTCTTGGGTAGGAGAAACAGCATGGCACATCTTGATGCCACACTTCTTTGCCTTGGTGAAGCCATCCTTTTGTTGATTTGGATGTGTGCTTGGGGTCATTGTAGTGTTGAAATTCCTCTTCATCTTCAGCTTTCTAGTAGACTCCTAAAGTTTTGGCCCAAAAGTTGTATTTTGAACTGTTCATAATTCCCTCCACTAAAGCATGTTACTACCACCACCATGCTTCACGATTGGGATGGTGATCTTTTGGTGATGTGTTGTTTTTGTGTCAAACATACTTTTTGAGATTGTGGCCAAAAAGTTCAACTTTTGTCTCATCAGACCATAAAGCATTTTCCCAAATGCTTTTGGGAATTTGTTTTCTCGGAAGATTTGAAAGTCTTAGTTATATACTGAAAGCCAGCTAGTTTCAAAAGTAAACAAGCCAGTGTAGGCCCACAGTAGTTGATTACATATTGGGAAAAGCATGGGAAACCATAATTGTATATTGTTACAAACTTAACCATTATTTTGCTCTCTTCCACTGGGTCATCAGATGTCATGCTCTCCCCTACTTCCACCAGACCTAGTGTTCTTCTTTGACCATTAAGTGAACTCTCAAAGTTTTATGGACAGTGTACCGCTAAGATTGCTAATTTTTAGGTGCCTAAGGTCACCTACAAAGTCTTATGACGAAAATTCTCCTTTCTTGTAATGGTGGGTTTCAGTTTTAGAAAAATACCACATCAAAGCTGATTATTGTACCAGATGTTTGTAAAGAGGAGCTCTGAGATAACAGAATCCTTCTCCAAGGATCTAGCTGCCCTATCAGGATCTCCATCATACATCAAGTGTGAATAGTGCTTTGACTTAATCACTTAATTAAATATTGAACATATTTCACCCATAGTCTATTGTTGTTTTTTTTATTTGATATGTTTGTGATTTTCATGCTTTATGATTTGTTTTAATTATATGTGCAGCTGACAAGCCTCTAACTTCAGAACATCAACAGCGGTTTGCCACATTGGTGGGCAAGTCTTGGAAGAAGGTGGGACGGTCATTGAAAAAAAACTGCCGTGCTCTAGAAGACCCCGTCATAGACAACCTAGCATTTGAATTTGATAAGGATGGGCTTTACGAACAGGCTTATCAGTTACTGCGACGTTTTATAGATGGTGAGGGCAAGAAAGCCACGTTGAAGAGACTGGTGGATGCACTTGTGGAATGTGAACTGAATGTAATAGCTGAAAAACTGTTGGCTGTGGAAGAAAAATGATTGAATTAGGAGCCTCCAGAAGGACCCTACTTGCTTTACTTTACTGTTTTCTTAGAAGGTGATCTGGAAACCAATCTTCTGTTTATGTCATATACCACCTTTGTCTCCAGGTGGGTGTCATGGGGCCGACTCCTTATAGTGACATCATGGACCTACATTGGAGTCAACCAAGGAGCCAAATTTGACAAATAATTACAGGTCATTATGTCCTTTATGTCATTGCATTGTTAGATTTTTTTTTATTCATTATGGGCAAAATGTTTTTTTATCTGTTTTAAATTTTTATTCTTGAAACCAGAAATTATTTTCCTAATCTTTATATATTCAAGATATAGTTGCCTCCACTTTGTGGTATGGCATACATCTAATGCCTAGATAGACCCTTCAATATAGGTAATGCACCCTATGTATGATCTGTGTAACTGACATTCAGAATTATTTTAAAAATGTCTCAAATAAACAAAAAGCCTACTTCTTCATAAAAAGATGTGTAATCATGACCACAGTTTTATAGAATGCACATAGGTGTCTTAAGCGCCTTAAAACTAAACCCTGTTTATATTCACCTGTCCTAGTTCCATCGCCGCTGTCCTTTCTCTCTTCCGTGTCTTGATCTTTGGCCATCATGATTGGCCAGGCTGAGACGATGTAACTCCTGCAGGGAAAACCAGGACATGCTGATGATTCTGAAAATTGGGGAGAGCAATCAGGCATGCAAGAATGCTTATTGCAAGGGATATCCAATTTGCTCCAAGAGGGGAAAAATTCCTTCCTAATCCTGTAAAGCAATCAAATGTTCCCTGGATCAACAGTCCCTGTTTTTTACTTTACTACCCAGTTAATACCCAGGCTTCTTTTGTGTCTATTGCGAATCTTATTATTATTTTATTATTATTATTATTATTATTAATAATGATAATAATAATATTAATAAACAGGATTTATCCAGTGCCAACATATGCAGCGCTGTACAGTAAAACATTATCAATGTCAACCACAAGAATTGAGAGCTAAAGTACCTTCCTTGCTACTAGGCAATATTTTTGATAATAATGATTGAATAGACATAAATGGTAAATCAGTATACAAAACCCTGTTAATGATCTGAATTATGATCAATATTGTGTGATCAATATTATGATCAAAACAAAAATAATTAAGTAATGCATTTTTTGTACAACGGTTGAAGTGGAATAGAAATTACTTTTTGTTTATTTTATAAAAATACATTTTTTAAATTCGACATTCACCAAAAATTCTAGTAGAGAATGAACAGAGATTTGTTTTGCAGTCCAAGAAAAATAGTTCTGGGACAGTTAGAAAAAACACAAAAAAAGTACATACATAACAGTTATATAGAACATAGTACATAGAACAGAACTACAGTAGATCCCTGGCAGAATCCAAAGGTACCGTATTTTCCGGCGTATAAGGCGACCAATCCAGGCTCACGTCCTCCTGTGCAGGCTCGCGTTCTCCTGTGCAGCTTGCACAGGAGGACTCGCGGGGAAGCTGGAGGTGAAGCAAGCTGCAGGTAAGTACCTGTACCCGGCGTATAAGACGACCCCCGACTTTGGCACAGATTTTTCGGAGTTAAAAAGTTGTCTTATAAGCCGGAAAATATGGTATTTGAACTCATTAAACAGAATTTAAAAAATCACTTTAGATTTTAGATTTTTTTTTAGATTTTAATTACAAGACAAAAAGATAATTTGTATTGTTTAAATAAAGTACACATTTATGTATTATTTACACGCGAAACATGTTACAGTGTGATTGTTCATACTTTGTAAAATGACCTTTTAAGATTTAATTAGAGTATGGAAAGTAATTTGTATAAGTCTAAACTAAATCCAAAGCCGATACTCACAATTTGAATAAACAATCTACTTTAGCTTTACCAACATCTATGTAGATGTACAAGCACCTGGTAACTGGATGCAGATTGAATAGACTGTTCAGTTAGCCCTAACATTGCAAAGTTTTTGTAAACCTAAGGGGTCCCTACATACTGCAATCTGATTGGAAACTCTCAGGCACTAACCTTAGCTATTGTTGCTTCTGGATCTTTTCCTCCAGTTCCATATCTTCTGCACTACCTCCATATCTTTATTATTTTGTCTTACCTACAAATAACATGTGTTATGGTGAACATGCACACTGGTCCATGTTTCAGAACCCCCATAATACACCACCAGTAGTACCATAACTCATCGACCCATTAGCTGCTGGAAAAGTCTACCTTGTATGAAGGCACTGCATTTCCCTGGCTTAGCACCTTAGTACATCCAAACTCCTCTGTTATATACCATGTAGGATTACTAAATTGTGGTCTACAGCCAGGGCCAGGTCTCAGGATTGTAGCCACAGAAAGCCCGTTCCTTAACACAGACACCCCAAACCCCTTATTAACTAGAGTTAATAAGTAGGGATGGGCGAGCTAATTTAATAAATTTGGTCTTGTGGTGAATTGGGCCGTTCTAGCTTACCAAACATGTAGACGAGAACGGCCTTTGTAAATTCAGCCAGCAAGACCTTTGGGACCTGCAAGAATCTTTGGGACCTACAAGACCAATTAGGGGAGCGGAGCTGTCAGCTCTGCTCCCCTGATTGCTCTTGCAGCCCTTTACTAGTTGCATGTGTTCTTGGATAGAGTTTTTCTATCCAGGAACACAGTGTGAGTCTCGCTGGCTGCTCATAAATGAATCCAGCCGTGGGAAAAATCCTCTGCTTTTTTCCACGGCCGTGTTCGTTCATAAACGCGAGCCGCATGACTCACTTATAGTGGATTACCGCGGCTGCATTTATAAATGGAGCCATGAGAATCCTCCACTCAGTGAGAAATCACTAGGCACTACAGGGCTTGCCCTCATTCTGACCTGTAGTGCCTGGGGATCGCTCACTGACAGGAGGATTCCCACGAATGCAGCCATGGTAATCCTCCTATAGTGATTTCCTGGATTTCTGATGGTTTCGCGAAATTTCGCTGACCCATCGGAACTTCGAGGAAATTTTTGCGAGAGGCGTTCTTGCTCATCCCTAATGTTAACTAAACACTTTTCATGGTGGGAATACATTTATTCTATTTTTGAGCTGCATGATAGGATGTAAAGAGAACACAGATAATAGCTTTGTGCTTATTAGATACAAAAAAATTATAGAGAATATCTAGGAGTAAAAATTGTGCCTTAGCAGTACCCTCAAAAAAACTCCCTTTAGTATTGGATTCCTGCTGAAATTACCAGTGCACTTCCAGGTATGTGAGGATGTCTGGACACTCCTTAACCTATGGCTTTAAATCTGTATATGTGCAGTATACGATCTAAGGCACTGCAGCCCCTTACTGCTAGTGTTAGGAGGTTTGGGCCAAGAATTAGTGATGCCACTTCTGTACTGCTCAGTTTTCCTTGCTGGAGGCTCTGGCATGAGGAAGTAAAACCCTGTCTCTACCAAGATGGCCACCCTAGCACAGAGGTAGTGTAGAATAAGACATGGAAAGTCAGTATCTAGGACAGATCTGCAGGAAGACAACAGACAACGCTGATGAATTTTTCTATACCCTCTTCCTGCGTTTTTTTATGTGCAGTTTCCTGGGTTTAACTCTTAACAGTCTCACTCACTCTCTCCATACACCAGAATTACCCTCATCTTGGGCATCAGTGATTGACCAGAGAGAATGACTCCCATGGTCCATCACCACCTTTCCTATCAGCTCAGGCTATAATGGATACATTCCCGGGTAGTGTAGCATCACAAAGCCTTTACTCAAATGTTGCTTATGTCAGCAATGATCTAAAAAGCAAAGACTTCACAATTGTTGACACCAAAGAAGAAGAGGAAGAACCCTGTTTGTCAGCTGGCCAACTGAAACAATTTTAATATACGTAAGCTAAAATATTTTCACTGTATGAAATTGGGGTGGGGATTACTTTAAATTTGTGAAAACAACAACGTATGAGAAAATTTTACACAAATTTGCACAACCTCCAACAAAATGTTTCTCAACCAGCATTCCAGAGAACCCTAAGACTCTTTCAGAGGTTTCTGGGGGTTCATTGAGCAATGCGTAATTTGTTCCTCTCATGTCAGTTACACTGACACCAATGATCTGTAAGTGTGACGTCCCTTTCACTGGCCAGCAATGTGTGAGGCATTCCCATTGACCATCACACTAATAATGTACTGTCAGTTTTAGATATTGTTAATATTGTCAGGGGTTCCTTAAGACTTGTAAGTTATTTTAATGGTCCCCCATGTTACAAAAGTTGAGAAAGGCCGCTCCATCATGACCCCATCTATTACTGATCTGAATGTTCCTGGAGTGAATGGAAATATGTTGGAGAGACTAAAGTTGTGTCTGCCTCTGCCCCAAACCTTTGTTATTTTAAATAGTAAATAATACAAATGGATATAATTTCATGTTATTCACATAAAATACATTTTCCTAATAGTTTAATTTGGTGAAGTCTTTTCGTTAAAATATTTTTGCAATGCTTGGAAAATTAAAATGATTTGTAATACCAAGTCTTGCCTACGTGGGGCAGTGTTTGATTTTAGAAAACCATTTGTACTTTATGCGCATTACCATATAAAGATGATTGATGAAGACTTGTAAAGGCCAGCATGGATGACAACCATGGCCCCCTCTATATACAGCAAAATGTGTAAGTGTATTCACCCAGGGACAGAAAGTGTGCAGAATAACCAGGTGAAATAAAAGGAAAAACATTCTAAAAAAAATGAGTGCAGCTACATCCAAAGCAGTGGTCGCCAATCTTTTCGGACCTACGGACCACTAAATTTACCAGCTTTGGACCATGCATGCGCGGGGAGCCGTGTGTCACCTAAAAGGGAAGAAACTTCCCCCGAGTGACGTCATGATGCCAGAACATGCCCACTCTGCCATCGCAGGTCTGAGCCTGTGATCCGTACAGTAGACATAATCCGGGGCTCTGACCGGTGTGCCTCCTCCACCAAAATTTTCCCGCAGACCACCGGTTGGCGACCGTTGATCTAAAGGAGTGGTCTCTTAGATTGTAAGCTCCTGTGTCATTTTCTGTCATTTGCATTCCCTATTTAGTGAACAGTGTTGCATAATATGTTGGCTCTATATAAATCCTGTTTATTATTAATAATAAGCTGCACATTTTTTATGTTAGGTTTATATACACTTTAAAATCATCTCAGACTATGCAAATTGTGTAAATCTAAGAAATCGTTGAATAAAAATAAAAATCAAGTACACAGACCTTGTGATCACTGAACTAGAAAAGGATATTGCTTAGTTTAGATAAAATAATTATTTCTACTTGGACACCAAGGAAGAAAAGAGGAATAGGATAAAAGTGACCTTTTGGTAGACTTGGCTGATGTTCAAGTCACGTGCCCCGATTCCTCTTTTACTCCAGTTATACATGTTCACTAAAAGATTCATACTATGGGAAAACACTAAATCAGACCCTATTTTAGGAATAGACTTACATATAAAAGATTTATTTACCAAGGTTGAAATAGTTTTCCCAAGTTATTGCAGTTTACGTGCGGGTACATCTTTTTCCAGGAACTAAACCCAAAAACGACCCAAAGCAAGAAACATCATGGCATCAAATTGGGGGAAGTTTCTTCCCCTTCGAGTTACACAAAGCTCCCCCACGAAGTTTCTTCCGCTTCGAGTGACACAAAGCTCCCCCAGAGTCCCTGCATTTAGTGGTCCATGAGCCAGAATAGGTTGGGGACCACTGCCATAGCCCCTTGCCAAGCCTTTCAGCACCATATTAATGGTGGCACACACATGAACTGGTAACAGATGCACTTCACTAAACATAGGGACTTTAAGTGGCAGCACGGTGGCTCAGGGGTTAGCACTCCGGCCTTTGCGGTGCTAGGTTCTAGGTTCGAACCCAGCCAGGACAAAATCTGCATGGAGTTTGCAAGTTGTCTGCGTGGGTTTCCTCCCAAAAACATGCAGTTAGGTTAATTGGCTTCCCCCTAAAACTGACCTTAGACTACAATAATGACATATGACTATAGTAGGGACATTAGATTGTGAGCTCCTTTGAGGGACAGCTAGTGACACGACTATAGACTTGTATGTACAGGGCTGTGTAATATGATGGCGCTATATAAATACTGTGTAATAATTTTTTAAATAAAAATATAGATCGAAGCCCTGATTCTGGAAGAACCAGCTTCTTATCATGCAGTATTTTTATTAGGTTAGTCAGAATATATAGGATTTAATATATAATGAATATATAAGCTGCGTATTTAGGCAGCCATGCAAGTCCCATCCTGCCTCTCGCTGCCTGGCTGAAGCTCAGATTTTATTTAGGAGGAGAGGCAAAAAGAATGCACATTCTGAAACAACTCCAGATGTGCTTATTTGGCAGTCAGTAACAAGAAGCTCTCACACAGCGAACACCAGAGACCCCAAGAACAAGGAGAAGACCCCGGTGTAAAGTAACAATGGGGGGATCTACCCCTTATGAATCTCTCTGACACCTTATGACATGCCCAGTCTGGAAGGTTACCAGCTCTTCTGTAGGGGATCCAGCGGTTGTGGCTGGCCTTTCCAGCTGTGTTCAGAATATAGACATTCATGTTTTCTGCCACATCACGGACAAGCCTCAACCTCATGTAATAGAACTCCTGGAGGATTTTCCTGGAGATCTTCCCATGTGCACCTAAACTGCAAAAGAGGGTAAGTGATCCAGTATGGATATTTCTGCATCTGAATTATGATCTCTTAATAAGAACTCCTATAGATCAGACCTGATTCTCATAAATGTTCAGAGCAGTAAATCTGATTTTTAAATTTCAACCTGCACTGGGAAATCTGCAATCTTACAATTTTGCACAGCTTCTCTTCTTTGCTGCAGTTTTTGTATATCAGCCATATGATATCGGAATGCAGAATTTATTTTTTTATTAAATCTAATAAAATGAAACTTAAAATTCAAAAAGGTATTAAAAGTCACATAAACGCAATACCTTATTTAAAATATATGAACTGTATTTAGTAGAAACACCTGAATTTGATTTGGGTATCCTCTGCACAGCAGCATGCAGACAGCAAAACGGAGGAAAAGTTCCTAAAGCCAATTTGTTGTCCTTTTAAATATGCTGGTAAGTAACATTCTGACAGGAGGAGAGAGCAGATAGATGAGATAATCAGAGTGTTGCTACTCCTTCATTGTCCAATCTCATTTTGGGTAGTGGAGGATGATCAAGTGTTGTTGCTGAACTGCAGTAAAGGCGGGTCAGCAACCTGACTGTGCTGTGTGGCAGGGACATGTAAGTCCTAGGACATGACATCCTTACGTTTGCATGGCAATGCATGCTACATATAATACTGAGCACCACAGTTTGTGTATTAGGGTGCTATTTGGTTTCCTATTACAAATGCTACCATGCAATGTGGTATCGTGCATAGTAATTTTAAGTACGTTTAGAATTTAACCTAAATACCTAAATGCTTATATTAAAGCCTAATAATAAAATTAAAACATATATATTGTCCACATGACATCATCAACCTAAACATTTATTGTGAGGAGTTTCAGCAGAATTTGGATGATATTTACTTTAGATAGAGGAATATAAAAGAGAAATAACTCTACTTGGTAAAAGTTACAGAAAACACTCCTGGAGATAGTTTTACAATAATAGGATTATAAACAATTTTTTTGCTCAGCTTGGATTAGTTTTGTCTGCTGGAATCCCTTGTCACCACCATGTCATGGCATGATTAGTTTTTACCAGCATCCAGCGTGCAATGACAAGGTCTGGTGTATAGGGTGAGGGAAAAGATATATAACCATTATGTATCTCTCAGAATTCCCATTGAAAATATTGTATCAGGTTCTTGAGCTGGTATCACACCTGTGGAAGAAACCAAAATCCTATACTATGCTAAGGAGTGGATAACTGTTTATATACATTACAGAATATTAGTGTTGGTCGAATATCCCACTATTTGATTGGACAGCTATTCTATCGAATAGGGCGGTATTGTTCGGGTGATCGAACATCGAATTCGAACACCATTAAAGTCAATGGTGGGAAAATTTGGGTTGTTTTTGGGTTGGGACTGTGTAGAACTGCAAGAGCAATCAGGGGAGCAAAGCTGACCGCTCCCCCGATTGCTCTTGCAGCCCTAGCGTAACTATAGTATGTGTAGAGATTCTCTATCCCAGAACACAGGAGTCCCACGGGATCCCCGGGTACTAGAGGCTAAATGGGGAGTAGTATCCCCATTCATCACCTCTAGTGCTCTGTGATTGGCTGGGGAAAGGAACATTGTGATGACACTCGAGCTGTCATCAGGGTACACCTTTCCTCAGCCAATCACAGAGCAGGGATCCCACACTGACAGGAGGATTCCCACAGCTGCACAATCATCCTGTGATTTAAAATTAAAAAATATAAAATTGATACATAAATCACTTTAACAATAAAGCCTCTTTTTTTAACACATTTTTTACACACGAATTTGCAAAGTCGAATTCCGTGTTTTTCGGGTCGGGTCTATCCGAATTCAAACAGCCATATTCGGGTCAAATATAAAGACAACCCAAATTCGAACACCAACACTACAGAATATTACTGAATATGTGTATTACAGATTTCACTTACATTATTACCCCTTACACTCTTGGAAAACAGAGCTGAAACCCTTTTCCTTATACCAGGTTATGTAAATGATTTCCCTTTATGTTCTGCCAAAAAAACTCTATCTCTAACAATAAAACAACTGTCTGTATTCACATTGAGAGGATACACCACTCTTCTAGTACTGGTGACCATTGTCATCTACAAAGTAATAAGCACATTTTAAAGTTGTCCTCGGAACATGAGAATATAGGAAATCCTAAAACAAGGACATATGTCCTAAGACTGACTTTAAGAGGGGCATTCTCTCGTTTTAAGTTAGAAGAAATCTTAGGGCTCTAAATATAAAACAGGGAATCAGACATTCCCTCAAACATTCCCTGGTGGGAACTCCAGGTCCATGTGTTTCAATGGCAGTAACTGATTCCCACTAGGAAATGTCATATTCTCAGTTTTATAAATAGAGCCATAAGAGATTTCTTCTAACTCTCTATTGTGTCTGTGGGTCAGGATGTAAATGAATGTTTGATCAATGCTGCACAAAAAGCATAAAAAAATATGAGCCCCCACCACCACCAACATCTTCAAGTACAATGCAGGACCAATGGACGGCATGTAAAGATGTTGAGGGCCCAAAAGATTACTTTTACTTTTTGCAGCATATTTTTCCAGACAAAGACATGCAAAGTGCATGCTAAAAATGTTTATAGGTGCATACATTTTCATAAAGTATGAATCTAACCTTAAGCTCAACTTAAGCTTACAAAAAAAAAAAAACAATTTAAAAAGCAACCCTGCTGTAATGCTTACCCTATCTCTAATGCTGCCCCCGCAGTTTTCCCATTTTAGTCATCCATCACTAGTTAACTTAGTGCCATTTTAACACTGCCCCCTGGAGGTAAGTCATTAAGCTGCACTTGACTCTCAGGAATCCTATAGGGAAGGATATCACATCATTGTATGGATCCCTTTTCTGGAGCATTCAGGACACATCCACCACCAGAGTAAGCAGACCCCACATGTGGTTGTCTTGCAGGGAAGAGGGGGGCAGAGAATGTAAGAATCAACCTGAAATTAATTTTCCTTTTCAGAAGCTCTGCCCCTCTAGGCCATGTAATTATATTATTATAACGGGGCATTGAGGGACTACAGCATAGCCCATAAATCGGAACCTCCTGACTCTACTCAGCATACCCTGCACCCTATGCACCCACAGTTCGCTTGTTTAATTTAGTGATAAGTTGTGAACAGAGCAGAAAAAAATTAGGGGCACAGTTACTGCTATTTCTACATGTAAAAGCTTGGATCTATCCTTCTATGCCAGCTGCTGTAGGCACCCCTGAGTTATTATAGTAAATATACGTTGGCTCCACATAATTGCCTTCCTGGAGCCTTTTTACTTACAGACAATATTTTCTCCTCCAGATCTGAGAGTCATGGTGATTGTGAAAGCAGGACTGGTAGGCAGATGAGAATAAAGAGCCAAGTAAATGTTAACTTATGTTGGAAAGATCAGGGAAATGATCTCATTGTACAAAATCAAATAAATAAACTTTAGTTTTTGTAGTTATATAGACATAAACCTATAGGCTATAGAAATTGGAAAAATAAATGTCCTCTGTTATATCCACATGGAAGAACTATTTTTAAAAGCAGTTACCATGCATGCTAAGTATACCTATGTTTACCCCCATTTGTTGTGTGTAGTTTATATACACAGAAGCTATTGTGTCTTTGTATTGGAAGGTTATAATTTAGGTGGCTTTGGCTTTTACCAAGCTTCAGCAAAGCTCAGTACTGCTTAATGTAGGGGTGTCAAACTCAAATACACAGTGGGCCAAAATAAAAACTTAGACAAAGTCTCGGGCCAAACTTTAAACTGAAATAGCACCGCTACTACAATTCCCTGTGTCAAGGAAACAGTCCAATGCGGGGCTTAATGTTGTGAGTGGCTGGAACTCTCTGTTCACTGAAATAGCCCCGCTACTACAATTCCCTACAAAACGGTCCAATGTGGGGCCACACATAGGCCCGCTGGTCTATAGACGCGAGTGATGTCGGGAATTGTAGTAGCGGCACTATTTCAATGCAGCGGCGGGCCAGCTGCAATTCATTTTTAGGATTCCGTTGGGGGCTAAAAGAAAAAGGCCTTGCGGGCCAGATTTGGCCCCCAGGCCAGAGTTTGACACCCCTGGCTTAATGTTTACAAGAACAGCACTCCTATGAACCTCCCTGGCGGTCTGAATAATAAGTATTTTTAAATGTCAAAGCAGTACATTAAAGAATACTTATTATTTTAAATTTCCAACCTGGTCCTGCCTCCCAGCCGCACGGTCTTCCCCCAGCCGCAAGCTTGCATGGGCCGGCCCAGCCAGCATCTGCGTCACCTGGCCTCGTTTCCCCAACAATCACACGCTGGGGACGCAGATGTCGGCCGGCATCACTGTAGCCTGGCGATGCCGGGGAAGCAGATGCTGGGCATCACTGGAAGACGCCCACAGGCACTGCTGGAGGACGCTGCGGGAAGCGGGAACATGGGGGACCAGGTAAGACTTACTAATTCCCTTGCAATGCCACACTGGGGCTTACCTCTTTTGGTACTGAAAATTAAACCCGGCCAGGGAGGTTAAGACCTACATTTAACTGTCTCATATTTACTTTAGGGACCAAAGCACCCTACCTCTGCTGTGATCACTTATTTATACAGGTTGCCATATTTTTTTACCGGTCATAATATAGGTGCTATTACAGGCACCGGATGGATTTCTATAGAGAATGGGAACAAAATGAATGTGGTAGAGCTATACTGGGAAAGTTGTCTATTTCTTTTTGTATTTAATAGGAAAAGGCAATTGTGGTTAATGGAATATCCAGTCCTACTTGAAAAGGCTGCTCAAAGTTTCTTGCATGTTTTGGTGATGCTTGCTGAATTCTCATATTATCCTCCAGACTAATATTAAAATCGAACTTTAGCCCCTTCCATTTTCAAGTCAGTGACTGATGAAGCAGTAATAGAATAGTCGGGGTGACTGTGTAGGCTCTCATTTATCCAGGTCATTCGATATTTAGTAGTAGTTAACCTCATTCAACTGGACCTGTTTTTGTAATGTTGAAGTTGTTTCGATGCTTGGATAGGTTGCAAAACATCTTCAAGATTGCAAAAACAAGTTGATTGTGATTCCTGGTCAAGTTGATAATGGTCAAGTTGAGGAACCTTCAAAAATAGGCAGCAATGGCAATTTCCATATCTTTGTCATGGCTGGAGTTCAGGGATAAATACATGAATTGCACCCTAAACAAGAATGAATGAAGAAACCTTTACTGTGTTTAGTGTTTCTTTTCCCAGTCCTCTTGTGTCTTGATAACTGGAGGTTCCAACAACCTTCAGCATACAAACTTTGCTGACTGGGCTAAAGTTCTAAACTAAATCATCTCCTGCAATAGAGGTACCTCTAGTCCAGTACTTCTCAACCATGGTTCTGTGGAACTCTAGGTTTCCTCCGGAGGTTGCTATGGGTTCCTTAAGCCACATTTTTCCCACTGGCCAGCAATGTAAAAGGCATTCTTCTTTCTGACTTTCATGTTATCAACTGAGGAGTTTGAAATTAAAGCAAGGGTTCCTTGGGAAAGTTATTTTTTTTTTTTTTTTGGGGGGGGGGGGAATTTAAAGTTCAGTTTTAAAGTTAAAAAGATCGAGAAACACTAATCCATAATAGAAAAGGTTGGTTCATACTGTTTAAAGCAAAACTTTACATAATTACATAAATTGAATACATTCCAGGTGCAAAAAAACAAAAGCTGTGCAAAACCCTAAAGTTTGCTCTGTTTGGATAGCAGCTACACCCAAAAGAAAAGCCTGTCTAATGCCAGCATGCTACGAGATTCCTACTTTCTTGTGTAGAATCAGCAGTCTCACTGCATAGGCCCAACACATTGACGTTGAGTCAGACCTTTGGCATTGTATTTATCTGTGACGTAGTAGGGGTGAGTTGGACCGCAGCAGAGGATCCACTAATTGTTACGGAGTGCTTGCAGGGCACAGCCTTTCTACTCATGTTGTGGCTTCATTATAAAGAAATCAAACTGTATGATGTTGCGCAATATTTGATTTTATTCACCTAAAATGTGTTTAGCTGATTTGAATTACAAATTCAGTCTGGGTTTAATATAAACAGATGTAGGAAACACCCAGCACGGCCATATGCCTGGCAAAGAAGATCTAATTGATAGGGGCAAAGGATGAACATTTTTAGAGATTATACAGAATATAAAGCCGTAGGGTCCAAATATCCTGGAACCTCTTTGTACAACTTGTCTGTGTCTCATCAGTCACCGGAATTCTCTATCCCACCCTCGGGGACACCTCCCGTCTCACAGATGTGGTCCTCCTAAATTATCATTAAGCCTTCCTGTACTGCATAGAGCAAAGTGTTCTCACTGTCTGTTTGCTAGAAGGGGACCCTGACATTCCATTTAGGACAGAGGGTGAGTTTCAGTAATTACACGGACATTTTGAATGTTTCATGGAACTATGATGAGGTTCTGGCACAAGAAATATTTGATGCGTTCTTCTTGAATACAGTTAGCCATAGACTTCAGATGGCAGTTGGATGTGCTGTAATGATTCTGTTATGGAAACCGATTTTTTTTTAACTCCATGTAATTGAATATTAGTTTTAAATAAAAAAGCATGTTGTGAAGTTAGAGCCAAACTCAAGCCAAAACATTAAGTTCATGCATGAAGCCCTTTGGCGTTTGGTGTGGTCCTTGGTGCCCCCGTAGACAACAATCTGGGCCTAGGTTCCTATTGAAGTGACGGAGAAATATTCTAGTTAAAACTAATTTATCTAATACCTTTCCTCTTTTTATGTTGGTTATAGCAATGACTTTTAGCAGTCTCTTGTAATATGTTTGCAATCTTTTGAATCCCCTGGCTCTACCAATATTATTAAATTAGTATTAGTAGTAATTTTCCATTATCTGAATATTTTCTTCAGCTTGTCTGCAAAGTGTAAAAGTTGATTTAGACGTGTTGCAGGAATGTCCATGTTCCCATGAATGTTACAGCATTTCATGATGCATTTACACGTGCTATGTGTTTGAGTAATCCAATATTTCCTAATTGCACCCCAACACATAACCCTTAACATATGTGATACAGTGCTTTGTCATGTGAGGCTCCATCAACAAAAGTGAATGCATGTGTTTTTTGTGCGCTTTGGGGTATTGGGCACTGAATGGGCTGTCTAACCCATGCAAGGTGCTATGCTGCCCTAATACCTAACATTCAGCTCTTACTGGTTCCTGAATATTTCTCTGGCATTATACACTGAATAGCATGTGCAGCTCTTTGGTGATGTCAATGGCCAAACTTAGGTCCTTTATGTCAACAAAGTTGACCATCGCTGGGTTGGAACCTATGTCTGGTTTTTAATGCTATCATTGCTAGGGAAATTGATTCTTCTTTACTGTTCCAATAATATTGTGTTAGAAATATAGGACGTGATTGCAAATCTCCCTGATTTGGAAGGATTGTTCAGTTTTGCACTAACAATAAAAAAAGATACCCTGAGATAATTATACCACATCCTTGTAAGTCTACATACAAATCTATGACTATGCACTAATGCACTAAACCTATCATCCAGCTCTAAATCTTTCAATTTATTATTTTTAAAAACTAAAATACAGGAAACTAAATTGTGAAAACAAGTATCTATTATTTAAGCTCAATCATTTTCTGCATATTTATGGTCCGCAAAGGCAAAGATGCCAAAAGTGCTCCTCCCTAAAAGTTCCTTGTTTCACCACAAATTTAAATTGTTTATATACAAACAGTTGGGAATAAAGAGGATAAGGAAAAATTAGAGTAACTATATTTTTAACTATAAATCTAATGGTTAAATAATTATTTTATTCTTTTTGAAGGTTTTTAGTACAAACCACCTTTTTTTCTGTGAATGCTACACATTAGATTGAGCACAAAAGCATAAAATGCTAAAAAAAGGTAAGAAAAAAAAGAAGAGAAATCAATAAAAATGAATTAGGTTTCACAAAGGGTTAGACATAGGGTTAAGATACAAGGGAGTATATAGGAAGTCCTGCAGAGTATAAAGGGAGATTGCAGCTCTGTGATCAATTGATCTCTATTGCAGCCAGGGGATCAGCTTATTAGGAGTACACAGAACTCAACAGCTGATTGCACAGGAAGAGTTGCAATCTTCCAGTGTAATGTGAGTTTTCAGTTTATAAAAAATCAATTAAACATCCAATTTGTATGTTTGTTTAAAATTTTGTTAATGCATTGGTTGTTCAACTTCCATGTCCTTCCAGTGCAGGAGATAGCAGGGCAATGCAGAGGCAGAGGAAGCTCCTGCCCCAGCTTTGCTCATCATGGCACCCAAGGTTGGCCCTTGCTGCTTCTGCCTTGGCCCCAGATCTAACTGTAGCTGTGAGAGCCCATGTGTCCCACAATATGCTGTGTGAGTTTCTCCTTCCCTTGGACCATCTAGTTTCTGTACTATGGCTCCCAGAGGAACAACAAAGTTGTGGTAGTTTATCAAACAGATATTCCTGTCCAAGGTCTAGTACACATGTGCAGATCCACCACAGATTTAGATTTTGATCAACTCTTCTGATAGATATTCTGATTGGTAATAGATCAATTGCAAGTGCCAAAACACTGCACACATGTACGAAGATTCTGCTCTTCTTCAATCAATTAAAATTCTCATAGATTTTCTCAATTATGATACAATTTATGGACTTTTGAACATCACTTTACAAGAAATCCAATCTTTCCACAAATTATCAGAACAACCAAAATATCCATCACCTATAATTGCTTGGCTGCTGAATTTCCTTCAGATGCCAAAAGTGCTCCTCCCTAAAAGTTCCTTGTTTCACCACAAATTTAAATTGTTTATATACAAACAGTTGGGAATAAAGAGGATAAGGAAAAATTAGAGTAACTATATTTTTAACTATAAATCTAATGGTTAAATAATTATTTTATTCTTTTTGAAGGTTTTTAGTACAAACCACCTTTTTTTCTGTGAATGCTACACATTAGATTGAGCACAAAAGCATAAAATGCTAAAAAAAGGTAAGAAAAAAAAGAAGAGAAATCAATAAAAATGAATTAGGTTTCACAAAGGGTTAGACATAGGGTTAAGATACAAGGGAGTATATAGGAAGTCCTGCAGAGTATAAAGGGAGATTGCAGCTCTGTGATCAATTGATCTCTATTGCAGCCAGGGGATCAGCTTATTAGGAGTACACAGAACTCAACAGCTGATTGCACAGGAAGAGTTGCAATCTTCCAGTGTAATGTGAGTTTTCAGTTTATAAAAAATCAATTAAACATCCAATTTGTATGTTTGTTTAAAATTTTGTTAATGCATTGGTTGTTCAACTTCCATGTCCTTCCAGTGCAGGAGATAGCAGGGCAATGCAGAGGCAGAGGAAGCTCCTGCCCCAGCTTTGCTCATCATGGCACCCAAGGTTGGCCCTTGCTGCTTCTGCCTTGGCCCCAGATCTAACTGTAGCTGTGAGAGCCCATGTGTCCCACAATATGCTGTGTGAGTTTCTCCTTCCCTTGGACCATCTAGTTTCTGTACTATGGCTCCCAGAGGAACAACAAAGTTGTGGTAGTTTATCAAACAGATATTCCTGTCCAAGGTCTAGTACACATGTGCAGATCCACCACAGATTTAGATTTTGATCAACTCTTCTGATAGATATTCTGATTGGTAATAGATCAATTGCAAGTGCCAAAACACTGCACACATGTACGAAGATTCTGCTCTTCTTCAATCAATTAAAATTCTCATAGATTTTCTCAATTATGATACAATTTATGGACTTTTGAACATCACTTTACAAGAAATCCAATCTTTCCACAAATTATCAGAACAACCAAAATATCCATCACCTATAATTGCTTGGCTGCTGAATTTGCTTCAGATTTAACCAAGATCTGATAATTATAGTAAATATGGAAATTAGATCAAAAGTAAAAATCTTACTGTGTGTACTCACCCTGATCCAGTGTAACTACAGTTACATTCTAATGGGTTTTATGTGATAAGATTCTGTGTTCCAGCAGTGAAATCTGCCTTTGCCCATGACCTGGCCTCAGGATAGGAGAATCAAGCAGATGCTTCTTTTATTAGGAAAATATGGCTTGCAATGAAACAACAGGAAATAGCAGATCTACACAAAGAAAGGTCGTCTGGGGATTTCTCCTCAAAAGTAACCACAAAATATGACTGTTTGGCTGGATTGTCAGTAACAGGGAGTCCGCACTGCCACATACAATAACCTGCCAGGTCAGCAATGCAGCAGAGGCTTGGCCCACCTCAACCAAATGACCTCAGGATACATCAGAATAGTATCAGACATATGTCAGGCCTGTGCAAAAGACCGGTGCAGAGCATAGCAACTATAAGCAACAACACATTACTGTGCTATGACCAACTTGGTCCTGGAGAAGGTGCACATTAGTATTAATTTAGCACTGCTTATTTTAAGGATCAACATCCTATTCCTTAAAATGTGTTCTAGAGTACATTGGGACAACGTTTACCGGCATGCATGTTGTGAGGACCCATTTACCTGGCTTAAGTTAAAAGTTGAAGGCCAAGGTGCTAAATATGCAACAGGTAGAAATGTCTTTTCAACTTAGTATCCAGAGCTCAACACCAAGAAATAGTTACTTTACCCAACCCCACCCCCCATTCCATTGTCCTAACCCTATGCATGTATATTTATGAGTTGTTATTTGGTTGTTTGCAAATTGGTTGTTGTATTAAACTAGGGGTGTCAAACTCAAATACACAGAGAGCGGAAATTAAAAGCTTAGACCAAGTTGTGGGCCAAACTTGAAATTTGTTGAAAAATTGAAGAGGTTTTGTTTAACATTTAATCTAGAACAAGCCTATAATAGAGAAAGAGGCCTAAGAATTTTGTTAAATTTTACTGCATGATAGAAAAATACAAAGACCACACTAAGCTATGCAGAAGACAAGTCTTTTGGATTTTATTTATCCTGGAGTGTGATAAAACTTTCGCTTTGGTGTAATCTGCATGGTTGTCAGTAGTATAGTAGGGTAAGTAGTCTTGTTTTTTCTAATTGTTTAACTTTGCCAGAGAATGCAATGTGAATTGCTGCATTCATTTGGTTTCACATTGCATTCTTTGGCACACCTGCGAGTATAAACTCGGCGGGGTCCACGCATAGGCTGCTGTTCAATAGACACGAGTGGTGCCGCTACTACAATTCCCGGCATTACTTGCATCTGCAAAATGCGGGGCCACGCATAGGCAGAGAGACCCCTGGTCTATAGATGCGAGTGATGCCAGAAAATGAAGTAGCAGCATCACTCGCGTCTATAGAACAGCAGCTTAATATGAATTGCAGCTTGACCACTGTTACTACGGATTTCAGTAGCAGCGGGCCAGCTGCAATTCATATTAGGAATTTTTTGGGGGGCCAAAAAATCGGGCCCGAGTTTGATACCCCTGTATTAAACAATCCTATTAGCCAATCCTCTATTAAAGGGAATTTATAATCAAAAGGTGCCTACGGACATCAGAGAGCCTTCATTATCTACTTATGGCTGGATAGGAGAACATTTTTATGTCTGTAAGAATTTTCCGACTATGTTAAGCAGTGCCCAGGATTTTTCTGGAAATCTGTTGTTTAACCTGCAGCATAAACAACCCTAATGGGAAATCGAGCATCAACAGAAATGTAGTGCAACCAAAAAAATGGTCACATGCACCCCTTGAATCGCCATGTGTTCTGCTCATTTAAAGTCAATAGGACATTCCAAATGTCAAAAGCAGCTTTCAGCTCTTGATGAAAAAAAAAATAGAATAGTGATTTTATTCCTCTAATTGAAACCACATGGCTGCTCTTCATCAAAAGTAAGATTAGCTCCACTAGCCACGTCTCTTCCACACATATCACCAGAAAAGTTCCATTGGGCAATTGGTACACGTGTCTGGAATGAACATCTCCATTCTTATGTATTGCGGGAATCCCTTTTCTGGACTGGTTGATGCCTGGCTTTTTTCTCAGACGCTCGTAAAGTTCACAGTTTGCTTTTAAATCCCAGGTCTGGAAAATTAATGTTAACTTACTCCTGAAAATTAGACTTGAATCAAGGGGGTATGTTTACCTTGATGGCAAATAATGTATCAAAACCAAGAGGTTTTCCTAAAAGCTGGTGACATTAAGCTCTGAAATGAATGATTACACATGGGAAAAAAATCTTTCTCTGTGCCAAGCTCTGCACTTTTGGCTTTGTGGTCTTAGTGTTTTAACAAACTCTGCTTTTTCATACTCAGTTTCCAAGAGTTTGACAAAGACATTTCCCAGCTGTTTTAGCCAAGACTGAAATTCAGCTTTCCAAGGCTGACTCACTGAAATAAAACACCCTTTGGGTGCCTGGGATCCAAAGAGAAAATTACATATAATTGTTACAAGTTTTTTACTGTAACCCAGAGGCTATTAAATCAGAGATCCAGACAACAACTGCCAGTAAACTTATATAATATTACATTTTACTTGGAGCTTTAGAAGGATTCATACTATAAGTTCCAAGATCACTTCCCATGTTTGGAACCAGGAGTGCTAGGTCGTGTTCTTGGATAGACCGAATGACATGTGTCCAATGAGTGGTTGCATTTATTGTTAAGCTCAACTCTGGGCAAACAACTAAATACACAGATGAAACCCATATACGTGACATGCCAAAGGATTTGTATTTCTCTCCATCCAGCCATGGGATTTACACAGCTCTACCGCACAGCACGTTTTGTAGGGCAGATTACTTGATTTTGATTTGTTGCATTTATTATACACTTAGAAGTCTTGTCCCATCCTCAGCCTTTGATTTGACAGTAAAAGGAAAAGAAGCACATTGGTGAGCTCTGTATCCTATCAGCATTTCATACTAGTAAACTGCTTGGGTTTTTGTACTTCTTCCTTCTCTTCTGCTGTACATTGCTTTCTTAAAAAAGAAATACATTTATTTGAATATGGTATTAATGAAGATAAGTTAAAGAAGAGGAATGTGTAGTAAGGGTGTTGCAATCTAGCACAAAGATATTCATCAGAATTTATTAGAAAGCTCTGTTGAGCATTGACACAACCTGATGAATGATTCCCAAGATCACCTTCACATGAGTGGTCAGTATAGTGTCCCCTGAATTTGGTGATGAGTGGATAAGGGCTCCAAATATTTCCAATGAAGAATTAGTGATAACAAACCCCACTTACAGTGATGATCAGTGTAGTGTTCCCTCACAATAATTTTCAGTGGAAAGCGACCCTCTTGCCAGTAGTGGTCATTAAAGAAGGGCCCCTTTATAGTGGTGGTCAGTGGACAATAACCCCCTTACAATGGGGGTCAGTGTAGAAAGGATCCCTTACAGTGTCGGTCTGTAGAAAATGGCCTCCTTACAGTGGTGGTTAATAGAGAATGACCTTCTTACAGTGGATAAAAAGCTGGCAAAATGATGAATTAGGGGGACTAACCCTCTTTCAGATCCAAGTCCCTTTTTCCTCCTTTCTTCCGCAACTGTTCATCTTTTGGAGTAGATTTTACACCTCTTAAAAATTGTTGTTTTGCACTATACCTTTTATGCTGCCTCTAAATTATTTATTTTGTTATTCTGAAAAGCTAATTTAAAGGAAATGGATTTAGCGAAAAAAAACATTGTCAGTTTAACCAATCATTTTTTGCATATTGCTTTTTAAAAATCTGCAAATGAAGGCGAGGCAGGGGTGCCATTTGTACACATAATTTGAGCTGTTGCTCCATATAAATTGGGAGGTATGGTCTTATTTATCATTTATAGAAACGAATCTAAAGAAAACAATGCAGTAACATACAGTATGGTGTTTGGTTAACCTAATAATCATTTCTTTGTGTAAAGATTATTTATTTTACAATATGTTTACAGTTCATGCTCTTTGTTTCAGATGGGCTCATACACACTTCTATATGATACGAGGACGTAACCACTAAAAACGTTCAAGTAACAATGAGAGTTCGTCTTAAAGGAGATTTTCTCTGCACCCTTTTTCTTTTCATTGCTCTGTGTACATTGTTCTACAATCTGATGAGACCAACAACAAAAATATCTCCTGTTAAACCGAAGCGGGTGAAGATTGCACCCAAGACTGCAAAGCCAAGGAAGTTTTTGGAGACACACGAGAAGCCGAGTAGTGCCAGGCTCCTATCAGAAGCGTACAATGCAGAGGAGGATCATGAGGAGAATAATCCAACTGGTTCACCTGTGGTTACACCACCACCATTTGACTTCAAGCAGTATCTCCGGAGTAAAGACCAGCGAAACTTCACTTTGTTAATCAACCAACCAAATAAATGTAAAAAACCTCCTGGAGATTCTTTCCTTCTCATTGCTGTAAAGTCCATTGTGGAAGAATTTGATCGGCGAGAGAGCGTGCGTAAGACTTGGGGTCGAGAAGGAGTCATTAATGGGGCAAGGGTTCGGAGGGTGTTTCTTCTGGGCACTCCTAGGAATACATCTGCTGTGTCCATGTGGGAGTCGCTCCTGCAACAAGAAAGTCATTACTACAAGGACATTTTACTTTGGGATTTTCTCGACACTTTTTTTAACTTGACACTGAAAGAAATTCACTTTCTTAGCTGGGCAGAACAATTTTGCAGCAATGTCAAATTTGTATTTAAAGGAGATGCTGATGTTTTTGTCAATGTGGAGAATCTGATTAGTTACTCACAGACCCAAGATCCTACTACAGACTTGTTTGTTGGTGATATTATAAATCATGCTAAGCCCATACGATCAAAAAAGAGTAAATACTACATACCAGAGACGATGTATGGGTTAGGCATGTACCCAGCATATGCAGGAGGGGGAGGATTCCTAATGTCAGGGGTAACCATGAAAAAATTATCCAAATCCTGCAGGGAGGTAGAGCTATTCCCCATAGATGATGTATTTCTTGGTATGTGCTTACAGAGAGTTAACATCACGCCAGTGCTGCATGAAGGGTTTAAAACATTTGGAATTACCAAACCCTCAGCGGCCCCCCACATGCAAACATTTAATCCTTGCTTCTATCGGGACTTAATGGTGGTACACAGCCTAAAGGCTTCAGAGATCTGGCTTATGTGGAATCTGCTCCACAGTCAACAACCACCATGTTCCCAAAGACAACGGATAAAGAAACTCTTTCATTGGAAGAAAAAAAAGGCAAAGCAGGACATAAAAGCGGTTACAAACCAAAAAATGAGCACAACTGTCTCAGATACTGGCTCTTAGAAATGCTGAAATGTTGGGGCTAAGGAACAATACTAATAAATGACAAATTTGTCACGTCTGGAACACACAAATCAGCCAACCAATCGTGATTACTCGTGAATAACTGTGACTACATAGGCAGAGTATTATTCATAAGTGGTTGGAGTTAGAGTGACCTCATATGTCATTAGGTTTGGCCATGGTGAGTCCATATTTGTTCTAGGAACTGAAAAAAAAAACATCAAGTATTAACAAAATCCTGGAGGAAAGGAGACATACTCTGTTAACCTGTTTTGACAATGTGAAATTAAGTGGGTAATGCAGACACTGACCTTCTCTTTTTCATAGAATATTCCCTGGAGAATAAAATGTTTTCTCAGCTGCCATAGTAAGGCACATCAACAGTTGTATTAAATCAGGTTGTACTCATACTGCTTTCCATATCAAAAGTCTTCACAATACTTTCATGGGTGGCTGCTTCTGGGTCACCTACAGCTATTTTTGGCTGCATTACCATTCATCATGAATTACAGTTTATGTATATAGGAATAAATGTGGTGTGGTCACGCAGGTTTTTTGGTGATCTGAGGTCAAGCTAGGGCAATGGAGGGGTGGTTTGATAAGTTTAGCAAAAGAAAAGTGGCCAAGGCTAAGATCAATTCCAAAGCACAATGTTGGTTTAGAAAAGCACTTGAGGAGCATTTCTGGCAGATCACCTAGTATATTTCTTCACTTTCATGGTCTTTATATAGATCAAACATAGGAACATTTGCATGTTTTGTAGAGATGAGCTGCATTTCCTTTACTTGGCCCTGACATTTTCATTGGGCTGTTTGTTGATTTCTAGGACCTGTAATGGAGTTCCTTAAAAACATGAATTCCCTCATGCGAGCAAGAAGTAAGTGTATTTTATTGCATAAGAGACAACCCATTCCCTTGCATATTTTTCATTTTTAGTTCCACTGTAAGTCTTGCACAGCAGGTGAGAATTCTCAGGCATCATTTTTTGTAATCAGTGTTATGCTGTTGGACTCATGGGGCCTACCAGGAAATGACAATGCAAGAAACTGAAGCAGTTGTGTTTTGTTCATTACATAACTCTTGAATAATACTGGAATTAGCACTATCTTTGGAATTATCCTACTACATGAAAATTGGCTCCGTCTTTCATTTCCAGTTAAGAAACATCAAAGAAAAAGGGGTTGGTTGTTGTGGAGTGGAAACACATAGTCCCAAAATTTCTAATTAGTTTTTCAAATACATACAAGCAGTCTGCTGGACCAAAAACTGGTGTGACCTTCAGCATTTTAACTTCAAATTCTACTGTGAAAACCTGTACTGCCAATTCTGAACTCTTCTTATGATAAAGCATAATGCCTGGCTATCATTCTGCTGATCTGCAGACTTGTTCTCGTTCAGTAAAGCCACTGAACTAGCTAACATTTTTCAGGTCATTGGTGGCTTATTTATATTATTTAAAGGTTTCTATGAAGTCTGTATACCTTTAGGATTAAAAGCAAAATATTTACCAGCTTAATGATCCTTGCGATGGATGGTTGGTTGCTCAGGCTAAAATGTAAGGATTTTGCAGGGATGAGTATTTTTACTTGATAAAACTACTTATCTTTACCTTTCTGTTTCAAACTGAGCCTAATTGGTTTGACATGGACCAGAGATTAAAGAAATGTTCAAAGCAGAATGACACAGCACAAAGAAAATGTATCATCATAAATGTATCTAAAGCTAAACATTTTGTGGTTTTGTAGAGTGGAAAATGATTATCAACTGTGTAAATCTGTTTCTCTTTTGGAGGAAATCATCCAATAGGCCTGATTTAAAAAAACTCTCAAAGACTGGAGAAGATAAAAGATCATTGGAGAACGATTAGGTGATCCTGCAAAAGAAGAATTAATTTCCTAAAAGAATTTGCTATTTTTTGGCAAATCTTTTCAATCATGGATTAAATCATATTCAGTTTTGCTGAATCACCCATGGTAGTCCATCTTCTCCAGTCTTGGCGAGCTTTATTAAATCAGGCCTATTGTGTACTGCTGACCATTGTAACTAGGACTGATTCACTGAGTCACCATTTAAAAAATGTTTTTAGAAAACAAACAAGAAAAATCCCCAGCAGGGTTTTAACCCTTGATTATAAAAAAAAAAGTTTTGGTTTACAGTGTTTATTAAAGGCCTATTCACAATCACCCATATTCAAAAAGCAAAATTTATGTTGTATTGCAGTAAAGTGTATGTGACCACAATGCATGAAAACATGACGTCATGGGAGTCACTTTTACATGTGTAACGGATTAGTAAATGATAAGTAAATGCTAAACATGTTTTTATTACAGTGGTCTTTAACCTTCTGCACATCACGGACCACTAAATGCATACCCAGGGAGCCGTGTGTCACTCAAAGGGGAAGAAACTTTCCCCCAGAGTGAAGTCACGATGTCAGAACCCGCCCATTCTCCTATTGCAGGCTCAGGTCAAGACACAACCTGCCCACCTCCTTGAGCCTGCAATGTCTTCAGAAGACATGGTCCATGGCTCTGGACCATCTTCTCCTGACCCAGCTGGTTGGTGCACCGACCAGAGCTGCCTGTCAGATGACTGTGGCCCAGGGGGACCCGTTTTAATAGATTCTCTATGTAATATAGATGTGAGAGCTTCTGTAGATTTATAAAACTTGAGATATACTGAATTTACATTCCTTATGTGGCAAAGGGAAACTTGTCGTTTTCTTTATTTGCGGTTTAGGTTGACCACAGCCAGGCAGATGTCTCACAGTGACCATTGGAAACATCTCCCTGTCCTTAAGGCTGTCACAAAGCATTGGACCCACCTTGATATTTTGTGTGATTTAGAAAATACATAAATGTTGCAATAAAATTTGTTTTCTGTTTCTACTTGCAAATAGATTTTCCAAAAAACTGGAAAATGCAAGTGCAGTGTGGTCAGAAATACAACACAGACAGGACAGGTATGGTCAACCTAAATGAGATTCACCAGAGGGCCATTGTCCTTGCATGTAGTCGCTATATATATATATATATATATATATATATATATATATGGTTAGTTGTGTGTATGAATATTCATCATTCTATATCTTTATTATCTGCAGTTCTGTGTAAATATAATGCAAAATGTAATTTAAAAAAAGAAGAATCAACAAACCAAAATTGTGACCAACGGTCTCCCTTTATTGACCTGTGGGAATACATGCTGATTGGGGCTACAGATTTCAGAATATTTTTTCATTATAAAATAAAATAATAGTAAAGATAAAACAGGAAAATAAGCATGACCACAAACACCCTTATTTAGAATTTTATTAAAACAACAAATTTCAGAACTGACCCTGTACAGAAAAAAAGCACCCCACAAGATACCTTGGCTGTTAAACCCACAAGAGACCCTAAATGTATGTTCATTCCATTAAGTGATTCCGATTCTTGGCCCAGATAATGCCCCTCCCCATTCCCATCAGTCTATTCATGGACTGGTGATGTCACCATGGCCTACAGGACATAATACTATAAGGGATGAACAATGTAAACAAAATATAAATACGAGCAGCAATTCGCTACAGGAGGAGGCTGGCCCAGGACTGGAAAGTACAGACTGCATTCTGCAATGGGTTCAGTAGGAGATAGTGCAGCAGTTTTAATTCATCTCTCTCCCTCAGTGAAAACCAACATGCTGGGTTTTCCAAACATACAAATAACAAAATCACAATTATCATCATTCTACAACACTTTGGTGGTCTTTGAGGATTGAGAAAGTCTATATTTTAAAAGTGTCTTCAAATAAACTTGTCATTAGTTTCCTCTGTTCTGCACTTTATCTCCAATAATATCCTGGTAGACTCCAAATCTGGGGTGCTCAGTGTGCAAATACTTCAGACTATGCCCTCCCCCAAAACGCACAACTCTCCACTGGTTAGGAAGGCTTAACGTCGGGAGGTATTGAAAGGCAAACTTGGTTACTGGAACTTACCACATACAGTATATACGGAGCACACTCAGGTTGAGGACTCCTGGGACATTGAAGGATAAGTAGGGGTGTATGGAGACAAATCTACATGCCTAATTTTAAGTTCATAACTTTGTTTTAAAAATAAGTTGTAAATGGGGGCTTTACATGACGAATGGTTTGCCTCAATAAGTAAACTGTTCTTTCTCAAATCTACCAAATATACTTTGAGCTGATAACTGATGGCAAAAATAACAATTTTCATTTACACATGCTGATATGAAAGTTAAAATCAGATGGTGTTCATTATGATTGCTGTAAGACACAGCATTCTACCTGGTGATCATGAATGAAAGACAGAATATTTGGGAGTTTGGTTTCCATTCCAGCTTTAGAAACCATAGACACATTTTAGAGGGTATAGTTGGGAACCTAAATCAATCCCTATATAATGTACAGTGGTGCGTAACATGTTGGTGCTACATAAATCCTGTTTAATAATAATCTTACATTGGATTTTTTTTCTTATTAAAAGGGGGGTTTTGGGGAACCCCGGAAACCACTAGGAAATATTTGTGTGAAGCAAAGGCAGAAAAAAAAACAATTTTCATTTTGGAAAAAAACTCTTTCAAGGGGAGTAAAAGATGGAACTTGATTGACTACTAAAAGCAATAACTCTGCTTTGTTTTCTTATCCACATTTTTTTTGTTAAAGAGGAAAAGCCAAGATGGACCCAGTAACCCTGGTAATACATGCTCATGTGTCTATATCAGTCTCTCAACTTTTTAACTAAGTAACCATTGCAAAAATTTGTAGGGAACCCCTGCAAAAATTAATTATTGGGGCTCAGTATGAAAAAAATGCCTCTATATCGATGTCTAGTGGAAAGAACGACCTCTTACAGTGGTGGTTGGATTACCACCTTTTCAGACATCTAGAAACATAATTGGAGATATACAGTTGGTTCAGAACTATGCAGACATCATTAATGAAGGTAGGGGTAAATCAGCTAAAATTTGAGGAACTCATAGTAACCTCTGAATTCTATTTTTCTAAAACCATTGTTAGGTTTTTTTACAAAAAACTTTTACATGCTTCTTCAGAACATGAACATTTTACCTGGGAGACCCCATGTGTGCTTCCTAAAAATTTCTAAAGGCAACACAGGTTTACTTTTAGACACTTTATAAGGTTCACTGTGTGCAGCTGTAAGGGGTAAGCTTGGTATGCTTACAGGGTATATGTGCACAGAGCAGTGAAATGTAGTTAGGCTATCCTACAGAAAAAGTGAGCAATAAGCAGTAAGGGGTAGTTAGGGCACCCATACAGGTAAAGTGTGCACAAAGAAGTGAGATGTAGTCAGGGTAATCATACAGGGGACTTGTGCACAGATTAGGGAGGTGCATTTATATTATCCACACAAGGAATATGGACACACATAAGCGAGATGTAGTCAGGATAATCATACAGGGAAGGTGTACACAAAGCAGTGAGGTGCAGTTAGGGTTTCCATACTGGCGAAATGTGCACAGATCAGTGAGGTGCAGCAAGATAGCCATGAAAAGGAAAGGTCAACAGAGCAAGTCAGCTACTGCATTTTATTCATTTTTACCAAGATCAAATAACAACTCAACAACTGGACACTAATCAACATCCATCCATTGGTACGATTAGTTCAGACAGGTTCAGCTGCTTTTTCCAACTTCTCTCAACTTTTTCTCCCCAGATCAGCCAGCACTGTGAGAGCCTGTCTTCTAATCTTTAAAACATATGTACAAATCAGTACATTAAACTGTAAAGGTTTATGAGACAGTCTGGCCAAAGACCAGCTTCTAAGGTGGTTGGATCATGCCAGCATGTCTGACCACCCTTCCACCCCTATGTTCCACTGAACTCAGATCAGTCCGGCACCAGCAGTACAGTATTGTTTGCAACTTAGTGATTTCTATTTACAGTCACCTTTTGTACTGTTGGACTATTTGTAATGAATGTAATTTTAGGAGATTAGGCTATAAAGCAATTGAGTCACTTGAAGAAAGAAGAAGAAAAAAAAAAAGCTTGCACTTTTTCCTGACTTGGAAGAAAGAATAATACAGCAGCAACCATTCAACTTCATTGTAAGTAACATCTCTGCAAAGAATATCTCATGCAACCCAGGAGTCAAAGATTAAGAATTTGTAGTTGAGGTTATTCATACAGATATTTTCCTTCACCATACATGACCTGAACCTCTGACAGATATGCAGGACACACGATAACTAAACCAGCAAGACAATTCCAGCACTGCTATCCAGTCCTGGGATGCTCTCCTCCTTTTCATTCTGGCTCTCGACCTGTGTGTCAATATAACCTACACACAAGTTAGTCTTACAAAAAAATATATACAAAATCTGTACAGTTTTGTTTCTGTGGAAAACACACAAAATTTGTCCATGTATCACAAGTTTACAGCAAAATATTACAAATGGGAATTCTATCTACATACAGTCTCTCCCCTCCCTCCCACCACTCCATTAATAATAGGGAACAAGTTCTCTGCTGGAAAATGCTCTAGTTATGAATAGTTTACAAGCCCTGACATAGACCACTACAGTTCATTCTGCTTGTGGAACACCGGGAGCAACTGGGTCAGTGTAGGTAATATTGCATTAAAGATTATAAAGGGCAGGTTCAAGCACACCTCTTTTTGGTAAAGCCGGGGGAAGATGAGGGCAGCCTTGTTGAATACTCAGATTTCTGCAGCTCGGCTGTTCAACTTTAGTGTTCCACCTGTAAATTGAAACGGTGTCCAATCCATACATGTAGAAATATATTTATGTTATTAAGTGGCTTTAAAAAGCTTGGCCCAAACTTGAGTCATTCTTTGTTGTGACAGCACCTACAGGTGAAAGAGACATGCACCTCCATGCAGAGACATCTGTCTAATCTGGCAGTTTTCATCCAGCAGTTTCCTCTCCCTTTCCTTCTGAGGACTTGCCTGTTTTCACCACCGAGACTAAAACATTTGAGAGGGAGCAGTAAGGCAGCTGCAAAGGGATTTCCAGGGGTGGATTTTGTAAAACAGAACCTTCAAAAAGTCAATCTTTGCTAACACGGGGAGCTGCCGTTACTGCTTCCTATATTACTAGTGCATAGCTGTAATCTATACAGCTGATGGCATATTTTCATTGTGACATGAAACAGCATGCAGATCAGGAAAACCTGAACAAAGCCAGAAATACTAAGTACATACTTGTTTTGGATAAGTGACTCAAGATTTATCAAAGACATGGGCTCAAAATGACATGGCAACTAGGATTTGCACAATGACAAGTCAAATGGAATCAGCATCTCAGTCAGGGAGAACTGGGCTGCATGAGCCTCTGTCACACTCTACCAAAAACAGAATTACAAGATAAGTATGGAGGCTTTGTTGAAAATAAACTTCAATATCTCAGAAATTCAACACCAGCCTTCCTCTGAAGATACGGTTAAATGACAAACCGGGAAGGGACTTTGTCTTTTGGGAAAGCAGAGCAAATTTCACCAATACACGCAGGTCTTTGGCTATTGTCTGAAAGAGGAGAAAGGATTTGGGACAAAAAGGTGCTTATGGGGCTGGTTTGGCCTCAGTCTGGAACACTATACCAGTAATTATAAGACTTTCTGAGCACAATTTATTACATCAGAAAAGCAAAAAGAAAAAAAAAAAAACAGTTATGAGATTTGCCTAAAAATATAATACCATAACTAAAAGAATCAAGTGGGGTAATTATGGTGGTTATCAATTAAAAAAAAAAAAAGTTACAAAATCATTAACTGAGATGAGGGGGTGTTATATAATAACATTTAAAAAAAGTTAACATAAAGAAGCTTGTCAAGTAATCATTAGTGCAGGAAAGCAAGGAGACAGTTATTTTCCCACCATATAAATTACACTCCACATCCGAATGTCTATAAGATCCCTCAGATGATGTTCAGTGAACACAATGACTGATCAAGTAAAGTGTATGTAGTGCAAATGGTTCAAATAAAACAAGAAAAAAAAGGCAAGCATTTTATTTAGCATGCTTATCCTCGCTGATGGGACAGGCCGCAAACAATGCACATTTATTGGAAAGGCTGCAAGAGTCACGTGTTACGTCTCCTGTGAGTGGTAAAAATCTTTGTAAAGTGTACCTGTCGCATACACTGAAGAGGCAGTCGCTGTGTGGGAGAAATATCAGGGTTATTAATTTCCTAGGAACAGGCAACAACAAAGGCATGAGGTAAATTGTCCTGTCATTAACTAATGAATAGGATTATTTACCAACCTGATCATAGAGGGAATGTGTGCATTGCAAATGTCAGTAATCAGTTCCTATTTCTAGGTTAAATGTTTGGCTACAAGTTATTGCATGTCACTACTCTTTGTATCACCATTTTAACACCTTACTTTAGAGAGTATCTAAAGATGAAAAGCAGCACACACATTGACTTTGTTTGTGGCCACCCAACCCGTTATACCATATTCAGGTATGTATGCAGGAAGAGCAGCTAGGCTTCTTATATGCCTGTGTCTTAGTATCACTCATACAAAAGTGTACTTGACAAAAAAGGTGCTGTGACAAGATTCCCCTTAGACTGCAGTAATCTTTGTGCTGTTACATGATAAAACACAGGATAACTGGACATCTCTATGCCAGTCATTAGTTTCTTTGTTTTAGGAGATCTTATCGGTGCAACAATTCCCTGCATGACACAATACTATGCTCAAAAGGCAGGGGTTCTAGCTAGGAAAGGTCTTGTGCAAAATGTCTGCCAGGGCTCTCTCAACCACTGATCAAACAGGCCAGTCAGTACAACTCATCCAAAGGCTGCTTGATGAAGGTTAAAGTATACTCATCTACAAAATGCACTTTAGACATAAATAGAGCTTATTGCAGATAAAGAAAGTCTTCATTTGTGCCTCATGCCTTGTTGATGTCAATGCCCTCCAGGAAACTGATACTCTGAATTGGATGCACAGCCTGCCCCCAAAATGTTTGCCATTTTTACATTGAAGTTTTGGGAACAATAAGATGCACTGAGCACACAAGTGTTATTAACCCTAAAGCAGTGTGCCATGTATCTGCAATAACCTTGGTGTTTTTTGGCAGCAAATGGATAAAGCTACACAAGTTCAGCACTCTCACCTGAGCTTGGATCCTATAAGTCTATAAAGTCACCTAAATGGGAAGTATTCTATCTTTTCAGGCGTACAGTATTAAACAACTCCTGCTGATAATCATATGTTCAAAAGGAAAAATCAACATGCCCCCCCATAATATATACAAATTAGAAAACAAGGATTAAAGATAAATACTTCCCCTTTAAATGCCCTGAACCGTGGCAGTTACTCAGGAAAAAAAAAATGAATAGGATCCATCCTAATTCAGTAGCATCAGGAACAGCAGCCAGTGCCATGTGGAGGGGGGACACAGATTACCTTTTGTGCACAGAGACACAGAATCTGACGGTAGTTTGTGTGTATTCCGTTTTTTGAAGTCACATGATGTAGTACCTGAATGCATGGCTGTATATATATATACTGTATATATGTATATATATAAATCTATGTATATATACACACCATTTACGTTAGACTGTCCTTAACCACAGACATCTCAATGTGTTTACATATCCACATATATTAATATATACAGATGTGACTACGACGTGAATTCAAGAACACCAACACAAAGGCTTCTTACGCCCTGTTCCTGCACATAACTCGTGCATGTTTGTGCTTTATGCGCAGCAGAGAGCTCCCTGGTGACCCAGACATTCTATGAAGGAGGTCACAGGGATATGGAGGGCACGCTGGCTGCAGGGAGGATGGCGCCCAGCAGGAACTAAAAATGAGGCAGCACCTGCAGTCACAGACAATCCATGCAGCTCCTTGACTCTCTGCCAACAGCACACACAGCTGGGTCTTGTGTGAATATCCGTCAGCAAGCAAAGGCACACTGGGCTGTAGCACCCCCACCTGCTGTTCCATGCTTACTGGCCGAGCCCAGAGGATTTCTGCTGCCCACTGGCTCTTGGGGCGCCATAGAGAGTGACTGATGCTATGTGGTTGTTCTGCATCACCTTTAACACAAAGAGAGAAAAAGTTAACAGCATACAGTATATTCACATTCAATGTCTTAAAAAAAAAAAAAAACTTTAGCAAAGCTGCAGAGAAGTTTTATAAATGGCCAACTTAAAGGTGAACACCCAGGAAATGTTTCCTGTTGTTATGTTACTCCTCATGTTACATACAAACATGTAAAATATGGTTGATATTGGGAGATATACTAAAATATATGTGGATCCTAGATCCTATATGTGGAGGTGAGGACCCTTGGAATAAACCAAAAAAAAAACAAAAAAAAAAAAAAACTTTGAATATCAGGCCTACTTTATGTATGTAAAAAGAACAATTTTTTTATGAAACAAAAATGATTGCAAAATCATCACCTTCAACATCCATTGCTCCTAATTGATAGTTGTTGTACATGCAATAGAAAGATCTAACACTATAGCTTGTCACAATGCAACAAAGCGAGTGAGGTGATCATTCTCAATGAGTTTCATAGACAGGAACCTTCACTTCTTCAGGAGTTGAATAGAGGTTATACAGGGCTAATGTGTCAAGTGTGTGCAAACTGATGCAGACCCGCTCCTCACAACTTTGTGGAAACCAAGGACAGGAACCAATGGGACCAAAAATGCATAATGCTTCTATTTCTCTAATATACTACCAGTTTCCCAAACTAAAATGAAAATCAATGGGCATGGCATACACAAAAAATCCTTAAAACATATAAACTGAATACATGTATCTGCCATGCCCAGTAAAAGTTGCAATACTGATATTGCACAGGGAATTGCATAAGGCTAAATGAGCGGCCTATCACCTGTCTCCTACAGTTGCTCCCTCTAGTGGTAGCTTCAAAGGCTTTTTTTCTGTGTTTTTTTTTTTTTTTATCAGCACTGTTGGATGTTTATAAAAGCTCATAAGATCAAAGTGTAGAATCATTTTTAGATACTCATGGAAACTTGGGAAAAGAGCTGGCTGCCAGTAGAATGAAGGCAAGCTGCATGTAAAACAGCTTTTTAAAGTTTTCCATAGACAAAAAGTACATTTCCTCTTGCAATGCTGCAAGGGTAGGTTTACAATTCCCTTCACTTTGGCTTTAAAAATAGAAGCAATTGATCTTCTTGATAAAATATATAGGTGTCTGAATAGAATATGCTGGTTTTCTAAAATGTATTATTTTATTAATACACTTTTTCTTATTGGTTAAACCGAATAGATTTGTGTCTTTTGTTCAACCTGACCACCTGTGGTAAGCTGCTGTAGAGAAAGAAAGCTATAGAAGACAACTGGGTATGTTAGTGTAACCTGATTTTCCTTGCTGATCTATATCAAAGGAAACAATAAAGATTTAACATTTTTTTTTAATTTTTCTGTTCAATTTCTCAGCTAGAATTGTCAGACCCTTGCTCCATAGACACATTAACCCTTTCCCGTTCCTTGAGCCTTATTTTGTATTTTGCTAACACTACAGAGCATACAACATGCAGTGTAAAACCCTAGAAATAAGACGGGGACAATGTAACTCTTGCACATCATCATTTGACTTCCCAAGACCAAAGAGGATTGGGGTGGACTTGGAGAAGTCAGTGGCAAAGATGGCCGCCTTGGGGGATGCAGTGGTGACAGGATCCAGGATCTGTCAGTGTGCAGGGCACTTAAAAAAAAAAGTTAGACATGTGAAATCAGCAAGCATGTTGTGAAAGTTTGCCGAATATAGCAAAAGCTCACCCTCACCAATGCGAGTTTAGTTCCTCTTCAACAAAATCACCAAACACACAAGCAATACGGCTTACAAATTGGAAGGTATAATTTGTGGAAGAAGCAAAAATAATGAAAAAGTAAAAAGGTTGCTGCACATTTTAATGGATAAAAAGAAATTTTACCTCAAAAATCATCCTCTGGAGACCAAAACAAAAAGTTGATCCAAACGGGTTTGTATTGTTTGGTGATGATGACCTTAAAAAATGAGAAAATACCATATGACAAATTAAAAGACAAGAAGATGGCAAGTGCAGTTAGATATTTTCCAAGAACCATTATATGAAGCAAACAGTATTTAGCTTTTTAAGTCGTTGGCTTCATGAAAAGAACCTCCTTAACTATCCTTACAACTTTGAAACTGTTTCAAGGCTATTTTAGAAAGAAGGATTTATAGTAGTAATCTCTCCCTTCTAAGATTAAAAAAGTTTGTGGCATTATTGCCAAGCAATTTCAATTTTCCAAGGTTGGAAGACAAATGTTCAGATTGTTGACATTCCAATAGTCTAGTTTGATAAATTAGTAGCAGCAGACGTGTATTTTGGCCATCTACAATCCTCAGGCCTGCATAGGCTTCATAAATGGAAACCTTTCTCCTACTAAAAATGTACACCTCACAATCTCAGTAAGGACCTCTAACCTAAAGAAGTAAATGGCTGTCAAGAACAAATCCCAATAAAGAAAAAATATTTAATGTAATACATAACCTCCAAAGAGATAAAGGACTCTCATGTCAAATATAAAAATTCTGCATTGGATGCTGTGGTCAGTATAACACTTGATCAAAGCATTTTCGCATGCAGGTTAATGTTAAATGAAGTGCCGTGTTAAGGCAAACCATTTATTGTAACTGGGCAGCCAATGCTCCCCTGGGGACTGTCAATGTTGACAATAGCCTGTGCTAGGGTAACATCCAAAAATAACTGCCACCAACACACTAACATGTATACATGAAGTAAAACGTGTTTTATTTAACACAATACTACCCATAAACATTACAGAGTGTCATATGGTTACGGCATCTACCTGTGAAGAACAACTGGCTTCTCCACCGGATGTCCTAGATGTTCTTGAATACTGTCCCACTGCAATACACACAGGAAATTAGAGGAATATCATTGTTAAAGAATATAATATTCTTTAGATTTTAGGAGCCCAATAGAATTCAGTATGTGCCTTTCCATAACAAACATTCAGCCAAGTGTTTTTCTGTGCAGTGTTTCCCAAACCAGCATCCAACATACCCACCCTTAACTACCCATCAAACGTGTCTATTTGCTTACAATTAATGTGTGTCTGACAGCTCTACATTCCCTACTAAAACACTATCAGAGCAGTAAGAATTTCTATTCTTGGTTTTGGGTGCAGTGAAGCCATATATATTTTTTTTCTTTATTATTATTTTTACACAGTATTTATATAGTGCCGACATATTACGCAGCGCTTTACAAAGTTCATAATCATGTCACTAACTGTCCCTAAAAGGGGCTCACAATCTTAACGTCCCTTCCTCAGTTATATGTCCAGGAGGAAACCCACGCAGTTAGTATCCTGGCCGAGATTCGAACCTGGGCCCCCACGCTGCAAAGGCCAGAGTGCTAACCTTTGAGCCACTGTGCTGCAAATTAGACCTTTCTGCTGTTTGTGACCCCTTCTGAGAGATCAGTCTTACACTCACTGCTCTGTAAGGAAGTCTATTGCTTTATCCATTGAAATGCAGTGGCAAGAGATAACTGCTCCATAATGCTTGTAGAAGGGGGGTGGAGCTGTGGAAATCCTTCTGCCCGAGTTTCCAGGAAATATAAAAATTGGTATATATTCAGCCAGCTAGTATTAACCTAACGATAAGTATCCACAAGGATTTTTTTCTATTTAAAACGCATTTGAAAAGCCAGCAATCAATGTCCTGTTTACTCACTGAGAAGTACACATAGCATTTCATGTTGAAAGTGCTTTGTGTTGTGTTTCTGGAATGCAGAATGTCCTATTGAGGTGTGTTTGAACTGCAAGCAAAGCAAGTAAAATACAGCCTCTTTATGTCAAACACACAGATTTGCACTTTAAACCTATACAAGTGCGTTTAACTTTCAATTGCAAATGAGTTTGCTTTTAAATGTATACAAATACAAAATTAAAAAGAAACCCTACAAAAAAACACCTGTGGAAACTTACCTGGATACTGAAACACCAGGTTTGGTAGCACCAAGTGTAAAATCAAAGGAATGGTATCTCACCTTGCTGTATGTGGTGCAGATTTCCGTTTGTGTTTCTGAGCTCTCTGTACAAAGAAATAACAGAAATTGTGGTTATCACATGGCCACATGGATAGACAGTGATCATGGTAAACAAAGCTGAAAAGCATTAGGCAACAACTCATCAGTCTACAACGCATCAGTCTAACAACCTCACCTCGCTTTACTGTAAGTGGAATCCGAAAGTCACATCGATGATAACTAAAAGAGAAATAAAGGGTATACTTTTCACATAGGGCAACATGAATAAAATATACACCTGATATAATCACACCTACAGTATATGAGCTTGTTGGGAATTTCATTTCAAAACCACAGATTATTAAAGAGGTGTGAGGTCAGCTACTAATACTGGACTAGAAGACTGCTCAAATGCATTAATTCACAAAATGCAAGTCCACTATAGTTCCCTTGTACCAAACTCCCCAAAGCAAATCATTATGAAGCTGGCTTGCTGCAAAAGTGTAAAAGCTTTTCAATTCAGTCATTGCTGATGTCAAAAGGTTGAAAGTACACAATTGTATGAAATTCCTTTGTATGCTGTAGTATTAAGGAGTACTACCATCTAACACAACTGGAAACTATAACGTGAAGTTGTATCAGCTATTTAATGTCACAGAGTAGAATAAACAGAGTGCCTTGTGTTTTAAAGCAATTATTGGACAGTAAAGCCTTTTGGTGTTATTGTTGATACGCCCCTGCTTCATCTTGCGTATAAACTGGTCTCCCTAATCTGGATGGGTAGAGTCCATTTTAGTATTGCAAACCTAACATAGGCCTGGTCTCCTTGTACCCTAGCTATAGAGGTAACAGTCTAGAAATACAGAACCAAAGTCTAGGCTCTAATATATGAGTATGTTGCCTTTAAATCTAGTAACCTAACACTTTAACTCTTTGTTCCCAAACAAGTAACTGTGTAGCCCAAAGTGCCCCAAGTTCCCAACCCAAACAGTATAAAAGTTGATATACCCACATATAATTATATTGATATACCTATAGTTGGTAATAAGCCGGCCTAGACTAATTATACACGCATTGGAAAAAATTAATTCTAATTTATATACAATTCTCATAATTTGGAAAAAGTAATTCTAACCCTGTTTGTAGCATCACCATTTAAAAAGATAAGGGAACGTCTGTGACATTTTTATTAACTACAAAACATTTGTATTCCTCCCACAAGGTGGTTACATTTGACTATAAATCACACAACTACTCACATGTTAAAGTTGTAATGTCCAGGATAATTTGTGTGTAAAACAAACTTCTTGGCCCTGTGGGTGTTTGCATCAAAAAGAACATCCTGCAAATATAAGACAAAAATAGGATTATTTGGAATAAATTTAGAGTAAATCACTGGATTGACTGCAAAAGAAATGCACTTGTATTCAACTAGGTATTTCAACGTTTGTTTACAAAACTCAGAAAAGCAATTGTCCCCTTAACAAAATGACACTACAGGTTCTGTACACCACACTTCTCTCTGTGTGAAAAAATGTACTGTTTTTAGGGACTATAGGATTATAGTGATCACTGAAATGCAGAACAATTCATATCAGTCTGTGCTCCTGTTTAGGCTTCCCAGCCTGAGATGGGGAGTCTGAAACTTACAAAAACTGATAAAACTGGAAAATAATAATTTATTTTTGCACGTTTATACCATGATTATGCAACTCTTTATTGTATTTTTACTGGAGTTCTTGAGCATCTTACAAACAATCTGTTTGTAAAGTGTATTATGTATTGCAAAAACAATGTAACTCCAAACAGTTCTGTGTAATATGACTGTTTTCTTTCTCTGCTTTCCCATCCCATTTAGGCATTTAGACTATATAAATGTAACCGACTGCTATCTGGCATTTTTGTCCTGCCTCAAACAGAATTACAAAATCTCGGTAACTAGATATCAATCTAGATACTTAAGCTACCGTACTTTAGATCAAAATATATTTTTTATTTACATATATATATTTTTAGGAATGTACTTTCAGGACTATTAGGAATGAACTTTTTTTTTTTTGCTTGACGCTCAGCACAGTATGCTACAGATTATTTGTACAGTTTATTTTTATTAGAATTGTAGTTAAAGTTTTATAGTTAATTTTCCTTTTCTCTGACTCATGACATACATATACAAAACAGAGCTATGGAAGGCTATGTTTTATTGTGTGCTTTATAAATCCTGGAAATGATAAAAACACCCTATTAAAGGAACTACACCCCACTGGTGAAACCGTTCCCCTAAGCGGTTATATTCAAGAAATGACTTATTAATAATGATCACAGGTGCAAGAAAGGTAAATCTCTACAACTGGCACACACAGCAAAAAAATAACCCGACAGGGGTTTAACCACTTCCTACATTTTCAAAACTAGAAAATATGTTTTGACTATACAAACGCACTTATATTCTCAACATCAGAAGGAGATAATAGATTTAGGAAATAAAAAAAATGCCAGTTAAGCAAAAGCCTTTTCATTTTTTTCTTCAGAAAGGAGTGTTTGTTGCAACTGTTAGCAACAGAGTTGAAAATAAATAAATTGTCTTTCCGTGGGTCAATGATCAGGCATTGCAAAGGCTTTTTAAATTTAGAAATAGCCAAAAAACACATCAATATAATGCTTTTCAAAATTATTCTAAATGTCCGAATGTCAAGCAACTGAACATGCAAAGCTATGAATTACTATCTTGCAAGAAGTGAACTGGATCAAAAAGATAAAAAGGGTAAAAGGCCCAAATCACAACTGCACACAATGGTTAGCATATCAGTATGTACAGCCAGATAAACAGGGCAAACAAAAAGATTATATATTGGAACTTATCAGCTATGGTGGTTGCATTAATTTCCTTTTTCCCATGGATAATCCTCTGAATAACACACTACTTGGTCCTTAGTTGGCTATGCTTACTGCTCCACTGTATCCATAGAATGAGCCATGGTTGTCACCCAGGCTGGACTTCTAACATGTGTGCTTTTGTTGATCTTCAATACAAGGGGGGTGAGGTGATCAGACGTTTACAGAACAAATTGGCTCAGTTCAAGGAAAGTAAAGATTTTTCTGTACCCACTGAAAATGTTCTTCAAAAAAAAGGGATAACTGAAAAGGTGCACAACATGTGCTGCGTGGAACAGATGAGGAAATTGGAGGTACAGATGACACAAGAGAGGACCTTTTAGGAACAATAGAGGTCACTGAGGCTGCGGGCTGGATACATATGGATGCAAGTACGAGAACCCTTATCCCCTTAAAATGGCGGTTTTGATCTTCACTAAATACAACATATGAAAGGATCGCTCAGTCGGTTTAGGTAAATAAGCCAGGGAGCCATCAAAGAGAAATTTTGCTTCTCTGTTCCTGAGGAAGCGGACTTAACTCTGTGAAACATGTTGAACGTTTACTGCCTATCAACATAAAACAGACCAACTATGTAAATGTACTGGTCAATTTGATGGTTTTATGTAATTTGAACAAAATTTTGAATGCATTAATGTTTAAATTTTTACCTGGTAATTGTGTAGATTGAGCTTCATTGAAAGACCCTGCTTTATGAAAGCTCTCCAAGGGTGGATAGAATACACTTTCATCAGTGAAGCTGGGTGATCCAGCAAACCTGAAATGGATCTTGTCCAGGATTCAAGATGTTTGTTAGCAAATAGCTAATGATTTTTAAAATTCTATTCCATGTTTTCTGGATCACCCATTTTTTTTTACATTTTTTAAATAGACTTGTTCCTGTGGTAATGTGCATGTGTAGAGAAACATAATGTACATCTCTGCAATTACAGAAAAATTATTTAAATTTTTAAAAGATGAACTGCTATGGCCAGTGGTATTTTGCTATACTACTAAAACATTCAGAAAATGTGCAGACAACAGGACAGTTCTAAATTTCTAACACACTCAAGATTTTCTTAATAATTTTAATAATAAACATAATAAAAGGAAATACATATACTGTAAAAAATATATTATAGTATCTGTTAGTGTGAATAACGATTACACAAAAACAAGGTCTATACTCACCACACCCAGGGTAAAATAGTTATAGAAATAATCATTGCACTTTGCCGGGACCTGCTTGTGGGGGGACGGGGAATGAATCTTCATCTAGAGGAAATGAAATAAATTATCGATATTTTTGTAACAATATAGCAGTTGAAATCTGTACCATGTATAAGGACTAGATAGAGTTCATTAATACCTTAATATATTAATGATGTTTTGTACTTCAGCTGCACTTGATTTACTAAGGTAGAGCAACAAAAGAGTCATCTCACACTCATTTGTATTGGTCTTTACAAGCTGCTAAGCCGACCATAAAATTTAGAAGTTGCTCCAGTTGTGTGGACATGATCTGTTTGCCATCTGCCAAGCCATTGACAATCACTGCACAGTAATTGATTAACTCCCCTAGAGGTATTACCGAGTGTGACTTGGGGGGGATATTACCTGCAAATTACGCTAATCCCGAGTCACACTAGGGGTCACTTTAACCTAAAAAAAACCCCACTTACCTTGCTCCGTTGTCATCCCCCGTCATCCTGCTGGTACTCGCAGGTCCTGGGGACACGTCTGTCTTCTTCGATCTTCAGCTGCGCAATGCAGAGACGATCTCCGGGAAAATCAAATAATTTTGCATTGGATTCAATACAAAATAGCTGTATTGAGTCCAATACAAAGAAATTTCGATATATATATATATATATATATATATATAACTACAATGGTACCTTGGTATAAGTCCGCTTTGGAATAAGTCCAACTTGGTATAAGTCTTGCTTGGACACTTTGTAAACTTTTGCTTGGTATACAACCTTTGCTTGTTATACAACGTTTGTGCTAGAACTAGTATGGGTCAAAATGAGTCATAACACCGGGGGTAAATACCCTTATTTACCTCTCTCGAGACAAAGCCACGGCTGCCCACGAGCGTCAGTACGCCAGTTGCTACCATTCAGTGAACAACCCGCGCTATAACTCTCTGTGAATTACATAACATCTCCTCCTCCCTCTGCAACATCTCTGCACCATCCTAGTAGGCACTCGACTCTTCTTAGCAAGGTAAAGTGAGGTTAAATTTTCATTTATTTCTACATTTTTTATGTAGTTAGTATTAGGCAGTGTTTAAATTATTTGATACAGCCCCCTCAATGTATAATAGCCAATACAACAGGATTTTTTTTCATGGGAACTAATTAAACATTTTCTTTTTATTTCTTATGGGAAAATTGTGTTTGGTATAAGTCCTGTTTGGTAAAAGTCCAAGGATCTGGATCGGATTAGGGACTTATACCAACGTACCACTGTATATTATATATGCTACTATACACTTAAGTTTAACTATTTTTTTTCAACAGATTTTTGTGTTTTTTTATTTAAAGTTTATTATTAAATGTAATAAATATTGGACATATTTCAGCGAGTTATGCCTAAATTATGCCTACAATGTAAAATAATTTTCCATGCAAAAAAATGTAACGCTTTTTGCATGGAAATTTGGATGGAATTAGAACGCTAGGGAGGTTAAAGCACATACAATATTACATACATAAGTACTTCTTACTAAATGTTAATAGTGCAAGTATATGAATTGATATTATTGTTGTCCAAAAAGCAATCTAGGGGCACTAAGATTGGGAGAAAAATGTACAAACAATTTTGCGGAGTGCAAATGCAATTATAAGCAACACGTACAAAGGAGCTAAGTGAACAAAGTTATGACTTGGGCATCCTCTTAAGCGAGGGGGGTCAGGAATGGGGGAAAGTAGTGAAACACCACTGTATCTCTTCTACAGGTGTAACTAAGAAAAAGTGGTGTCATCCACCTGTGGAGAAGGTTGTGTAAATTTTTAGGACTTAGTGGACAGAATTAAAAACCATTTGGCAGATAAAACCACTCCTTTATATGCATGTCATTTGTGTATTCCTGTAATGTAGCTATAACTCGTAAGTGTGGTTTGTGGGTTAGGTAGCGGTGCTGTGCTAGCACAACGAAGATCAACAGCAAGCATGGAGCAATATCTGAAATCTTTACAGGTGCAATATAACAAAGCAGGTGGTATTATTGTTTACAAAGTTTATTGTTACTATAATATATTCACATGTAATAAAGTACTTTTACAGACTTTCTTACAGTTATGGTTTAGTTGTATTTTAAACTTAACTCAGTCTTGGGCTACCTACACATCAGATGATTCCTGCCTGAAAATTGCCTCGGGGCTGATATCGGACAAGAATCTGGCGTGTGTATATTGCTCGTCGTCTGTCAGTCCGTCAACCACCCTGGTGGATCAACGAGGAAGGATCATATAAATCGAAAGGGAGAGTGCGCAACGGGGTTCCTCTCCGTCATTCTCCCCCCTCTCCTCTCCATAGAGCAGAACGGTACTGTGTGGACATGCATCCTGCAGTCTTTTGACATTGGAAAGGATCATGAAAGATTGCACGGTGTGTACCCAACCTTAGTTCCGGAAGCTGGTAGATACTGGATCATTTATTTTATAGTCATTTCCCCTTTCTCCACTTTATTCACTTCATTAGCTTAGGCAAATTTCTTTTTTTTTTTCCTCTACTTCTTCCAATCTCACAGATCCATGGAGCTACAGATATGTTTTAAACCCTGGTTTATACCTAGATATTCTTCATGATAAGGATTACCACGGCACACTCTGATGTACTCTGAATAAAGACACTATGAGATGAGGCAAATCAAGGAAACAAATTGTTGCTGAATTATTAATATTTATTTTATTTAAAAAGCCCCTGGAAAGCCCCTGCCCTTTAGTCTTTACTCTAGCAGCGGTAAAGACTGACTTGGGGCGCAGAGCCTCCTGGGATACATGGCGTAGGTATCCCAGGAGGCTCTGCTCCTTCTGTGCATGCCCGATCTTGGGCAAATGCAGAAGGAGCTTTTCCCTGCAGTGGAAAAAATGCTGATTCCACACATGTGAGAGACTGGCCTTTTTTTTTTTTTTTCCACCTTTACAACAAGATAGGTCACCTGATCTCTCACCTACACAGTGCGAGATCGGGTGATGTAGCAGAAAAAGGAAGAGGACGGAAGCAGATGGTAGTGCCTGGAATTTGCTCTGGACCGGGACGACAAAGAAATCCAACACGGCATGGGACCTAATGGAAAGGGATTGGGGGCTCTGCAGAAGTAAGTGGTGTTTTTTACTGACAATTCAGCTTTAAAGAATTGTCTATCAACTAGGGTTCATCCAGAGATGCTAGGGGTTCCTTGAACAATGAGCAATTTAGGATCCTCAGGCTAATTTAACTGACATCCATGATCTTTTGGATATTCCACTTGCCAGCAATGTAAGAGGCATTCTTTTCATTGACCACCACTAAAGTACTATGAGCTGTGGATAAAGTAATTAAAGCAAGGGTACACTCATGTTTAAAAGATTGAGAAAGGCCGATATAAAGTACTTCAGACACAGCCAGACCATTACCTTTTTTTTTCCAGCCAGTTAGCAATGCATCCACTATATTTTCCTACTGCCATAGACATTTTAGGTAGATGAAGAGTGAACTTTTGTTTTACATTTGACATTTCAGTTTTTTCCTCTGTAAATTTCTGTACTCTTGTGTATACTATATTTGTATTGAAAAATAAATGGGTGTTATATAAAAATTCCTAATCAGGTAGGTTAGAGAGAGGTAGAGAGGAATGTGTACGTATTTTTACTATGTGACAGGTACAGTTAGTGCTTGTATGTGGAAAATTTGCTGCGTACAGACAACATGCAGTCAAAGGAGCTCTCCATGCAGGTGAAACAAGCTATCCTTAAGCTGCAAAAAAAAAAGTACGAGAAATTGCTACAATATTAGGAGTGGCAAAATCTACAGTTTGGTTCATCATAAGAAAGAAAAAGCATTGGTGAACTCAGCAACGCCAAAAGACCTGGATGTCCATGGAAGACGACATTGGTGGATGATCGCAGAATCATTTACATGGTGAAGAGAAACCCCTTCACAACAGCTAACCAAGTGAACAACACTCTCCAGGAGGTAGGCGTATCGATATCCAAGTCTACCATAAAGAGTAGACTGCATGAAAGTAAATACAGAGGGTGCACTGCAAGGTGCAAGCCACTCATAAGCCTCAAAAACTGAAAGGCTAGATTGGACTTTGCTCAAAAACATCTAAAAAAGCCAGCACAGTTCTGGAAAAACATTCTTTGGACAGATGAAACCAAGATCAACCTTTACCAGAATGATGGCAAGAAAAAAGTATGAAGAAGGCGTGGAACAGCTCGTGATGGCACTGGGACATTAGTGTTTATCGATGATGTGACACAGGACAGAAGCAGCCGAATAAATTCTGAGGTGTTCAGAGACATACTGTCTGCTCAAATCCAGCTAAATGCAGTCACATTGATTGGGAGATGTTTCATGATACAGATGGACAATGACCCAAAACATACAGCCAAGGTAACACAGGAGTTTATTAAAGCAAAGAAGTGGAATATTCTTGAATGGCCAAGTCAGTCACCTGATCTGAACCCAATTGAGCATGCATTTCACTTGTTGAAGACTAAACTTCGGACAGAAAGGCCCACAAACAAACAGCAACTAAAAGCCGCTGCGGTAAAGGCCTGGCAGAGCATTAAAAAGGAGGAAACCCAGCATCTGGCGATGTCCACGAGTTCAAGACTACAGGCTATCATTGCCAGCAAAGGGTTTTCAACCAAGTATTAGAAATAAATATTATTTTTTTAGCTTTTTAATTTGTCCATTTACTTTTGAGCCCCTAAAATGAAGTGATTGTTAAAAAAAGGCTTTAGTTCCTCACATTTTAATGCAATCTTTTAGTTCAACCCACTGAATTAAAGCTGAAAGTCTGCAGTTCAACTGCATCTGAGTTTCATTTAAAATTAATTGTGGTGATATACAGAACCAAAATTGGAAAAAAGTCTCTGTCCAAATATTTATGGACCTAACTGTAGCTAAGCAAATAGCTGCATATTTAATTCAAGATATACCTTGCCTATGGAAATAAACCTATTCTGTACACTTCTACTATCCAGTCTGCATCATTTTAAACATTGTTTCAATTGTGGGACCATCTACCTTATCCTCGGACTTGTAGAAGACTTTATGTGGAGCTCCAAGTGTACCCAGCACATCCTGACATGAGTCCCCAAAATATATACATCGCTCGGATACACGCAGCTTAGCATCGGCCATTACTCCTGGACCACAACCTGCCAGTGAAGAACACAAGGAAAGATATTTAACTGATATTTTATCCTACTAGTTCCTAATGTTAAAATAGAACTCCAAGCTGGGGCTACTTTTACTGCTTGTTGTGTCTTAAAACAAAAAAAAAAAACAAACAAAAAGACAACATTTTGTATTTTAGTTATTAATAGAGTATGGAAGGGTTAAAATACATTTTTAATGCTGCCTGGGACTTTTTTTTTACTTGGTTGCTGTTAAAAATGTTCCCTTACTTCCTGTCTAGTGAAACTATTGTCATTGTGACAACTAGTTAGTGGAGGAAATCTCTCTAGTAGAGGCATATTGATCAGTAAAAAAAAAAAAAAAACAGACAATGCTTCTTCTGCTCCCCTACTTTCTCAAACATTGCAAATATAACTGCCTGGAATCTAATAGATTATCTTTCCATAACTGCCTATGCATCACAAATTACACTGATCTGGGAAGTTAAGCATTATCTTTTATTGAACTGCAAAGCATTATCAATCAAACATGCTTCAAAGCACTAGATTGACAGGAAGATGGGAGATTTAGGCAGCTGTAAATATAGAAGCGTTACAGAAACATAATGCTCAGTCATACTCTACGTTTTTAGCTTTTTGTGCTTCCTGTCCACTCATTGGAAAATGATTTTACCATCTTAGCTATGCAGTGATATACAGGATAACGTTAATATGTATACCAACAGAATTTTTTTTTTCCACTTAAATATGTACATTCTAATGTGTAATGTATATACAGCTCAAATTACCTGTGCTCTGCAGACGGAGTCTCAGCCCCAGGGGACCAGATGCATCTCGCAGGACATCTACACTTTCTGCATACACGTTGCCCATATAGCATCCTAAAGGCATTGCAGGAGCTCTAAAATTTAGAATGACAGAAAGATGTGATGTATTAAGATTTTTTTTTTTTTAAAGAGTGTCTGTCACACAGAAACTTTGTGCTGGACCAAATTTTAGTTATTTAGGAAAGCATGACATTATTGTGAAAACAAGCAGGAATATGGCTCCTTTTTAATAATTAGGCTAAAAGTGGTGTTCCAATATAAATTTATTAGCTTTGGTTCTCTCAATGTACTACCGCAGATCGGTGATTGGTTCACACTTAAAATATTTTAGTAGCGCTGAAATGTCCTGTGTAATCAGGCATACAGGTAATCCAGGCAGATTAAATGGCTTTCTGTGAATGTAATGTATCCTGTGGCAGTGGTCTTAAGTAATGCAAACAGAAACAAAAGTTTCTTACTTTGTATCCTGGAGGCTGTTACCGCTGTAGATATACATGCGTTTCACCATGGCTCCATGTGGTATTTGAAGTGATGCCAGTCCATGGGCAAAGTTGGGCTTTAAAAATAAAAATTTTATTGTTTTTGCATATATTGCAATTTACATAGTTACACAATTAATTAATTTACACAAGTTAAAAAAAACACATTTGTACAATTCAGCATGGCAGAGGTTGAAGGAGAAAGAATAGGAAAGGGGAAAGACCACAATTTACTTGTGCTAAGCCTTGCCCCTACAACTTTGGTGAAGTTCCACCTTTTGTCAGAAGTGTGTCATAGTGTCACAATTTTACACATTAAGAAAAAGAAGACAAGAATTGCCCTGGTAAAGAGAAATGACAGCTTATACATAACCTCTCTTTTTACCCTTAAGACTTTTTTTTTACATTGAAGCTTCTCTCTCATCCCAAACCCTTAGCAACAATCCGTTCTAGCTCAGCCTCCTTTCTGTCCTATTCACAATCTGTTGTTACTCTACTTGTCCTCAGACAAAATTACCTTCACCTTACCTTCAACCAACCAAGTCCCACTTTCTTAAGCTGGTCATACACAGCTTAATAACCATATAGTTGGTGGTCTTTCTCCCTAAACCCCTGTAATGGTGAATCTCTTTTTTGATCTTGCTGCATCCACTCCCTCTTCCCAAAGTACAAATTCAGCTTTCTGTCCCTTCTTAGTTTTCATATAGAACACAATTAGTTCCATATGTGCCTCATATAATCTCCCCACCCTCAAAGGACAAAGATCAGTTTATATTTCCTAACACTTGTCCCTTCCCGTGTCCAGTTCTTATACAAAAATAAAATACATCCAACTAAAGTATTGTCTGGCCAGTAATTCATACTAATAAATTTTAAATCACTATTAGAATGCCAAAAAGCTAAAAGCCTATTCAATCTAAATGAATACATTCATAATTGGGCACACATTAGGTAGAAGATTAAGAATATGTTCACTCTGAAAAATATTTTACTATATAAAACAAGATGTTTTTTCCCTCAATAGGTCAAAAAGGCCTCAAAACAACCATGCACAAAGGTAATTTAAGAGCAAAAGTTTCATCATAACCAACTAAGTGCAAAAGTCCCAAATACCTTAATCTGTAAAAAGAATAGAAAAAATTAACAAATTGAAGCTGTGCAATTTTATTTATTTACATTCATTTTACTGGCATTTCTACTGACAACTGTTTTGAATGTTAGCAGAGACAAATGCTTTTTGCTCTGGGTTTATACTTGAGATTTCCTAATATTTCCTATATGATCAGATACAGTATATGCTTTCTATTAAATAGTTCTAGAAGAAAAAAACAACTAGCAACAACAACAAAAGCAAGCAAAACTCCTTACCTCATACTTAGGGGCTTCTGTCCAGGAGTCCAGTTGAAAAGAAAATGACAAGCCTCGGAAATTGAGGTGGAACAGTTGTTCTGCTGTGTTGTATACTGAAATCAACATAAAGCAACATGAACATTTCTGCTGCAGTTAAGCTGGTACATACAAACATTAACAAAGAGGGGTCTTACCTCCTGGATGTGTTGCTCCAAATGACTGGTCAATCTGCTCTATTGTGGGAGCTATTGCCTGCGAGTTGAAATGAACCCCACTGTATCAAAAAGAGGGCAAAGAGAAAGAATGAAAAAGGCATAAAAAACAAAGATATAAAGAATAAGATCTATATAGAGCAAAGGTTACACAGAAACAACCATGATCAAAGTGAGCAATAAGGTATAGGCAGCTTAAGGTGAAAATATAGGGATGTCCCTTTTGCAATAAAACATACTTACCTGTTTGTAATCTTCTTCTTGTAATACACTGAGTTGTGAATGTGCAGCTTAATGTTGGATTCTAGGAAAGAATGAAGTCCTACGTGCACAGCTAGCCAATTAGGACCACTAAAGTTCTAACTCCAGAAAACAGTGGAGCGAGGGCAGGTGAGTGGAATGGGTGGAATTAAAAAATTGTGATCAGGCAGGTAAGGGTAAGGGTATTTTCTTGGCAGATGGGACATAGTCTGTAGCTTCTGCAATAAACCAGCCTGTAGCCAATTTTTTAATTTTGAAAGTTTAATGCCACTTTAAGGAGAAAAGGCAGAGGGGTTATTTTTTTTAGCCACTGGGGTAGTTTAGCTAAGATTTCCCTCTTTTTCTGGCTGGAAATAAGTCACCACCTCCCTTTCCCACCACAAGGCCCCAAATAGCACCCCTGCAGCAAAGAACAAGCAGAAAATAAAAAAAAAAACAAAATGCAGAGAATGTGTAAGCGCTAGCTAAAACAAAGTAAGCTCCTACCTCCTTGTACAAAACTGTTCTGCTGAGCTGAAATCCCAAGTAGTAATATTGGAAATGCTCAAGTTTGTCTCTGTTGAACTAAAAGACCCCATGTAACAGAGATGGTAAACTGTTTTATACTCCAGAGAACAAGCTCGGCAGGGATAAAAGAACTGCTTGGGATTTCAGTATAGCTGAGGCAGCATTATCAGCTTAACTACAACAAGTTTGGAGCTCAGGTGTTTTCTATGAGGATTACCAGACATTTTTCTGTATTTGCAGCATAGGGATGAAAACATAGGGAAATGTGATTGTATGGCCGAGATCCAGTGAATATGTTTTTATTTAGATGGACTATAATGGGAGAATCTGGGTGATCCAGTAAACCTAGAATGGATTAAAAACATTTGCCAACTGATAATACAAAAGATTTTTAAGAAATCTATTTGCTGTATCTTCCAGTTCTCCCATGATAGTCTATTTCTTTAGTCTTTGAGAGCTTTATTAAATCAGACCCACAGTGTAAGATGCAAAGATAGCATAATGATTAATAAAAAGGTATAGGAAACACAAAATTATGTGCACAGGTATATTGAAAGACAAAGAACAGGAAAGGCGTTAACTAAACCAAGAGACAGGGTAAGGTGAAAGACAAGATGTGGCGATGGATACACTCACCAGTATTTTAATTTTACTTTTGTCAAATCGTATACTTCTATCACCTAAAAATAAAGATCACAAGCATTAGGACAATGGAATGGCCTGACAATACCCCCCTGCTTTCTATAGCTACAAGCCTCTCACCTTTAGCCTTTGATTAAATGCATCAAACAACAGTTTGATCCCGTCCTGAGTGAGGCTAAGTATGAGGTCATGATTCAAGGGACACTGAAAAACAATAAAATAAAAAACAAAAAAAAAAATTATTTATTTTTTATTTACTATCAACACAAAGAACTTATTTCTAACGCTTGTTATGCCTGGTCAGATTTCCCCAATACAAAAATGACTTGAATGCACTTTAATAAAGTATAGAGACAGTATTCAACCTTTACTGTATCAATAAGAGAAATGTACAAAGAAATTTTAATACTAAATGAGTTTCCCACATGCCTTTCAGAGCATATAAAGCTTGAAAAAACAAAGAAAACCCCAGGCCATAACATGGAATTTATCCAAACCAGGATCTAGAAACTTTTAGAAACTCTGCAAGGCAGACTGCTGCCTGACTCTGTAGACTATAATGTAAAAACCCACAGATCTCACATATCAATTAACGGATGCTGCAAGGCTATGGCTGGGCCTAAGTCAAGTAAAAGCTGTGTTCGTATTTTTTTTGCCTGTCTGCAATTACAATAAATCATGTTGGGAATCGATTGCAAGACAGGAGAAGTATACACTCCAACTACAAACTACTACTGATCATTAGTTTTACTTTTGCTGTTAGGCTGTTCAGATGCACAGTTAAAAATATTCTTTAGTTATCTGCTCTTTTCATTTTAGTGTTAGTCAGTTAGGGCAAAAGACCCCTGCAGAACTTAATTGTCAATGCACAACCCCCTTCCCGCAGAGAGCAGGGAGCAAAGAGAGTAGTACAGGAAAAGCTTTGTTAAGAAAACTGCAAGGAAGTAGAAGTTGGAGTTCTGCATTATCTGCTACTCTGCGGCTTACCTGAAAATGAAAGTAGTTCTGTGCTGGTAATATAAAAATAGGTAAGGGCACTACTGGAGCGGAAGTTTTAAACTGCCACAGTAAAGGTTTCAATAAAGCATTTGTGCATGACCATGTGATGATTTGAGATACCATTGCTGCAATATCATTATTCACCCAGTCTTGTGACCCCTGCAGTTTCATCAGTCTACTACTAATCCATATACACTTCATCAGCCAAAACATTAAAACCCCCGACAGGTGAGGTGAATATCGTTGATCATCCTGTTACATTGGAACATATCAAAAAATGATATATTAGGCAGCAACAGGCATTATTAAAAGTGATTATTGGGAAGAAAGGAAAAATAGGCAAGAATAAGGATGCAAAATTACTATAACAAGGGCCAAATTGTGATGACTCAGCATCTCTAAAATAGCAGGTCTGGTGGGGTGTTTCCAATATGCAGTGGTTAGCACCTTTCAAGTAGAGCCAACTGGTAAACTAGTAACACGATCATGGGAGCTCAAATCTCATTTATGTACATAGGGGCAGAGGCTGGGGCTGTCTGGTCCAGTGCTACTGCGGCTCCAAATGCTGAAATAAATGTAATGCTGGCCAAAGCAAAAGTTTCATAGTGAATCACAGCTTGCTGTATATAAATCTGTGTAGCTGCAGACTATTAAGTGTGCCCATGTCACCTGCCCACAGCAGAGTGATGAATTCCTCTCAGCCTAGACAAAGTAACTGAACTGCTTTTAACAATAAAAGGTAAAAAAAAAAATAATACCCATTCTGCTTCTGTCATACTTAACAGTTCAAGAATTTACCAATTTAGGATTATAAAGTTACTAAAAGATCCACTGTATGACCCACCTGTTCGCTATAGAGGATCTGTACATTTCGGATCATCCTGCAATGTTTCTGGAGGATAGACACAGCCTGAGCCAGGGGCATTCCTGCAATAGACAAACAACAGTAAATTTTATGGCATAGAAACTTGACTATGAAGTTAGAATTCAGGCTTTTCAGATGAACAGTTCTCAGTTCCTCATTTCAGGCCCACACTAATACACTTTTTGGAGCTGGGGAGAAAAGCGGCTACCAAGACATTTGCTGTGAAACCACTTTAGTGATATAGTGGTTTGATGTAGCAATCCAAAATCCTTTTTGTAAAGTACACAGAGCTGTGCATGTTTAATACCAGGTATCCTGGCTGCTGGGAGTGAGTGAACTGCACCAGACTGGCCTGGCCAATCAGGATGGTCAAAGATCCGAGACCCGGAAAAGGACCAGGTGAAGAGGAGGGTGCCCGGTGACCGTGAGAGAGCAGCTAAGTTTATTTTAAAAATGCAATCAGGCAGGTAAGTTATTTTATTGTAAAAAGGACCTGCCAACTTTTTCTTTAGGTGACTCTGTTCTCTAAAAAAAAGTTTTGTAGAAGTTAGGCTTGAAAAACATAATGAAAACTGCTTTATTCACCTGTCCATCACTTGGCACTGCCCTCTTCTTCTCTACCTGAATACAATCTTTGGTCATGTTGACTAGCCAAGCCAGGATGATGTAACTCCTGTGAAGGCGTGAACGATTCACCCATTCCCAGCATCCACAAGGGAAGTTTCCTGGAGCGGTCAGGTTTAGAGGAGGGATTATTGCAGAAAGGAACATCACCAGTTCCTTTCTGCAATAATGGCCTGCCTGATCAAGCACTTTTAAAAGTGGAACTTCAGTTTAAGGTAAAATAAAAATTCAATTCATAGACAGGAGGATCAGGGAGTATAAACTGAGATATATATGTATATATATTAGTCCTAACTTCAAAAAAAAAATAAAAAAACATTTAAGCCAATAAACAATCCAATATTGAAAAGGACCAGCGTATTATAAGCAGTATATACATGACATCAAAGAGTTAGACATAAAAGGGTATCACACCTGTATTAATTAGGCTTATCCACTTCCCCTACTGCAAACAAAACATGTTGTGGTCAACACTGTATAAAAGGGGTTGCTGCAGATATGACCTATCCCAGGTTGTTATGGATTTCACAATGCCCAAATAACAAAGAAAACAACAGGGCAGATTCCTGAAATCAGGTGACACTGGGAGGAACGTGCCAAAAATACAAGCCAAGAAAGGAAAAAAAATCTCATGCAGCTTTGTTTCACTAGAACACAAGGGTTAGGTCAGAATGTTAATTGTTTAATACATTGGAGTCTTTTAAAACAGTCAATGTGAATTCACCAAAGATTCTCTGGTTGTGAATAAATCAGTGTAATTTAAAACACTCAGCCATGAAAAGTCAAACTACAGTGAATGTCAGAATCACTGCTATATAAATATACCCCATGGACTCAAAAAATGAGGTCTCCATGCCCACAACTTAAGATACGTTTCGGACCTGTTCATACCTTCATAGCCTCAGATTGAACTTTGGTGGAGAAAAATGTACTGTAATGTCCTTAACCCAAAGCCCATAAGGAACTTTTTGGTAATTCTGAATGATTTAGTGCTTCATACAAACCAAAGATCTAGATTCAGTCTAATGCAATACTAATAAATTGGAATGATTTATGACCAACTGTTATGGGCCACCTTTTCAAATGAAATAATGAAGCTCTAATAAGAGTAAGGCCACAAAAAAAAATTGTAAAAATTTGGAAGCCATGGTTGGAAATAGCAGAGTATCTAAATACTGTGCAAAGCAGCACTAAAGGAGATAAGGGGGAAAAGCCGTATGTATGTATGAATGTGTTTTTTTTAGTTTTTATATAACTACTGGTGCTGGCTATTCTTTTTTTCAAACAAGTAATGCATGCAGGAAGTATACCATGAACCAAAATTGGCCTGGAGAAAACTGGACACATTTTAAGGGAGATTTGGGCCACTGTAGGCCTGATAACAACTCACCTAAGGTAAACTCCCATTGCTGGTTGCCAAGGGATCTCTCAGGAACAACCTCCAGATCCAGCATTGGCTCAGGACGGGGAGGTACCAGCTGTCAGCTTAGATCCAGACTGTTAACACAGCTGAACCTGTAAAATATAAGAAAAATAATTACAACAAACAAAATCAGGTCTGCATTTATTGAATATATGTCAAAAATAATGCATTCTCCTAGAAATCTGCCTTGTACTGCCATATGGCATGAATGTTTACTATAAATGCTTTACATTGATCATTTTAAAACAGCAGTCATGGTTTGATCATAAAAGGTACTAGTACTTTGCCTATTCTGAGAAAACTATACAGGTATCTTTACTATAAGTAGCAGTACCACTATTAAGCATCAGGTAAATATTTACAACCTTCTTTCTGTCTAAAGCACATTTAGGATTCGAGTAAGATGCAAATCGCTGTGTGAACCTAAACACTACGCACCCTCCCCACACTTCCACATGACATTGCATTGCATTGCATTGTGAAGGGGGGGGGGGGTTCTACGTGTTGTTTAATACCTAGAAATACTGAGTAAATGCAAGTATCAGGTGGGGTAGCAGCAGCTCAAAGCCATTGGGTAGGGGGGAGGGGGACATTTAATTTTACAAATAGAATTTAAATAATACAGCAATCATTTATACCTTATACCTTAGAATGAAATTGCTCATTACACAAAAGCTTGGTAAGTAATGTGAATAATTCAATTTGAATGAGATCCATGTAAAAGAAAATGATGGAAAAATAACTTTTGCATTTAGTACACATAATTTTGAGTTCTCAACTATTTATCTGCTAGTAAGACATTGGTGAGCAAAAATTTCAGTTAGCACTTCAGTAAAGCAGAACAAAAGTTCCATTCATAGAGGATGATGGAGCAGGTCATTATAGCAGCAAGGGTCAGGCAATGTCCTTTCTGCAATAATCCCCCCCCTACCTGCCTGATCGATCTGGTAAAAAAGCTGAGCTGTGCATAAATAAAATACATCCTCTCAGCCTGGCCAATCAAGAAGATCTATAAAAAAAAATGCCAGTGCTTTGAGAGGGAAACAGGGACAGATGAACAACTCAGAGTTTAGTTTTGCTTTAATGAACAAATCAGGCAGACGTTGAGTTCTCAAAGAGCTTACCATACTGGTACATGGGGAAGGGGATCTGAAACTCCAATGGATATTTTGCTTCTTTAATTAGATTTTACATTTACCCTAAAATGCATATTGAGAAGAGAATTTATACCTCTGTAATAGACATTAGCATAATCACAGAATTGTTTTAAAAGTCAAGATAACTCTATCCTTGAGCTGCATAAAGACATACTGATGTTACAGGATATGCATGAAAAATCTAGTCATCTCCTGATCTTTTGAAAAATTGTTCTACAAAAATGCAAATTTACTTTAGTTTGTTTGCTTGTGCCTCTAGGGAAGGGAAAGCTAGTGCTGACCTGTCACAGGGAAGAAAAAAATGTAGGCGAAGACATCCATCCTGGCCTTTTAACATTCCTCAGAGAACATTTGGCCAGCAGACAAAGGTCGTAGTCATGGAGGTGTCTAAAAACATAGAAACCTTCCCTGATCTGATGGTAATGATGTGCAGAACTAGGCTTTCATATACAATATGGCCAACTTGTGGACAGATGACATAAGTCCAGCTATATAGACAAAATTAAGTGGACAACCCATAAATCGTGTTTATGTGTTTTCAGTAAAGGGTCAGTGTTCTCCCCAGCCCCTTTTAGCTGGGTGTAGCACCTGGCATTTTTCAGCAACCACCCGGCTGTTTTTGGTTGGTTAACAAAAAGTTTGGTCACAGTCAGGGGTTTCCACCCACCTACAATTTCTTCCCATCCAGTTTAAAAAATGTTCTGGGTTGAGCATTGAGGGTACAGTTAATGCTACAGCACACAAAGTCATCTATGAAAAGATCTAACATGATCTTTGGCATAAAACAAGTTCTTTAGAGACTTGGTGTGGAGGAACTTATGTGGCCTGCACAGAGAACAGAGCTCATTCTACACAAAACCATTTAGCATCACAATTCAACCTCACTATTTCTTCCTAGGTTAAATTGGCAAAAATTAGCATCTCAACAACTTATTCAAAACCTTCTCAAGAGATTGCAGTCTGTTAAAGTTGCAAAAAAGAGCGCCATTTTTCCATGATTTTGGAATAGGATGTCCAGCAAGCTCATGTAGATGTGATGTGACCTTTAGTCATAAATTGTAGATGAGTAATTAGTAACCCCTTGGAGGTCATGAGTAACGTTAGAATAAAATTACCTTTAAAGACTGTTACATTATGTGATGCAAATGGCTTTCAGACTATTGAGATAGAACACAAGCCATACATGTTCTTCAAATCTCATTAAAGACTTATTACTAACCATGGACGTGTTTGGAACCTGTCAGAGATTTGTTGTGACAGCAAGCAGTTATAAGGCACAGAAACTCCATTAGTAGCTAGTCTCACAGACACCAGTGACAATCCTCACCTGGACTGAACTCCCGAGGCTGCTGGTTGTTGTGTTACTCAACACCATTCATGTAAAATATTTAATGCTAAAACTATTTTACTAGTTACATTAGTTTAAAAAGCACAGCTTGGAGTAAAAAATCCTTTCTTTATACTCTAGAACAGTTTATAGGTCAAGAAGCTCTAGAAAATTGTAATGAGCAAGCGTATCTTGTCATTTGTTTATTTAACTAATAATGAAAATATAGGGCCAATGTTTGTGTATTTGTTTGTATGTTACAGATGGAAGTTCCAAAACATAAAAAATTAAATAAAAAATAATGCAGCCACCAACACCTAACATCTGGTAAGCAGAAATATATAACATTTATGCGAGTTTCACTAAAAGTAACATACTTTTGTCATGTTCTACCTTCTATTCTCAGTTTGAAAAAAACAATGTTTGTACATCTTATCCTAAGGGCTTCAGTAGCTAAATATTGATTTCTAATCACTAGTTTAAGTATCTAGAAGTAGAGTGTCAAACTCGAATCATATAAGGGGCCGAAATCTAAAACACAGGCTAAAGCTACGTACACACTTCCAATTATTATCGTTGGAAAACGAACGACGAACGTTCCTGCACGATATATACGAACGATCGTATAGCACCGATCCTGCACATAGAGATAACGACACGATCGTTCGTAGATATTGTACACACAATAGATACGATCGTTTAAGCGATAGAGGAACTATGTGCACGACAGGAAAGTGAACTGACGTTCGTTCATCACGCATGCTCTGAACATGGACGATCAATGAACGACCGTACACACGAACGATGTTCAACGATCGTCGTCCAATCCGATCCGCCGGTCCGGTCATTCGTTTCCAACGAGTTTCCTCGTTCGTCGGCGTCGTTGGTTACTTTTTTACGAACAATTTTTTGCCCAATCGATCGTTCGTCGTTCGATTGGAACGATAAAAATTGGAAGTGTGTACGCACCTTAAGTCGCAGGGCGAAATTCTAATTAAGATACAGTCTTAGTAGAAGAATGGATCCTTCCTCACCCTGAGACACCATATCAAACGCCATCCTCATGCATTATTCATGTCCTGAAAATAGGAACATGTTTGTCTTCGTGAAGCATGAACATATATTAGCTTTTCTATCTTTCAATAAATTGTCCCCCTTCTGCATTAACTTTTCTCGTTAGACGTTTTGGAAGTGATTGCTTTTTTGTTATTAGCAGCTTTTTCTGAGGTCGGTGTACCTGACCTATCCATGTGAGGGGAGCCACTGACTTTGCTGAGGTGGAAGCTGGTGTCTCGGAGTCCGAAGACATTGCTAATGTATCATCCCACTGGGATTCCATACCCGGAGCAGCAGCATACTACTGGCAGCAGGATTGGGACTCTGGCACAGTCGTGCTTAGTGATGGGTCTCGTCAGGAGTCTGAAGAAGCAACGGAGGTCCTCCTGCCTGCAGCGTGATCAGACACTTGTGTGGGCCACCCTGCTTCTACCTAGCTTTCTGGGACTGGGTCCTCCTGGCTGCAAATGTCAGATACGGCACAGTCACTGCGGGCCACATAAAACGGACAGATGCGGCCCGCACACCTGTGATCCAGAAGATCCACTTCACATGCCAGGTTAGGAGGAAAGGCTTAGGAAAGTTGAGTTGGGGGAAAGGCTCAGGAGGAGTTAGGAGGATCCAGCAGATTTTCCCTCAGTTTTGTCTGACAATAAGTGGTTGCTGTGACAGTAGGGTCAATTTTCCAGTTCAATTAGGTAGCGCATTTCATTACATTATTAAATCGAACGCTAATGAATGCTTCATCTTTGAAGAGAGATTAGAAAACGAGTTTTGAATCAAGAACCTTGATCAGTCAGGTCTGAAAATTTTGATTGTGGAATTATGTAATGGCTTTATGAAACCTTTTCTGGGTTCAGGATATTTGACCATTTTTATTTATTCCTCGCAGCCATATATGCCAACTCCAGTGGATTCTTATCCACCACCAGCCATATACAAAACAATATAACACAAAAATGCAATCATTTCCATTATCCAGGAATTTAGTTAACAGGTTAAAGGTGAGTACCTAAAAAACATTTCCTTTGTTTACTCTTTTTTTCTCCTAATCAAGCCTTTACTTGCTTGCACAAAAAACAAACAAACTAGACAGAAAATGCCTATGTTGCAATCAAAGGGGTAATCTGATACCAAAACATTTTTTACCACAAGGTTTCATATTCAGCAAAATTATGCTTAAAAATAAACAAACTAGCTTGGTTGCAGAATACCCAAAGTTTACTGGCATTGCTGCCGAAGCAATCAGCGTAACAACTTGGATAAAAACTGTAATATATAGCAGCTAACCTTACCAAATCCCATGTGCTTAGCTGATCTGTGTATGTTTTTGAGGAGACTCCTCAAATCCTGTCTAGCTGAACTGTAAATGTATAAAGCAGTGTTTTCCCCAGAGCCATTTAGCTGGGCAATTTAGCCATTCAGCTTTTTAGTAACCACAGGTAAATACAGGGGCTGACACCCACCTATAATTTCTTACCGCCCAGTTTAAAAAAAAATTCTGTGTTGAACGCTGTGGGTAACACTCACCAAAACCCGCGTGTGCCATCGAACTGAACATGGAAAGAGGGGTCCCATATCAAGCTTTTAAGGAGCACCAAATGTGTAGTTTTTAACTGGTTTTATTAAAGCTTGAAAAAAATTCATCTTTGCTGGGGTACTAATGTGGACTAAAAATTAAAACTTCAACAGAAAAAAGGGAAATCCCTCATACAAAATACACCAGGAGGGTCAGTATTGCTTAAAGGGGAACAAAAGTTCAATTTTAAAAATTTGGCATGAGGCAGGTCCCTACTGCCCCTTCCACAATATATATTCTCACCTGCCGGATTTGTCAAACTTTGTTGGTTGCAAGGCATACCCAACACTACCCGACTTGCCATGTGGCTGCCATGACTTGAATAAAATCCCATGGACTCGTGTGGGAGTTAAGTCAGTCCGGTCAATCAAGATCAAAGTTTGGAATGCAGGAGAAAAGAAGGGAGACTGTGGCGCCCCCACTGGAAAGGGAACAGATGGGGATCCCCAGGGTTTAGTTCCACTTTAAGAATTGACAAAAAGGTCAGGTGGATTAACTACCAAAAATGAAATTTCATTTTCAAGAAGATTGCCCCTTTATGTTTCATCTAATATTTCTAAAGTTGTCATTCATCTAATATTTCTAAAGTTGTCATCCACATTTATCAGTCATTTATAATGCAATCATCTGGGTGCTTCAATATCTTTATCAATAATTAATAAGGGCTTATATGTTTTCCTAATACATCCCTATATACCAGCACAGGCCAAGTTATTGAACCAGTATTGCTCACACAGCAATTTATATGCCCTTAAAAAATTAATAGCTCAAGACACACAGAAAACAAAAAATACCAGGAGATAACTTCAGAAACTTTGAAGTTTGATGAAAAGCTATAAATACCATAGATGCTGTATGCAAATATTTGTCAAATAATGCAGAGACAGAGAATATGTTTTGTCTATGCATTGAGAACAAATACCCAATATCACCAGACATCTTGCAGCTACCTTAGATGCTCAGGGTGACCACAATATAAACCTTTTCTAATAGAATCAGTTGCCAGGTTAGTGGTCTAGTCATGTCAACCCTCTGGCTTCAGTAATGAGTCCCTGATGTTAAGTAAATATCACAAGTCCTTCCTTGTATATAGGGATCGACCACGCAAGCGCAGCTGAAGAGCTTGGCCATGAGTTGTCAACATCTGCTGCAGGTCTCAGAAGTGAGCCAAGTCTGCATCTAGGGTGGAGGAGCGTAGGGTAAGTCATGAGCTAGGCAGGAAGGGTAAATACACTTTAAATGAAAATGCTTATATCCTTTAAGCTTAACCGTTTAGGGTGCCAGGTTCCAGGTGCAGAACTTATAGAGAAAGAGGGCATGGTAACATGAGAGAAATATTCACTAGAAGATTTATCTGGGGGGTGGTGAGGAGAAATGCAATCAATCCTGAGACAGCAAAGTTCACTAATTATATGATAATAAATTATAAGATTTTTTTGTCCACCAAATAACCACGAATGGATAATAAATGATTTAAAGGGAAAAAAGATTGTAACTTGTTATTGATATATTGTAATATTAGCTAATGCTCTAGTCTAGCATGATAAACAATAAAAAGAAATCATCAAATGGAGGAAGTGTTGCACAGGTTGAGTAGTTAGGCAATTACTGGGTGTTGTAGAACCGGACAACCAGGTCACCAGGACGTGACAATTTAGAGGAGATTATTCAGTGTTTAACCCAGAAAATGTTTTAAACTGGATGGGAAAAAATTACAGGCGGGTGGCAGCCCCTGTATTTGACCCAACTCTTCAGTAACCACACAAATACAGCCTGGTGGTTGCTGAAAAGTGCCGGGTGGTGCACCCAGCTAAAAGGGTCTGGAGAGAGCACTGCTGATTTTTTTTTTACATAACACATACAATAATGAGAAATTATGATTTTCCAAATCTAGACCATCAGCACCCCATATATGGTATGAGCTTGTTAATAACCAACCTGCAAGAAGTTGGTTTGGTATTCTGATACTTGTAGTTCTGAAAGGGCTGGAGTGTTACAGACCACTGCACACATTCACATCACCTACCGATATATACTTCTGTGGTTTATAAGAACTGTATGGTATAAGAACTAATACCAGGCCCTAAATCTCATGTCTAACTTGTGGCCCCGGAGTACCAGTAGTCCAGCCCACAGACCACAACAGTCTATGGGAGCATGTTCACAGTCTCTGCCCGTCGCTTTCCCTAGCGCGCCCGCAGCCTCTGCCCGACGCATTTAAGAAAATGGAACACGCTGCATTTATTGCACTGCAACAAACTACAATGCATCCTAATGCACATTAAAGAAAACACAAAAAATACTAGCCTCTGCTGTGAAAGAAAAATACACAAAAATGTAATACAATCTGTTTAAAAAAAAAACATCAACAAATGTCAGCTGTGGTCCCCTTTAATGAATGCCAACCTGCACTAAGGCAAGGCACGTGGTGCAAATCTAGGCCAACTAGAAGCCATATATCAGAATAATATTATTCCTATTAAACAGGATGTATTTAGCACCAACATATTATGCAGCGCTGTACATTAAATTGGGGATGCAAATGACAGACAAATACAGACAGTGACACAAGAGGAGGAGAGGACCCTGCCCAGAAGAGCTTACAATCTAGGACATTAAAGTATTTGGTTCCCTGGAAGTAATGTAAAACTTTTCTTGGAGCTTATCAGACCTGACAAGCTGGGATTTGTAGTTCCACATTAGCCAGCTACCTTACGCTAATCTTTTGCTATTCAGTATTAATTAGCCAGTGACAGGCAGCCCCTGGCATCAGTAGTAATGGAAGTGAACACACAGAAATACACATATTAAACAGACATCCCTGGGTATAATATAAATCATGAGTCCCTACATGTCTATGTGTATACTACAGGCTGGGCATGCTGGTACTTGTGGTGCCACATCATCCACACAGCCGGACACTCACCTCCCCCCATACAGAGCCCTTTACTGGCCCAAAGCAAACACCTGGTAACAATAACAATGGCAGCTGTAGGGTTCTCTATATACAGCACAGCTACACACAGGACATTCACACATTACACACAGAGCATTCACACATTACATTCACATATTACACACAGGACATTCACACAAAAACAGGACATTCACATACACAGCCCAAATAACTAGGCTCAGGGCACAGCTGTTATACACAAAGCCCCACAATCTCCCCGGATATATTGCTGCCTGGGCCAGCTGAGACTTGTAGTTCCCCAACAGGTCGCCTGTGAAGGGTAATTTCCTCTGTGTGTACAGCTATCATGTAATGTCCCCCAACAGAACCCTCACTGATATAATATACAGACGGAACACGGTGCACACCGAGCACAATAGCCGCCTCTCACCTCTGTTTACCTTCTTCTCCCGGTCGCTGCTGAAAAACTTCCGGTTCTGATGAGCAGGGCCGTAAAGTGACACTTGGTCCCGCCCAGAGTGGGAGGAGTCAGAGGGGTGACAGGATGACACGGGGACCAGCGCAGGGGGTAGCAGGGACAGAACTTAGTGAGGGGAGGCGGGAACAAGGGAGTCTGTCATGTGTGACTGCAATATAGAATACAGCAGTCTGTACTCAGCTCTGCTCCTTGCTGCCATAGTCTGAGCACACATACTCTCTGACAACCTGCTCTGTATTATTCCCCACTCATTTCTCTGGATTTATTTCTTCTCCATTCCATCCCATTATTTCTCCCCCTCTCTAGTTCTTCATAATAATTCCCTTCTATATTAATTTACTATCCCTCCCCCATTATTTCTCTCCCTCTCTAGTCCTTCATAATAATTCCCTTCTATATTAATTTACTCACTATAACCCCCCCTTCAATTTTTTTCTTCTCTTTTATTATTATTATTAGACAGTATTTGTATAGCACTAACATAGTGTGCAGCGCTGTACAATAAATAGGGATAACAAATGCCAGACAGATACAGACACAGAAGGAGGAGAGGACCCTGACCCGAAGAGCTTACAATCTTGCCCTCCCCCTTCTCCTCTCTGATCCGCCTTTCTCCCTTCCCCTAGTTTTTTTTTTTCCCCTTTATTTCTCTCTTTCTTTTTCCATTCTTTACCATTCTCCCTGTTCTTTCTGCCTCTCCCCAACTATATCCTTCGCTCTTTCTTCCCCATTTCTCTTCCGCCTCTTTCTCCTTTCTCTTCTGCTACTAATCCCCCCATTTCTCTTTCTTCCTTCAACTCCCCCGCTCTTTCTTCTCTCTCTCATTTCCTGGCCCCTCTCTCTCACTTTCCCTCTTTTTTCCCATTCTCCCCTCTCTTTTTGCCCCCTTTCTGTTTTATGACACAGATCTCTGTAATTATCTCTTCAG
>NC_092866.1:19566875-19583472 GCF_032062135.1 Pyxicephalus adspersus | reverse complement strand
ATATGACAGCCTAATATCTTAGTATGTAACTGTGCAAATATCAGGTCTTTGCGATTCTTAAAACTGTTTTTTCTTTTAATGAGAAGCTGTGATGGCAGAGGCACAAGCAAGTTTCACATCGTTGGAGTAATGGGCCGTCATGAAGTTTTTGTTTCTCCAGGGAAAGTCAGCAAGGACATTCACACTGAGATGTCACAAACACTGGGGGAGAAGTGTCCTTCCTACAGCAGTGTCAAGATCTGGATATCTCGTTTCAAGACTGGGCATTTCACCGTTGAAGATGAGCCCTGCAGTAGGCACCCCCAAACTCAACTGACCCAGCAACCTGCAATGCTGTCCATGAGCTGAATATTGAAGACCGGCGAATATCCTGCAAAAAAGATAGCCCAGATACTGGACATCTCACAGGAGCGTGTTGGATTTGTTATCACCACATTCCTAGATTTGCACAAGCTTTCAGCAAAGTGGGTGCCGAAATGTTTGAACAGTGATCAGAAGAAGGAACAAGTTGAAGCATCCAAAGCCGTTTTGGCCCATTTTGAAGCTGCACAGGACTTTTTGGCTAGGTTAGTGACTAAGAATGAAACCTGGCTCCACATCTATGATCCTGAAACCAGGGAACAGTGAAAAGGAATGATGCCACAGTGGGTCCCCGTGGCCGAAGAAGTTCTGAACCCAGAAATCGTCCAAAAAAGTCATGGCGTCCATTTTCTGGGACGAAGACAGTATTCTATAGGTGGACTACCTACCTCAGAGCTTTAGTATCACCCCACAGTATTATGTTAATCTCCTGGACCAGCTGAAGGAGGCAATTAAGACGAAACGCCGTGGAAAGTTGACCGAAGGGTTCTTTTTTTTTTTTGCAGGACAATGCACCTGCGCACACGTCCAACGTTGTGGCTGCCAAAGTGAACACCCTGGGTTTCCAATTGTCCACCATCCCTACTGACCTGTCAAAGATGCTGCTGAGAGCTGGTTTGCAGCCCAACCAAAGGACTTTTATTTGAACGGTCTAGAAAAGTTGCAACCACGCTGTACCAAGTGCATCAGGCTCAGGGGGAATATGTTGAATAAATGTGGCTCTCTTCTTTCTGGGCAAAGCCAGGAACTTCTCAGCACCCCCTCGTACATTTGTAAAATAATGATCTTTCTAATGGTGCCTGACTAGGACTGTGGAGGCTCTGAATCATTAATCAGCTCACAGATAAGTGAAGTAATATTACACTGGTCAACAAACTCCTTCTTGCCAAACAGATTAAAGTCATTTTAGGTTATGTTTGATGCACAGATTCCCAATATGGTATTGGGTTTGCTAGATTGTCTCTAGTTTTTGAAATATTGACCACAATAATACCCTCATAGAAAACTAATGAAACATTAAAATTAGGCAAAATTAAACTAGATATCCCTATGTATACAAAATAAAACTTTTGAAATACTTATGTCAATATATTCTATATTCAGTATATTTACAGAACTAACCACAAAGAAGTAATTGAAATACTCTGTATGATTTCCTTTTATGCTGATGATCAGGACAATCATGTTGAAGGCTCCAGCAGTAGTCTGCCGTCATGTGTCTATCCCATCTGCCCTGATACCTTTCTTCCATCACCTTTCTATCTTGATGGAACCTCTCCCCTTGTTCCTCACTGAAATCGCCAAGGTTTTCTGGAAGTTTTGCAAATGGCTATGGAGATAGTGTACCTTTATGTTCATAGTAGCACTCAAATTTTTAAAGTTTAAGAGCAAGTTTTGTACCAGTTCTTCATAATTTTGTGCTTTATGGTCACCCATGACGTTCTTGACAACCACGACATAGCTGTGCCAGGCAGAAGCTTCAGTATCAATCATGTAACTTGTGAAATTTGAATCATTTATCAGTTTCTGAATCTGGAGTCCATCAAAGATTCCTGCTTTTAATTTTTCAGTACTCAATCCAGGGAAGAATCCACAAATGTATTTAAAGCAATCGCTGTCCTTGTTCAGAGCTCTAACAAATTTCTGCAATAATCCAAACTTTGTGTGTCAACCAATGGCTGGTTAATGATGTTCGCTGCACCTTTTTTCCATGTTTTCCCTTGGAGGCCATGTCTCTTTTTTCCAGTTATCCTGCTTTGCTCAATTATCCCACAAGCGGATGAAACATTGGTACTTTGTGTATCCACTTTTTAAATCAATACATATAGACAACTGGTGTTCATGATAGCAAAGGTTTTGTAGGACCATTTTGATATTTTGATTTTCTTAAGGTTTGTTGAGGGACCAATTCGAATTGATGCAAAGCAGTTGCCATTATGCAATAAAACAGATTTCAAACTTCTAGTGGTATTCAGGGAGCAGGGTGACTGTTCTAATGGTGGAAACAATACTGAAATGTATGGCTCAGCAATGGTTGCCTCATACAACTTTAGACTACACTGACGTCACGCTGCACCTCCCTTGTTTTTTTCATCTCTAGTACAGTTCGTGAATTGCATAGTGCAATATAAAGGTGAATATTGTCATTCAGAATAATATATATATATATATATATGATTATTATTAATATCATTATTAATAATAATAATAATAATAATAAAACATTAAAATAGCATATAATGTCCTAATTTATTTAGTGGACCCCCAAATTTTTCTCGCAGAACACTGGATGGCGACAGATGCACAGATGTATTAACACACCCACTCCCTCTCTTCCTGCCCCCTTTCTATTATATGACACAGATCTGTGTAAATATCTTTACAGCTCCATTTTATGAAATCTTTGTACTTACAATACTTGTATTTATAAAGGGAGCAGCTATACTCACCTACCACTGACTGATACTGAACACTCATAGGCCAACATACCATCTCTGTATCCATTGATAGCATTACTGGTTTTCTACTCTCTATCAAATCTTTGTCACCATTTAGATGTTAATATAAACGTAAGATTGTAAGCTCTTCTGGGCAGGGTCCTCTCTTTCTCCTGTGTCACCGTATCTGTCTGCCATTTTCAACCCCTATTTAGTGTACAGCGCTGCGTAATATGTTGGTGCTATATAAATCCTGTGTAATAATATTACTAAGATTAAAGGGAACTTTGGTCCAATTATACCAGAAGCAAGAATTGGTCTCCGCGCATTCAGGCCCAGTTCACATGTCTGCATTGTGGTAACATGGTGATAAAATACTGGAGCTGTCTCTGGCTGTTAAATATCTGGAGAGAGTGAGCTAAAAGATATACAGATCTGAAAATCTAGAATATAACTTTTGGGCCAGTAAATGGCTCTGTAGAATTGGTATGCCAAAGCTATCAGATAAACATAACAGCCAGGGAACCAAACTTTTAGTAGCTTTAAGCCCAAATCCATGTCCTCTCCTCACCCAGACATTAAAATACACAGAATACATATATACTTTAAAGTATATCTCCAGGAAAATGCCAAACCTACCCATACAGTGCGTGCACCTTACATATAAAGGATTAAATGCTTATTTTAATGGGTACAGGTACCCATTAAAAAACATTTACTTCCATTTCTAAGTCTACTCCTCTCATGTGCTCTGTTCTTCGGTCATAGGACATACAATGACAATACAACATTGGATCAGCAGTACCACTTTGAAAATATGGATGCCAATGGTCTGCCCACAAACCTGAGCATCATGGGGAAAGGAGAACCCCAACTGACATAGGGAGCTAAAGTTAGTCAAAATACTTTTTAATGTTCCCCTGGACAAAAACAGCTATTTAACTCTTAGACTGTGGAAGGAACCCTACAGCAAGAGTACCTGTCTTTAGCCTGTTTTTAAACCGGTGATCCTGGTAACAAACATCCTTCCTATGTTGACAAGGGCCACTTACCTCATTGCAACTATGGAGGAATAGCATTATCACTGTAGGCTGTTGTCTTGATTTGAACTACAAAAACCTTCCCCTCTACATATCTCCATTTCATGGGTGGAGAGCTTACAAAAGCTAACCAGGAGCTCCAAATACTAAAAGGTTGATTGGAGTGATAGTAAGAATATCCAAATTTCACACACCACGTTTTGTTTCTGACAACCAGGCAGTTACTGGTAAATCAATCAGACTGGTTGGTCGAGCACAAAGTTGGCAGAGGATCTGCTAATGTGAACTAGGCCTTAGTGAATATTGTGATTGGGTGTACACATATTTAGGAGAATCGTTATACACAAAGGGTTCTATTTATAAAACAGGAAATCAAACATTCCCTTGTGGGAATCTTTCAGGTCCATGTGTTTCAATGGCAGTAATTGATACCCACCAGTGAGGGTCTGATGGTCTGTCTTAAAAACAGAGCCCTAAGAAGTATTAGTAATGCTCAAAACCCACATTCATTACTGTATATACCTAAATATTAACATACACAATGATAAAAACATGTTAAACTGATTTGAGTGGAAACCAAGGACACAAAATATTGTCGTCACTTCTAATATTTAAAACAGTAATAAAGAGAAATGCCAATAAAATTAACATGATTAAATAGAGTCATAAAATTGCAGATGACGGTTTACCTAAGTTGAACCTCTTTTCTCAGCACAAACTGATAGAAAACAAAGTCGGTTGCACTTTTCCTTTATCTGGAGAATAAAGATGTGTGGAACATTACAGTGCCCTTCAGCACTAGTGTCAGTTTCTTTTCCAGTCAGTACAGGTGAAATTCATTACATTCCCTATAGCTGAGGGGCTGGCGAGGTACTGTACCATAGTTTCCCGAAAACAGCACCCTGCTTCAACATTCCAATCAAGAGCTCCTTAACTTTTTAGAAGCAAAAGGATGGCTCTTGGAAGAAGTTAAGCAAATCTCAAAAACTTAGTATTAGCTGCCTTTCAACATAGTAATACTCAAGTAAAGACTCAAGTAAAAAGAGGAATTTCTCCTCACTGGGGACAACACTAGAAAGAATTTTTCTCCTGACTGCCGAAAACCTTTATTGTAAAATAAAATAAAAACTTGAATGTTAATAGACAGGTCCCATGCAGCCCTACCTAAACTGGCCCTAAACTTAATGATAAGGTCAGAGGCTGTATCTATGGAAGGAAGTGCAGAAGATAAAAGACTGTGTAGGGCAAAGCAAAAGGTTCCCTTTGGAGCAGTGGTCACCAGCCTTTCGGACCTCACGGATCAGTAAATACACGGAATCCGGACCGTGCATGCAACTTACCTGTGTCAGGGGTCCTGTGACTAGGCCCATCTTGAAGTATTTTCAATGCTTTTTCTCCTTGTCCCTAGCAATAAGTCCCAGGGGAGTGAAAAGAAAGGAGTTTAGGCTGCAATAGAGTTTAAGATTAAAGTAAACCTGCTGATTCAACCTAAAGGGGAAAACCACAGATTCACGTCTAGGGGGGTGCTCCTGATATTGGTAGATGGAAATATTTATGATAATGAAAAACAGGTAACAAGTCTTACAAGTCTTAGTTTTACACAGAACTGCTTCAAATAACATAATATAAAAATATTCATCCACGTAGGCCATGTTGACAACATTAGGTGTTTATTAAAATCAATTTGGTAAGATACATTTCCAAGTCATACAGTATTAACCGTGACAACATACAAGCAAACGACTTAAAGCAATTATCTGTTCAGGTGCTGGGTGACCTAGACAGGGCAGCAAATAGACAATAAAACTTTTTAATTGTTTTTATTTTAAAAGAACGTAAACTACAGTATTTTAGAAGAGATGTATTAGGCACCCAGTTTCCAAGAACAAGAGATTTTTTTTACACCATTGATGCACATAAAAAAGGTGACACACATGTCAAAATGACAAAATAACATGACTAAAAAAATAAAAAGAGCTGCCATTAAAAGGAGCACATACAAAGAGGAAATGTCTACCCATGTTTTTTCTTTTATTGAAACACTCCAGTTAAAAGGATGATGATTTGCAAATCATTGTATTTATTTTCACCTCCACCTGATTGGCAGAAGTTGTAAACGTTGTACTGTTTTAGGACCCTGCTCCAAATACATTAATATTGAGCTGATCATTGTGACAAAGCTTTTGTTAAAGGAAATCCAATTTCCAAATAATATTATATATTATATTAATTCTTGATTACTATCCTAGGCCCCTCTTTTAATAGCATGGAGGAAGCGGCAGGTACTGTTTTTGGGGCATATCAGAAGTTTGGTTCATCTCTGAGGTCTTCTTTACCTTCAGCCCATGCAGATCATGGAGGAAGAATCCATGATTTACCCTTTTTACCTATAACACTGCTGTAGGGATACTGAGCTTAACAAGTGCAGAGTATTTCTATTTTCGATTAGGAATAGAATTTTTTTTTCATGTATTTCTCACGGAAAAATGTCTTGGTACAAGAGCCGTTCAATATGATCATTACTTTATATCTAGGGATATAATCTGTAAAGGTATTTGGCTTTTTTTAACCCAATGAACTAATAACGGGGATGAACTGTTGCAACTATTGTCTGTACATATCACTGATTGTTTTTGTTGTATGAAACATAAATATTGTATTTACATGTAATTACATGTATGAAATATAATTATTTACTGCCGAGAAAAACACCAGCTTTCTCTCTAAGGCTAGGTACACACGCGCAATAATTATCGTTTGAAAACGACCGATCAACAATTATTCCCGATTATTTTGAACGATCGTATTGTGCACAATTCTGTACATGCTGTAATGATACGATCATTCAAATATAATCCACCAATAATGTACACACTAGATACGATCGTTTAAACGATGCAGGAAGTGACATGTACAAGAGAAAGTGTATCACATAACGATCCACGATTGTACACACAATAGATTAGGAACGATCGTCGCCCAATCAGAACCGCCGGAACCGTTGTTTGTTTCCAGCGAGATTTCTCGTTCGTAGGTGTTGTGCATTTTTTTGTTAACAATTATCTCCGACAGATCGTTCGTTTCCAATGACAATTATTGTATGTGTGTACGCAGCCTAATTCTTTATTCTGTACTTATCAAACTTGGCGTTGCATTACCTATCATCAACTAAGAGGATGATTGACATTTGTCATCAGCCCTACATTTCCCATATCACCTTACAGCCTATATTATAAATGAAGGAATGATTCATACAGCTGCAATGGAGAAAGGTAACTCTGGAAGACATAGAACCACCAGCATTTAATATGGTCTCCCTACAGCTGATCTTTTTCCTATTACTGATTTACTATACCTTGTTCTGCACTCTGCATGGAGGTGCCATCTTGGTCGAGGCAGGGTTTTGCACCCCCATGTCAGTACATTAGTGACATTAAATCTCACAAACTAGATATGACTAGTAAATCAGAGACAGCAAGGCCATGTATGACAAGGTTTGTCAAAATAGGAATAATGACCTCTTCTGTGCTCCCTCATATGTGACACCACTGGGTGCCTATGCAGCCAAACACCAGGGGAGGCACATATTCTGCAGCTCTGGATTGAAGGGGAGGGTTGCATTAAGTACACAACTGTACCCTGAATAGCACAAGTACTTTGAGTGATATTGCAGCTTTATCAAGCAGTCTTACTGTGAAATATAGTCATGATAATGCTATAATAATAATGTACATTAATGTTGGCTTTCCACCTACTGGCAGCAGGAAAATGAATACGCTTGCAAATCATCATATTAAGTGCAAAAATACTTATTTGACCAATCCAGATACCTTCAAAATGTTCCTGGTTTGTTTTATATATATAACGCATCATTCTGACCAAAAAAAAAGAAAAAAAAAACTGTGTCGGGCATCATCTGGTTTGGTATATTTTGTAGTTTTGTGAAGGTGTTTGCAGAGAAAGGGGCTGCTGGTTTGAGATCCCAGCCAATAGTATGAGGCCTGAAAGTTGCTGTTCTTTGGAACTATGGGTTCTATTTATAACACAGGGAATCTGACATTTCCTCAAACATTCCCTCGCAGGAATCTTCCAGGTCCATGTGTTTTAATGGCAGTAACTTCCAACTAGGGAATGTTTGGGGGAATGTCTGATTACCTGATTTATAAATAAAGCCCTATGAATTACCTACAAATGAAAAATTCAATTGGACTTTCAATGTCAAGTGGAAATTTTCCAAGTGGGCAGAATTTATACAGTTTCTGGATTATGCTACTGCAAAACTGACAGCTTCCAACAACCCATATATATATAAAACCTACATTTACTTGATATCAGGCAGCACAAGGAGCCGATCAGTTTTGCTGCAGTGCTCAAATACCAACAAGGGATCAGCTGATAGGGGAGAGAACAGACAGACAGAAATATGAGCTCATCAGTCTTCTGCTTCTCATTCACTGTCCAGTTACTGGAGCAGAATTAAGACTAAGTATCACCTAACCGCAGTAGCGAAAATCAAGTCTACAGGCTGGTAGTGAGGAAGGCTGTGTAAATTTTAGGATTTACAAACCGTTCATCTATATGTAGTTCATCTATGCATTTAGCTCTTTTTTGGAGTTCAGCTTATATGTAATAGTTATTTATAGCCTTGCAATAATCCAATCATTTGGCACAACTAAAGTTCACAATGAAATGTGTAAAGATCAACCTAATATTCACTTATTACAAAGTTTGCCATCAGTCAGCAGTTAAAAAAACAAAAATAATTTCCCAACAAGAGTGTGGCTGTGATACGTAATGCAATTCGTGAATACAATGAACTGGTCTGGATTCTGTGCATCCCAGTGTGCAGTGGCTTTGTGAGCTGGCTCAAGATACCAGGTTCTTGATTTGGCTGGACTAGCAAGTAGAAAACTTTGGTGGGTGTTAGAACATTCCGAAACTAGACTTCTGTGACGTTTCAGGGTATGGTGCAAGAAGCCACAGCAGACTTTTGGCAACACAAGTGGACAAAGTCTTTTTAATGTGGAGCAAAGGTCTAAACACAAAATTATTCATTTGTAAGTCCAAGGTAGTAGGCCAGCAGTGTAATCCACTACCTTCTTGTATGGATTTTTGGTAGACATGTTAAAGCTTTAGGAGTACTGAAATAAAGACACACAGCATACCTGCCATTCTACAGTCTGGGACAGAGATGGATGTATAATAAGCATTCTTTGTACCTTTTTAAATCACTATTCAAATGTTATGGGATGATTAGCAAGTACCATTTTACACAATAAAAAAACATTAAATACATCAATGAAATATAAAAAAACAAGGCTGTAGAGGACCAGATTACTCGGCATTGTTTTGCCACATAATAAGTACTGCAGTGCTTTTTAAGTTATTATTATTATTGACCTAACACCAGTGGTATCACTGTCACTCTCATGGCACATCAAAGGCTTTCTGATGATTCAGCCATTGTTGGATGCTGAATTAGACTGAATCACCAGTGGCTTTGTATATCAGTCAGTACCTTTACAAATGAAAGATCTCCCCATAGTTCCTGCCCTTGTCTTATCACATCAGGAGACATTCAGAATTACTGATGCATTATCTATAACAAAATAAATGCAATATACCAAAACAGAAAGAGAACCCCTTAAAACTGCTCTGACAGAAGAGATGAGAAGTTTGCACAGAATTCTTTGGGAATATATACAAGCGGCAATCTATTTAGTCTGCCTGCATATTTTCTAAACTAGAATATAAATTATGGATGGTGCAAAGTTTTAACACATAATCCCACCTATCTAATTGGGTACTGCAAAAAATCAAATTGAAATGACAAAGTAAAAGTCCGGAAAATCTAAATACAAGTTTGAAAGACGAGTTTGCAGTTTTTACCAATACCCGCACCTCTGGAAACCAGTGACACTAATATGCTCCTCCCTGGTTTATCATTACTTCTTACAGGGTCAGAATGGTTTGCCTGACGTTTATGGTATTATTCATAAATACTAATTTGTGATGCATGTCCAGCATTCTGAACATCTCCTGTGTCCAAAGGAACTCACACACGTTTACTTATGGGAACATCATGCTAAGTTTATCATGCTTATTGGGTCCAATGGATATTTCAAGGGCTAACAAAAGCATAAAATTTAAATATGATGTGACGTCTGCCTTTCCAAAATCAAATACTGATCTAGACTGCCCTAAATGTGCCAAAAAAAGTTATAGCAATGCCTTACAGTAAACCACTAAAAACAGTGGAAATGAGACTATGGTGAAACTTTGAGATTACCATCTAGAAACCACAAATGTCAAAATGATCAGTAGATCTAGAAATGCAAAAAACTGAAGCCATACACAAACATTGACTGTAAAAGGATTCACCCTTCCCCCTCCCCATATTAGCTGTTTAATGTGATTTTAGCTTTATTAAACTATTGTTATCAAGCTTTTATTTATTAAGCTATTATTAACCAATTGGCAAAAGGTAGAAAGCCCAACTTTTTCCGGAGAAGGTGTTGTATGCAATTTTATGTACCTGCATCTAAATGTATTTCCCATTTTGGCATGTGTATTTCCTAGAAGGTAACTCAAGTCTGTTAACTTTAAAACAACCCAACAGTCTAAATGCAGGAAGCATACAATATTCTGTAACAAAAACTAATCTGTAGAAAAATCGTGACCTATCATCAAACCGTAATAAAACCCTCAGCCATCGTGTGCAGTTCACATGCGGCTTAGGGCTTGCATAGAGGGGGCTGAACCGTTTGTAGAGGGTGCAGGTAGCATGCGTACAGACAGGAGGCCAAGAGGTTGGATGTCAGGAGATTGTTGCAGGCTTTTTCTTCTCCTGGCGCTGAAGATAGCGGAGACCGGAAGCTGAGGATTCTAGTCTTAGCGGAGCTTCAGGTCATCCCCGCTTCCAAGACCCGCAGTTGGGTCCTGCTGTCGCCGAGCCTACACCAAAGAGAAATTCTGTTTAAAGTTAACATAGCAATGTAAGTGTTTAGGTGGAGATTTTCAGAATACAAAAAGTTTAGTAACACTGACAATTATTTTGCTGTTGAAGGTACAAAATATAAATATTATATATATTTTTTTTTCTTATGTCGTAGAATTTAGATATCTGTAGATTAGCCACTAGGAGAGCTCTGTATGAATGACCAAAATCATCCCAAAGACTGATAGATAGTATAGGACAGTGGTCGCCAAGCTTTTCAGACCAACAGACCACTAAATTTGCCAGCTCCGGACCGCTCATGCCAGGTGTCAATGATGCCAGAATGATGCCAGAACCTGTTATTGTTGTCAAGTATTGCACATATACACTGCTTCTCAATACAAAATATTAAAACTAAATTTGTAGATATTTAAATGTAAATCAAACCAGCAAGGATACAAAAGGTTTGCTAAAATAAAGGTAAATGTTAACAAAATGAACTGTTTAAACAGTTTAAACAGCAGAGGGCGCTCCAGTCCACCCCAATACATTTCTACTGATTAAAATCACAAGTTGACATACTGTGGTGAGGAAATGAAGCTGAGCATGCAGGCCTGTGGTAGATTCATCAAGAAAGGGTGGCTGACAAAGCAGGAACTTTAAATGGAAGAGGTTTATGAGCCAGAACAGGCTTGTTTGGGAGCACATGGCTCAGAAAAGATAATAGTAAGAAAATGAACCAAAAACATGCAGCTGAACATGACCTTTGGCTGCCAAGAACCAGGTCAGACCTAGTAGCTAACACATTATAGGCGTAAAGAGCCCTTTGTATGTGGATATTGCAAGGCTATGCATGCATAGACACATATCATTTTGCTTATTGTTTCAAAGGTGATAAATGTCAAAGTAGAAGGTATAGGGGGATCTGAGTTGTGGCCCCCAGTGTCACCAAAGGGCTGCAAAAAAAAAAAAATCAGTATATGCAGAACTACAGGTGACAGTTACAGACTGCAGACATTCTACAGCAGACTAACAGAGACTGCAATCATTTTTATAGGAGCTTATTAAAGACTGCAGACATTTTATAGGAGATTATTACAGACTTAAGACATGCAAGAGATTGTCAGACTTCAGACATACCTACAGCAAATGGTCAGAATATGTTGACATGCTACAATTTTATTTGGGGACATGTTAGTTAAGCCTGTTAGCAATTATTTAACAACAGACGTTTTTCAGTGACTGCAGTTATTCTACAGCAGACTCTCAGAGACTGCAGACATTTCATGGGAGACTGTTGGAGAATACAATGATTCTACAGGGGGGTATTGGAGCCTGCAGTGACTTAAAAGGAGATTATAAGAGACTGAAGACATGCAACAGGAGATGATCAGAGACATACATACACAGGTAGTCCCCGAGTTACATACGAGATAGGGACTGCATGTTTGTTCTTAAGTTGAATTTGCATGTAAGTCAGAACAGGTACATTATTTTAATAAATACAATTAGGACAGATGTTTGTCTCAACATATTAGGCAGCATGGTGTCAGTTACTGTATAAAATCTTCACTGAGTTAATGACAAACAAAGCAAAAAAAAAACTTTAGAGTTTGTCTTGGTCATTAAAGAGTTACAAGAGGCTGCAGAAAGAGCTCACCCCCCTAAGATCACCCACAACCTCAGCTTTGTTTAGCAAAAGATTTCTTCTGCAAATCATACAAACCATCCCCTCCTCCATCCAGCCTCTGTCCTGCACATGAAGCAGACAGGGATGCCCTGGTTGGTATGTCGGAGTTGTCTGTATGTTGGATGTTCTTAACTCAGGGCCTAACTGTACAAGATATGGTCAGAATATGTACACATGCTACATTTTGTTTTGGGAATGTCTTTGTTAGGCCTGCTAGAAATCAATGACATTACGGGTCAGTGTTTCTCAATCAGGGTTCAGCTAGGGTTTCCTTAAGCAATGAGAAATTTGTGCCTCTCAGGTCAGTTTATCTGACACCTATGATCTTTTTGGCTATCTGTAAGGGTGGCAGCCTTCTCAACTGTCAGCAATGTAAGAGGCATTCTTCCCACTGATCACCACACTAATGTTCTGTAAGCTGGTAATATAGTAATTAAAGAATAGTTCCTTGAAGACCTGGAAGTTATTTCAAAAGGTTGGCCCATGTTAAAAAAAAAAAAGTTGAGAAACACTGTTGCAGGCCCTTTACAATTCAGTTCTCTGAGGTTGTTGATGGCAAGGGTCTAAAGCAGTATAACAAGCAATAAATACCAGGACACCAGGGTACTACTACTAATACCAGTCCTGAGTGATAACCAGTGATAGTGTTATGACACCCACACATTGCAATCTCATCATTTTACTGTTGAGACAAAAAAACAAAAGAAAACCCATCATGCATGCATATTTTTACAATCCATATACAAAGAAAATGTTTAAAAAAAGCTATTTTTCTTACTTTTGATTTTACATAAAATATCCCAATTTTGTACAGGTTTTGTAGGGTATGGCGAACCTAAGTGAAATGTTCAAAAGATGTGGTTGATTTACTTTTACAATAATTATTTTTTTTTTTTGTTTTTCTACAATTATGTCTGCAATTCTCAAGGTCCACCCCTGCTAGACTGGGAACTCATGCACAAAAGTAGCAATTAATATTACTCAGGGGTACTGACCATTTAAGGGCAGCGTGGTCGTAAAACTCTCACCTCCATTTCCTCCCGGTGAGAGCGATCCCTGTCCTCAAATTCTCGGGTTCTCCTGCGAGCTTCCTCAAACGCCTGCTGTGCCAGGGCATCTTCATGCTGCAAAAGAAATACAATCCGGTCTGCCAATTTTCCAGTGTTTGAGTTGTGAACTGCATTTCTAAAAGGTCTCTATCCAAACATAATATTAAGTAATGCTGGTCGCCTTCCAGGGCCAAGATGCTGAGAGTGCATTTTGTACCTAAACTAAATCCAGTATGCCTTTATATGTATAACTAAGGCTGTTCTGCAAAGGGTTGTGAAAGAAAACAGGATTAAATTGGGAGGGTTTGTGCATTGGAAATACTCAGGTTTGTTTTCTTAAATAATCCAAAGTTTGGATTGTTTTTGGCTACCACTCTGCTCTATAAAAAGCCTCATTGTAGTTAAGAAAAAAATCACAGGTTTTGCCTATGCAAAATTATTTTAGGTTCCAAACTGTACTAACCCTAATCTGTAAATGACAACTGACGATTGACGTCTATGGTTCTACAAAGCATCTGAACGAGCCAACGGAAAACTGGTTACTATAGATTACGAACAGCTTTTATTTTACCCCCCCCCCCTTTTAAGATCATATTTTTCTTTTACTAATAAATCGATGAGAATACGTCAGAGACTGATCATTACTAACCTGTGCTCTGTCTTCATCAAATTCTAGACATCCCATGCCATCCAACCTCTGGAGGTCAATCCATCCCTTCCACATGACACAGACACCATTCAGAATCATTGGAGCCTTCAAATACACCTAAAATAGAGAATATGTTTGGTGTTATATTGTTTTATTAAAATTGAACTTCAGGCAGATAGAAAACAATAGATGTAAAAAAAAATGCGTATTGGTTTAAACAAAAAGGATCATTACATTTGAGTACTGTACAACTAATATAAGAATCTTAATTTATCCTGTAATAACTGTATAGAAGACCAGACACTAGGAAGAGAGATGACTTATTAATATCCTTCTAATCATTCACTGTTCAATCTGCAGGCTGGAGGTGTGTTCTTGGCATGCTTTTTAGAAATTACATTTGCATCTACTGTTTTGTGAATTATTGCTTAAAATTAATACAAATATATATATCATACACAGTGTATGTGCCTTGTTTGTTACAGTTTATCTTAAAAAGAAAAAGGCAAAAGGCCACAAATGCGTTATGCTGTAAACCGTATAGAACATCTTACAAACAGATTTCACATAAGGACAGAAGTGATGTCTGATACGGTTTCAAAGTGTCTCAGCTTATGTCACTCTTCTGGCACAGAGTCTAAAAGAAGAACTGTCTGAAGTTTTCATTTTGTGGGTTTTCTTTCAGTAGAATGACTCGATTGAGGAACATAAATGGAAAAATCTAACCTTGAAAAAGAACAAAAGTGAAAAATTATTCTGTCTGGATGATCAACTGTTCTATTGAATTTTGATAATTTCTGTACACCACCTATAGGAATTATATAAAACATATGTTTTGGAATCACTAGTTCTGGGTGTAATAGTGAACCATAAAGAACCATCAACAAGACTATATTGGTCCTGGAAATATCAAAGCATTAAAGTGTCTCTATACTGTAATATAAGGAATTATTATGGACTCTAATACTGAGTCAAGTCTCCCTTTGCTCTCAGAAAAGCCTCAGTTCTTTCTGGTACAGATTTCACATTACTTTGAAATTCTGGTCCATGATGACATTGAATCATGCAGTTGTTGCAGATCTGTGAGCTTCCCATCCTTGCTCCTATTCTGCCACTCAACCACATTTTCTGTTGCCTACCATCTGCAAAAACAACACTTAAAGAGGAACTAAACTGAAAAATAAAAAAAATTACACTTACCTTTAATCCCACAGATCCTTCAATGGCGCTGGACCTTACTTTGATTCGGGCCCGCGTCGTTCTAGAATTTCTCTTCGTCCCAGCGTTGAGCTTCACTCTTTGCTTCTTCTTTTTTGGCACATCACTATCTTGCACTGCACAGGTGCGAGATGTTTGGGTGACGAAGCCCTCTGTAAAGGACTAGAAAAAAGCCTTCTGCTTTTGTGGTCCATACACATTATAGGTTGGTGTGCCCATTCTCAGATGCTTTACTGCATCCCACAGTTGTGAAGACTAGTTATCAGAGATATTATAGCTTTTTTCATCACTAGCAGCCAGTATGGTCATTGTACTATGATGTCTCTCATTAACCAGGAGTTTTTATCCACAAGAGTTTCCATCTGTAAAATTACCACTGACCTGATGTTTTTGTTTTTTGTACCATTGTGAGTAAATTCTAGAACAGCGTTTCTCAGTCAGGGTTCCTCCAAAAGTTGCTACGGGTTCTTGGAGCAATGAGCAATTTGTGCTTATTAGGTCAGTATAAGTGACCCCAATGTTTTGAGCTATCTATAAGGGTGACAATCTTTCCACTGGCCAGCAGACTAATATACTGTGAGCTGTGGATAAAGTAATTATTGCAGTGACCTGAATTTTTTTTAAGGGGTCCCCACATTGAAAAGATCAGGAAAGGCTGCTCTAGAGACTGTTGTATGGAAATTCAAGGAGATCAGCAGTAACAGAGCCTTGTTTTACACCAACAATCTTGTCCTGGTCCTATATACGGACGTCACATTTTTTTTCTCCTTATGGCGTTTGATGTGAACTGAAGATTCAGGCCGGTACTTGCACCACTTTTGCCCTGCTGCCACGCAATTGGCCGAATAAATAATTGCATAAATATTCTGATGCACAGACATTTCTAATATAACGGATTGTGGAGTGTGTGTATATAATAAACATTAGGAGATAGTAGAGGATAATGAACAGAATCTCAGCAGAGTACAGAACACTTCATTGTGTAGGTTCTTTCTGGTGTAAAATCCTCTTCCGCCTCATAGTGGCTACAAATCTTCCCTCACACATTAACTACAGGAAAATGAAGGACAAAGTGATTAATGAAATGTTAAACCACGTTTTACCAAACACCTTGGTTCTGCTGAAAAGCAAGGCAATAGGGGAAGGTGTGGGTGACGACCACTGAACATTCCACCGCCAATTTTACAGATTCAAAGTACTGACAAGTCTGATGATG
>NC_092866.1:19551619-19565846 GCF_032062135.1 Pyxicephalus adspersus | reverse complement strand
AACATCCAAATTGCTGAAGACTGAACATCAGCCATTCCTTTTTATCATTACAGATCCCCAAAAGGATTACCAAAATGTCCCTATAAAACAAATCTGCAGTCCTTTAATGTTAGGGTATTATTCCCACTCTCCTAGTGACAACTGTCTCATTGGAGATTTCACCTTACTTTTTGTTGTTATATCTCTGGGAAAGGAAGTGAGGGGAAATCAAGGGGAAACGAGACAGCGAGAAATATAATTAACAAGGGTGCTGTTGCTTCCCCATCCCTTATAACATTTCTTCACGTGACAATCTGTTTCTATGGGCCTGATGTAGTAAAGCCCTCGAAGACTGGAAATGATCCAGCAAACCTTGAATGGATTTAGTTCAGGATTGAAAACATTTGCCAAATACCATAAAACCATTACAGGTTTTCTAACGTTCACCCATGATAGAAATGTTCCTATCAAACAAATCTGCAGCCCTATTACACATTAGAGTATGACTTAAAAAGACTTACTAGCTTTACTTTATATATGGAATGCTAGGAATGGAACACAAACATAAGAATTTTAATATATTTATCTTTAAAAAAATGTAAATCACTATAAGACAAGCTAGCTATAACTAGTGAGATTTCTTGTTTTTTTTGTGCAAACATAGCAATGGAATTGAGGTATTACTGACAATAATACATGCATGCCGCCTATACCAACCAAACTGTGCATGAGCATTAAATAGGGGGAGAAATCTAACCTTTGATCATGCAAACATATTAACTTGTGGTACTGGGGGGATGTCCATATTAAGTGATCCATCAATGCTAAAACAATCAAGCAACCAAGAATGGGATTTATTCATTGTGTATATGTTTGAGGATGTGATCCGAAGAGTCACATTCTGTAAAGTATAAATGTTGGGGACCCCTGCAATGACTGAAAAGAGTCTGCACAGAGCAGAATATGGAGCGTGTGCCTGTGGGTTGCTCCATGAACAGGAAAAGGATGCTGTGCTATACAGGCCGTGGTTTCAGCTCTGACTGTTTACTCTGTGGCAGCGAGCGGGAGAGAACTTCCTGTCTGATCACACACACATGCAGTGTAAGCACACAAGACTAGGCCGGCTCAGCGCTCTTCTAGGAAGCAAGAGAGAGACGTGTTTAACCCCAACATGTGTCATAAAAAGGTGGAGTTACTGCTCATCTGCTCCAGAGAGGACACACAAAGTGTAGCCACTTCCAATAAATATTTTCTATTGCCTATTAGTTGGATGTCAACAAATTTATGTGGCAATACATGATATGCATTTGGGATCAGGGATATCTAGAATGAGAGTTCACATTTTAAGTAAATCATATTTTAATATTAGTAAGATTCCCCCTCTCTGCGTGACAACACAGTGAGAAATATAATTAACCAGATGGGTTGATTACCTAGGGTGCTGTTGCCTCTCCATCACATTGTAATGATGTCTAACATTTCTGCACATGACACAATCTCTTTCTATGGGCCTGATAGATTAAAGCCCTCTAAAGCTGGGTACACACATGCAATAATTGTCGTTGGAAAGGATCTTTCATGAGAACAGTGCCGCGCTCTGCTGCGCGCTCTACCCCTTCGCTTCCATTACGATCGTTCATCGTCATTGGAAAGGTCTTTCATGAACGATGCATGAACAAGCGCTGTACATACCGTTCTGCTATATGAAGAGGAGAGGGGGGAGAACAACGTAGCGGCACCCCGCTGCTCTCTCTCCTCTTCCCTTCCATTACAATCGTTTGTCAATCCGCCAGAGCGGATCCATAAATGACCAGCGCTGTGCACAAGCCAGATTCTTGTCCAATATCAGCCCTAAGGCGATTATCCAACAAGAATCATCTGGTGTGTGTACGTAGACTAAGACTAAAGAAGATAAGACTATCATTGAAAAACCTGGGTGATCCAGCAAACCTGGAATGGATCTAGTTCAGGATTGAAAACATTTGCCAAATATCTTTAGGAAATGTTTCCTGAAACACCCAAGTTCACCCATGATGGTCCATCTTCCCCAGTCCTGGTGAGCTTTAATAAATCAGGCCCAATGTTAGAACTGTAATTTTAACTAAGCTAAATTGCATGCAAATATGAAAAATAATAAATTCAAGGTAAGATGTTAAAAAAATAAAAAAAGTTTTTTTTTTTTTTTTTTTAAAAAAGCAAATAGTATAAGTACCTAAATTTGAATTCTGGCATTTGACTTTGATTTTACAATCTGTTGTAGAGAGATCAGACTGAAAATTGAAGAAGCAGCACAAAGAGCCAGTCAGTTGGTCCATGTACTAACAAAAAAACTGCACTAGGTGAACTCATCCGTCTGCTGCTTCTCCTTACATCGCCCAATCACAGGCTGGGGCAGGGACAAGACCTTGCTGTATTGCTAAACCGCAATAGAACAAAAAGTCTGGTCTCTGGGCTGTCTGTGCTTCCCGGCAGATCTGTGGAAATGCCAGGAATGAACGATTTCATATACAGATAGTATTTCATCTGTGTATTTGGCAGTTTGCATTTCAGCTTTAAAAACATCTTCAGGCAGGCAGGAGGACTGGTCAGATCTTGGCTCATGCATAATTATGGAAGGCAATCTATTATAAAAGAGATTGTTTCTATGAGGGTTCTTAAGCAAATGTTAATATCTGTAAGGGCAGCAGGATTACAATTAACTCTTTTGTGGTAAGGGTGGAGCGGACATACTTTTCAGCTATAGGACAATGCAGACATTTTGCAGGCTTTTTCCACAGGCAGTAAAATTATATTTTATAGGAAATACAAATAAACACTTACTCAATGGTTCTTTGTTTCAAGCATTGAACACTGTGGAATATTTTTTTATTTCCCATTTTACTACAAGCCACAAACCCTTAGCAATGGTCATTACATACCTTAGACAAAGAACATAGCAGTCTGTGATGGAATCGTTACCTGGCAAAACTAGAAATGTTGGTGTGGATACTGGTTGCACCCAGAACTGTAGAAGAAAACCAGGATTTGCCTGATCCACAGACATTTCATTTTTTTATATGTGGATAACTAGTTAATTTAAAGTCAAACTAGATTGTCATTGGTGGGGGTGGGATTTTGCTATAATCAGCAAGTATGGCACAGACTTACCTGTAAACGCCCTGAAGCAATGACAGGTCCGGCAGCCCGAAACCTCTGCATTCCCTGAAGCCATCATCTTCACCGGTGACTCCTGCAGGTCCACTGCAATTACCTTTTTACACTGTCCCTGACATCTGGGTCTATTTGTTGAGGTTCCATGCATAGAGCCAGGCTCTAGGCTCTACACTGCAGGGGTGCATGTGATGTGTAGTGCAAGAAAAAAAAAAGCCACCTGGAGCATGAGACAAAAGTTTAAATTTTTAGCTTTTTTTGGTGTGTTTTTTTTTTTTTTTTGGATCTACATGATTTTCACCAATTGCAATGATTGTTATCTTTGTGCTGCCTTTACAGCTCCTTTGTGGACATACATATGCCCTTCAGTCTCTACAATTTGAAATGTTTAGTCAGCCACACTTATCTATCCTCATTACATAGGAGGCTGTGATTATGGCATCATGACGGTATTATTACAACTACAACTCACCGTACCACAGCTTTTTCCCCAAGATGTACAGTGAGCATGTCACTAGAAATGATGGTCCAGCCTGCCTGCAGGTCATATTTTTTATACCAGGGACTTGTGCTGGCAGGCTGTGGAAAGTAGGCAGTGAAATATTATCTGAATCCTGTAGCTGGCTTTAAAGATTTTATTTTCTAGTCCTAGGCTAAATACACACGTGCAATAGTTGTCGCTGGAAATGAACAATTAATGACCAATCGTACCATAATCGCTAACAAAAAAGTGCAAAACGATAGGCCAACGACTTAGATGAACAAGGAAAGTCGCTGGAAAATAACAACCATCCTGGCGGATGTTTGGTGGGCGGTCAATCACTATATATTGTGTGTATGGTCGTTCACATTGTTCTATGGTACACGTCACTTCCTGCATCGTTTAAACGATGGTATCTAATGTGTGTACATTGTTGGATTATATGGATTATATTTGAACAATCGTATTGTTACAGCATGTACAGAATCATGCACTATACGATTAAGCAAAATAATCGCTTATCTGTCGTTAGTCGTTCGTTTTTTAACAACAATTTTTGCACATGTGTACCTAGCCTTAGTTTTTTACTTGTATACAATTTTATTTTTTGTCTACAAGATCTTTTAAGCAGGTTTTAGGAGCTCTCAGAATGGAGAGCCCTCCTGTGTGCTGGGGACTTGTCCACATTAAGGACTTGTTAGACACACAGCTTCGCAGATAGAGTTGGCACACTCCAGAAATGAACAACCATTTAGAATGGGCAGCATGCCAACCAGTGAAGGATCAGAGAGGAATTCAGCAGGGCAAAACAAGAGGGAAATGTGAGCTGGGTTTGGACAGCAGCCCAAGGCAGAAGATTCATCATTTAACTATTTGTCTGCCAATATGCTCCTGTCCCATAAAACCTAAAACCACCTACACAAGTAGGTGGTAGAAGAACAAAGAAGGTAGAAAGGCAGGTGCCCATAGCAAAACAAAATCTCCCTCAGCCTAGTGGGACATTTGGAAAGTTCTGACTTTGCACTGTAGTTTAACTGAGCCCATTTCTTATAATTTTAGTACAACGTTTTATAGAGTCCAATGTCCCTAACATAGCCAAGGCCTATTTGTGGACAAACCAATTAACATACTAGGCTGTCATGGAGATGTGTGAATAAATCCACGCAACCACGAGAAGAAACTACACGCACTTTCCTGATATTCACACCTGGGACCCTGGGCTTCAAGAGAGCTAGCCACTGAGCCACTGTGATGCCCAATCATCTGCCCAAAATCTGGTAAAGCTGTAACTAGCACAATGAAGAAATGTTGGCGACTCAGCCATGCCTGCATTTTGTGGTCGTGCTTCACTACCCGCCTATTACAACAAGTCCTAATTAAAGAGAAGCTTGGATAATAGAAGTGAGAATTCAGAAGACTTCAAATTCTCCATGGAGTTCAAAAATGATTCAAAGTAAAGATAAAACCACAGTTTTATAATAATAATAAAAAAAGGTTTGAGTCTATGATGCCAATAGATGAATAGAGGTACAACAGCAGTGCCTTCAGTCTTGCACAGACACTGAAATTACTGACTCTGATTTCACTCCACTCAATGAACTTCTCACACTGAGCCTGATTTACCCTTCTGAGCAGTAATTCTGGGTGTGGCTATCAAAAAAACATGCTAAAAGCCGTAGCCCAGAGCCACAATCAGGGTAACTAAAAAAAAAAAAAAAAAACCTACCTGGTCCCATCAGCGTCCTCCGGCGGATCCCATCCTCAGCCATGTCCTTTTTCTCTGATCTGAGGCGAGTGCACTGACGTTCCCCAGGAGTTCTCGCATTCAATACAAAATAACTGTATTGAATCCAATACAAAGTAATCATTATATTATATTTAATTATATTATATATGCTACTGTACAGTTATATTCCAGGTTTTAGTATTTTTATGCACCCTTGTTTTAACAGATTTTTGTGTTTTTTTAATGTAAAGTTTATTATAATTAATAAATATTTTGGTGAGAATTATAGGCCGACAATGTAAAATAAATTTCAATGCAAAACAATGTAACGCTTTTGGCATAAAAATACTGACATAACAGACCGCCAGGGAGGCTAAAAAAAAAAGCTCTCCGAGACTGGATAGCGTACACTTTCATCAGTGAAGCTGAATAAACCAGCAAACTTGGAATGGATTTCTTAAAATTCATTTGCTATTTGTTAGCAAATGTTTTCAATCCTGGACCAGATCCATTTCAGGTTTGCTGGATCATCCAGCTTTACTGATGAAAGTGTATCCTCTCCAGCCTTGGAGAGCTTTTATAAATCAGGCTCATGTGTATTAGAAACTGTAGACAAAGCTCGCCTTATTTCCTGGATGATGCATGATCAGGATCATCCAAGCCTTATCCTCCGTTGTACAAGCTAATGAGGTTCTATCACACTCTTTATTTTTTTGAGACAGTGGCACGGGAGGTAAGGATTCATTTGTTCAATTGTAAAATTCTGGGTTTAAAACCAGGGTGTGGCCCTCAGCACCTACCCAAATAATTACTTTGAGCATACTAAAAGTATGTGTTTAATATCTCACAACATAGCATAAACAATGCTTTACTTGGCTGCGTAATACGTTGGCGCTATATAAATACTGTTTGTTATTATTAATATTAATAATACTAATAATGGATTTTGCCAAAATGCTGTGTGTATTACATAGCACGAAGTACAGAGGTTCACAGCAATCAGAATACCTCTTATTGAGGTAAAAAAAACACATGAATACTGTTGGTCGCTAAGGGTTCCTTACACCTTTCCCACTTTGCCTTGATTAAACCAGAAGAAAGGCAATGATGAGTGTCTGCAGAGATGGAAAATATTTGGGTGGTGAATAATGAAAATTAGATCCAGAGAAGGGGGGAAAAACACAGGGCCATAAAAGCCAAGTTTGGATTATATTTGCAATCTGTATAGAATAAATAGAACCCAAAACCTAAAGTTAATTGTAAAATTGCATTAACATTTCTTTATTATTACCTGATAGCTCCTACAATAAACCAGGTAAGTAAATTAGCTATTAGTTTCCAATATATTTGCCTTTGTAAAAGACGGACCATACAATTGAAAGACATCTCTGCCAGGGGAAAAAGAAGGAAGAAGATGCCGAGCCAGGGAAGCAGAGAATGAAGGTTCAGGCCCTGCCATGTAGATCAGCATTATGATTTATTGTCTCTCCAGTTGAAAGATTCTGTTCCTCCTCCACCAAGAAGACTCAGTGATGATCCTGTTCTCAATGACAGTGATTAATAGGTTCCAGAGGAGTGTTTTGGTGATTGAATCCGCATTTACTCAAAGAATATCTAATCTGACATTGACGCCTCTTTAAAGAAAAACAACAGTCGGGGCTAAAGTCTCAAGTAAACCTTTACAATGTCAGGTACGTTGACTTGGTAGTTTTTTGTTTTAGTTGGAAGGTTCACTGGTGACTGTACTGAAAAGAAACTTGTGGTGAGTGAAATATGGGAAGGGCGCTATTGCTAAACTCCTGCAGTATTTTTAGAAGGAAAGATTAACAATGGCAGCACCCTTACTTCCTTATTACTTGTTTTCCTTTATGTGTTCTCAGCACTTAAATGATAACCATTAAACTTGGAGAGGTCTGCTTCTGGTTCATATCACAAATGATATCAAAATGCTCACATCTCTGCAACTTTTTTTTTTTCTTAAAGGAAAAATACAACTCAGGTTCCATTACTTGCCTGGAGATAAGGCCACAGATACTCCCTGTCTGTCTATCAACCTTTGCAAGTTAGAGCAACTTCCAACAGCAGAAACCCAGATCTAAATCTGAGAAAATAACCACAGCTGACCATTTCACATGAACACATACAGCAGATGTGTGTCTAATGGGCTTTCAAATACATTGAAGGAAATCACACTTTTATATCCAGCTCTCAAATCTGCAGCTTTATCTGATAAGACCACAGCCTGGCAATTCTGGGCATCTACCAAGTTTACTAACTGGTGCTTTGAGTTATCATAAAAATTGAAATTCTACAATGTGCAACTTTATGGCCCCAAATTTAGGAGCTAAAGTGTAACTATACCAAAGAACATTGGTTTTCTTTTTAAGTTGTTCTCCTTTTTTATTGCTAATATTCAACATCCTGCCCTGGGGTTGTAACCCCAGTCCATGTGCTGTATATATCTATGAAGCTTTGCCATTCTAGGACTGGACGTGTTCTAGGACTAAAGAACACTGCCCATGTCCTTCACTTCACAACATGAGGGAGAAGGTGATCTGTACTACATAGAAGTAATCTGGGCAGGAATATAAGAATGCTTGAGATAACACTGCAGAATGAACAAGATCAACAGGTATTCTTTTTTTGCCCCTACTACATAATAGAATATTGTTAGGGTTTTACATAGACTTTACATGGAATTTATTTCCAGAGTTCTAGTAGCTTTGGTCGTGTCTTAACAGACTTCTGTCAGAAAAGATTTTTGGGAGCAGCCATTTCCAGCTTCATTCTTAAAATAACAGTTAACTGGAAGTAATTATGTTTCTTTGATAATAATGCTTAACTGCCTGGCCTAAAACTAGTAATTAATTTGCCAACTCATACCTGGTAAGTAATTTAGAAAACAGATGATTGCCTCTGTATTGTTTTCATCGCAGGTTTGCTTTCTGTTTTTTTTTTTTTTTTTAATTATAGACCTGAAACAAACAGGCTTTTATAATAAAAGAAAAAAGGAGATTATGACTCCCCAAACGCCACAGTCAACGGAATACTGTGACAGCCAGGAAAATAGAAGTAGCTCGAAATGAATGTCCTTTAAACATAGTAAAAAGGTCTGGTACACTGTGGGCCATAGAATATGAACAACTTAAAATCCAGATGTAAAGCTGTCCATTACGTTGTTATTGGCAGATAGAACACTGTACTAAGGTATGGCTTGAAGAAGTGACAACAGACTGTCCAAGCATGCGATGGATTTGCACAGCAGCGTTACAAACCTAGCATAGGACTGGGGACCCGTAGTTATTATTGTTGGCTATTACAGGATAAGCAGGGAGTAAGATAAAACTGTCAGGTTCATATGTATTTTATAGATACTTACCTAGAATAATTAATGCATTACTATATGGCAAATTAATGAACCTAGAAAATCACATTTTGTTTGGAGATAGAAAAATAAACAGCAGAGATGAAGACAGAAGGAGATTCAAAAACATGAAAATCATGTAAAGCGATCTTTAACCCAAACTGTGTAATGCAAATATATACAACAATGTTTAAGATCCCATATGTATTTATAAATGTATTCATATGTTTTCTCTAGATTTGTACCTGTACTTTATCTGTTTGTACTCAGGAAGTCTCCTCCATTTCAATTTAAAAATAAAGAAACTAAATGCAGGTTGCTCCACGTAAATATAATAAAGAAGCTTGTTGTCTTTTTTAATGTACTGTAGCCCTGCTTTTCCACAACTCAAGCTTCCTTAAGTTTTGCTTTATATGAAAAGATTTTAATGTGGTTTTTCTTGCTAACAGAAAATGTCACTTCTGATCACTTTATCTGGGAATCCAATAATGCCAAAGCTAACACAAACTTTTACTGGTAGATCTTCATTTTGCACTGGTAGCTATGTCCTACTGAAAAAAAACATGGCACATCCCCACTTTAAAAGACATTAAAAGGAATTGCCTGCAGCTACAGCTTTCATCAGCCTTCTCCGGGGCAGACCATGCTACAAATGTGTTAATGTTACCACCTGCTTAAAGACAAAAGTCTGTTTACAGAACACAGAGTGACATCACCAGACCTTAATGGCTGATCTTACAGCTCAAAAACATCATCACCTTTTCTAATGTAAACAGCTGCCTCTGAACACTGGTCACAATTTATGCAAAGTCTATTCCCCATCTGTCTACTGGGAGGAAAATGGGCAAATACACATTTAAAACTAATAGCTTGTGGCAACAAACTCACCACAAATTGTATAGAATAGTAATTAATTAATGGAGGACTAAACCCAAGAACAAAAATTAAGTTTATTGCAGCTTGCCAGTCTTAAGATTGGTTCATATGCTTCTAAATATGTACAAAAAATACAGAAAAAATATCTGTTCATCTTTATTTTTAATATTATTAATAAACAGGATTTATATAGCGCCAACATATAACGCAGCACTAAAGCAAAACCATTGTATGGCATCATGAAATAAAATCTGCACATAAGTAAATTAGATGGTGGTTCAATATACATACATACATACATATAGTTACATATTGTACACAGAATAAAGGATTGTTTTAACGTGGTCCTGATCTCAAAATGTAAAGATTTGCTATGTTATGGGAAACATATGGAAATGTCAATTAGGCCTAAGAAGAACAAGGAAACAAATTACTTTGTCTTCTTGTACCTAGGTAGCCTTGTGGCTTATATATGTATATCTGAAGTGAGATTATCTAAAGCACACTGCCTCGAAATACAAATCTCACACAACTTCAAGTGAGCTCACTACTGTCAGGTTTATTGTTCTCTTTATTGTGGAGATCATTTTGTTTAATTGATTCTTTGGATTTGTGATTTCTGCGGGCAGCTCACAAGATAATGGGGAGCGGGGGTCAGCTCTGACATTAGGGTTAGGTAGACACGTGCAATAATTGTCTTTAGAAAATGAATGACTAACGACAGACCAACGATTTTTCACGATTATATTTATGTACCGCTGAGTGTGGGAACATAAATTGGCAGATTGCAGCATTGAAATTTTGGTATAGGCTGTAAATTAGTAAACTGGTAGGTCCCCAGAAATTTTTGTTCAAATATAATCCACCAATAATGTACACACACTAGATACGGTTGTTTGAACGATGCAGGAAGTGACGTGTACCGGAGAAAGTGTATCACAGAACAATCCACAATCACTACATGACCGTACACACAATAGATAGCAAACAATCATTGCCCAAACGGATCCGCCTGGAAGTTAATTCGTTTCCAGCGACATTGCTCCTTCATCAGTGTTGTTGGTCTGTCGTCGTGCACTTCTTTTGTTAACGATTAACAAACCATCGGTTGTTAATCGCTCATTTCCAACAACAATTATTGCACGTGTGTACATAGCTTAAGAGCAGTGTCATGGCTTTACCAAGATCACTGCCTGCCAAGAGAGACGAAGACTTTGTATGTCAGTTTTAGGGAAAGATTAGCTGCAAGTATACCCAGAGTCAATAATGGTGAAAAGATCCTTTGTCCACTTCATTTTTCACTTAGCGTCTACATGTTTTTTGAGCAAATACAACCAGCAAGAATCACACAATTCACACCCCATAAACAACTTTTTTCCAGTGTGACATATATATATATATATATATATATATATATATATATCCAATACCTTTTAGCAAAAAGACAAAGAACCTGCTCAAAGCAAACAAGGAACCGAGAAAACCAGTGTGGCTTACTATAGCATGAATCCGACCGACACTACACTAACAAAAATAATTGTAATAAAAAAAAAGTTCCCAAAAACTGTACTATGTGAGATAACACATTCATTGTCTTGTAAATGAAAAAGAAGTTACTAAAGATAAGACAGACATTTCACCACATCCTCAAAAGATGACAGTCCAAGATAAGAAACTGGAGAAGTCCATACATCCAGACCCTGTGATTGGTTACTCTCTGCCCCCAGGAATACGTCTCTGGTTTTCCTGCTGAAGGAAGCACTGCCAACCACAAGATAAAGGGGGGTATATCAGCCAAGAGGGAAGTTATTGGTTTGCATTAACCTGTGCACAGAACAGATAACCTAGTCTATAAAAAATAGCACATACATAGTCAACACAGCTGCATGGACCTGCTTCTTTGGGGGATATTAAAGATGCCCAAATCACTTTTGAAGAAACAAGTTTGACATTGAAAGGAATCTTTTTCATGTACTGATAACAGAATGCTTACTATGTTCTAAAAGCACAATGTTTTCAGAGAGAGATGAATATTGAAAGCCTCCATATATCTCTCCTCATAAAGTATTATGCCCTGGGGTAACTACACCATGGTCCCAGGTAACTTCACTGTGCTGGCAGCAGTAAGCCCCTTGTGCTTCTGACAATAGGCTGTCAGATAGCTCTGGAGAAGATCACATACATGAGATCAATGCAGGACAGGAGCATGGTCATCTTTTGTCTATGGGTACCCTATCCGTTTCATTTACCATTCAGAACAGTTTTTCTCAACCAGGGTTCCTCCAAAAGTTTTCAGGAGTTCCTAGAGAAATGAGCAATTAATGCTTCTCAGGTCAGTTATCACCAGGACCAATGAACTTTTATTGGTTTGGAAATTTCATCAGTGAAGCTCGGTGATCCAGTTTAAAACTTAAATTTAATCTGCTATATTTAGCTTTCTCTGCCCCCACCCTCCTTTACTTAACATACATTTTTACTTGTTTTTGTAAAAATGTTTTTTGTTTTAAATACAAATCTTTTTGTAGACCCAGTGATATCATCACCAAGTCCGGTTACTTCTTTATGGAATGCAGGCAGACAATGGTTGGTGGGAGCAGCCTGCATGGTGCTGTACATAGCCTCATAAAAACATTTCAGCATCCTGCCTCAGTTCTCATATCAGGAGCCCAGTTGCAGCCATTTGGATGCAGACTGCTCTAGATAAAAACTGCATATGCTTTTAGGCCTTCAGTGAATGAAAAAATAGGGCCAGGGACAAGAAAGAGGGCTAGCTGGTACTGGACATCCTTTATTAAGGAATTGAAATTTCTGCAAGAAGCTTACAGTGTTTGGTAAAATAAGTGAGGAGCTGCAAAATATGCCAGTGCGGGTCGCAGCAGTCTAGGTTCCTTAGGCCTCCTGTGCAACTGGTAATCACCAGGTTCAAGAGGGTGAACTTATGCAGGAAAGTAAATATTTTATTAAAACATCAGCTGCTCATATCATATGTATAACACAACTGCCAGAGAAACGTTATCCTCTGTTTATGCATTTTCTAATCCTATGCTTACTTTGAACTGACAGATTTGTAGCAGTTTCAGGTAATCAGTCCACCTTAACTCATATTTCATAAAAGCTGAATGCTGTTAGCTAAACTGTTGATCAGTGTATCAGAAACTGCAGCACAGATAGGAGAAATACAAATTATATGAGGGAGACCTAAATGTAGTGTCTGTGAGTGGGTGTGCACTGCAGATTGGAGTTCCCAAGAGCCAAGAACAATGACCAGGAAAAAATCTAAAGAAAATAAATAAGTGAAAAAACAAATAAAATTGCAGCTTACCTTGCCAGACTCTCTTTCAAAGTCCACGTATTCTCGTGTGGGTGCTTGGCGTGGCTCTCCCTGCCAACTGGCTGGAAAAAACTGCAGAGAAAGATTGGTTCCCGTGGCCACAAATGCCTTTAATAGAAAATCAATAGACATCAGGTCACTAATATGCAGAATACAAAGTGATCACATTACCTTCTACAAAGACAAGCCCAGCTATAGCGTACAAGCAGTATGATCATCTCCTTATGCAGCATTACTATATAAAATTAATATGATATAAACCTCTGTATAGATAGTAACATTTTTTCCTAAAATACTTACAATTTCAGAACGGCCATCCCTGCAGGCATTCTGGAAACGTGCCTGCCGTTCTTCATGCGGTCGGTCTCGAAATCCTGTGTATTTGATCTGAAAATACAGAAAATTAAATAACTCAGTGAATAAAAAAAGTAGTGATAAATGTATTATTACCAATCTGGTAAACAGATAGGGTAATAATTCTTTTTGTGATTCATAGTTACATAGGCAACACATAGACTAGCACTCAAGAAATAGAATTCAGAATCTTCTATATCTGAACATGGCTACAGCCAGAAATCAATAGTTTTTGGAACAACAATGTCCTTTTTATTACCGTGACCCCGACACCCCGTAACCATGATAGGTAAAGTAATTAATTAGGATTATTCACTGGCATCTTTGTCTCTATAGTACAAAAGTTATACATGTGTCTGTAGGTACCCAGATCATGTCAATCACTGTATTACAACTTATATTGTAAATTGAAATGCAAAAACAGTCAAAAAATGAATTATAATCCCTGTTTTCAGCAGTCGCATTGTTCTGTCATGCTGGCCAGGCTGTGGATAAAAGCTATGAGAAGCAGGGACAATGGAATATGCAAGTGATAGCATAGAGAAACACACACATTGACTGGTGAGATCTATAGCAAAGGCATTAGGCACCTGGAAAAATAAAAAAATGCTGAACTTTAATTAAGATATAAGGAAAAACTAATTATCCTATTTTAGGCACAGTTACAGTTACCCTTAAAGCAAATATAAAGCAATCTAAATATTTTTTCCTGTCTTTGATAAAGTTGGGGAGGAGTTAATTTTTTGCCATTTGTGCCCTATTTTTATAACACAGTATTTATATAGCGCCATACAAAGTCCATAGTCATGTCACTAGCTGTTCCTAAAAGGGTCTCAGAATCTAATGTGTTTACCATAGTCATTTGTGTTTAATGTAGTCTAAAGGTGCGTACACACTTCCAATTTTTATCGTTCCAATCGAACGACGAACGATCGATTGGGCAAAAAATAGTTCGTAAAAAAGTAA
>NC_092866.1:19548781-19549937 GCF_032062135.1 Pyxicephalus adspersus | reverse complement strand
CAATAGTAATACTTCACTTAAACGTAAGCTGATCAATGAATCAGAACCTCCACAGTCCTTGTCAGCACCATTAGGAAGATCATTATTTCACAAATGTATTTATATCTTTCACAAAATTCATATTAATGGTCTGCGGGATTTAAAACCAAGAATTTAGTGGTCCGTGAGGTCCAAAAGGTTGGCAACTGGTCTATAACATAATTGTGTGAGGACGCACCCCAACCCTCGTCATCCACCTGACACTGGGGCAATAATTGCTCTAGATGACACCCCTAATGCTGGGGCAATGCTTCCTGCCATGGGGTATGTTTTCCACCACCGGCTCTGAAACATTTATTTCCTCAGCCACAGATTGCCCCATATTTTGCTGCAGAGTTCTATTTACACCATTGGTAAACCCTTCAATGTTATGCAGTGCATGCTGCTATTAGTTTCCCCAAACAAAAACTCACTGTGACAAATTTATAAAAAAAACAGTGAATGTGCCGATCACCACAAAAATGATGATAATTATCCTCACATAACGACATATTCCAGGTTACCACATTTATAATAGCGATGATGAACTGAGCAGGATGCCCAGGTGGTAGATGGGAATCTCAATAACAATGACAGTCTCCCGACTCTCTCCTCTACAATCTATCATGAATGCTGCAGCCAGACTCATCCATCCTTCCCTCCTCTCCTCTTCTGCTGCATCTCTTTGTAGTTCTCCTCATTGGCTTCTATTTCACCTTAGAATCAAATTCAAGCCCCTGTGCTTTGCCTTCAAATCCCTACACAGCTATTGTCCCACTTACCCTTCTGACCTGGTAAAAAAATACTCCCCCAGCCTCTCTGATGACCTCCTAATGACTTCCTCACTCATAACCTCATCACATGCACGGCTCCAAGACTTCTCTAGAGCTGCCCCAACTCTCTGGAATGGTCTTCCTCCTATTCAGCTTGCTCCTACTTTCTGCTCATTTAAAAGAGCGCTCAAAACCCATCTTTTCAAACTCACCTACCCGTCTTTTGTCTCCTAAAAGGGAACTGAACCCAAAAGTGCCTAAAGCCAAAAAAGATCCATTTACCTTCAATCCCACAGGGCAGTCCGATCTATCGGGAGGTGTCTTCCATCAAGTCCCATGTCTTCCCAGCATTTGTCTGCAAGCCG
>NC_092866.1:19527655-19547735 GCF_032062135.1 Pyxicephalus adspersus | reverse complement strand
CTTTCACCTCACACTCCCGGCTCAGCTTCCGGAAGAATTCCTCATTCTCAAACTTGCTTCTCTGGTCGGGCACCACCCGCGGCATCTTCTCACCAGCCGGGTCACCTCTCGCTCTTCCTGTCACCCACCCGGGTCACCTCACTCTGGGTGTCTCCCGCCCGGTGGTCGCAGCTCTCAGGCTCCACCCCTTTCCTGCTCAGCTCTTGACTCCTCCCCAACAATCACGTCCCCCTCCATCATTCTATTACCCCGCCCTCTCATCTTTCAGCCCGGCTTTGTGACGTCACCCACCCCTGGACCATTCGCAGAGCGCCGCTTCGGGCTGGCTCTTCCTGTGTCACGTGATGCTGTATGGTTCATAGTGTGGTGTGATGGACAATCATAGCTTCCAGGAATGATGGATCGCACAATATTCAGTGCTGTGTCACTCACATATCATTGGATGATTACCAGTGTCAGATGACAAATCATATTCATTGTTCATTCATTCATACTCCCCCTCCTAGATTGTAAGCTCTTCAGGGCAGAGTCCTCTCCTCCTCCTGCGTCACTGTCTGTATCTGTCATTTGCAACCCGCTGCACAATATGTTGGTGCCACATAAATCCTTTTTATTAATAATAATTAATTGCATAATATAGATTATCCATGATGAATAGGAATAATACAACATAATAGTGCTGGCAATCTGAAAACATTTGCCATGGCAAGCCTAGGATATATTCAGTGGCACCGCCAATGGGCATTTGTAAGATCTGGAGTTGCCAGAGGCCATAAGGATAATCTGGTGTTCCTGCTCCCTACAATACAGAGTTCACTTGGCTGATATTACAAACCTTGATCTGCACCCCTGGCCCATCCACATCCATGACATTTCTGAGAGCCCCCACTAGTATCACTGACATTTATGTGCTTTCCCTCCCAGCACAGGCTGATGATTGGTGGATCTGAAGGTGCCAAGATTGAGGCTGACCTAAGGTCTGATGGTGCAGGAACTAGAAGATTCAACTGTGCAGGAACTGGAAGTTCATGGAAGATCTAACTGTGGATGGATTTGGGTTAAAGCAGCCATTCTCAACCTAAGGAAGCCTAAAATAGTTTTCAGGTGTCAGTGAACCCCTGCTGTAATCAATCAATAGGAAAAGTGCTATTTGCATTGGCTGCCAGTGAAGAGAAGAATGCCTCCATACATTGGTGGTCAGAATGTCACCTTTACAGCTTAGTAAGACTTTGGTTTCATGCAGCTGGCTCTGCCAAATGGTGTTGGCCATGGAACTAGGGGTATCATCTTATGGAAGAACAATCAGCCAAATCTTAAGGAGCCCCTGACAACTTGTGGAGGAACCCCTAAGGGTTGAGGAGCTTGGCCGATCTAAGGTCTCAAGGTGCATTGGTGCTAATTTAACGTCTGAAAGTGGAGGTACTGGGTTTTGTCCAGGAGACCAGAGCTGGGTAGATTTTTATGTATTTAATTAACAGCAACAATTGGGCTTTGTTTCCCCCTACCAAATTCCAGCTCTCAAGTTCTCTACCTTCCACTGATCACTGATGCCAGGGTATCTCCCACTGACTTTGGTGTATTTTTTGCCTCCCAATGACCACTAATTCCGGGGCAAGGGAAAAAAACTAACCACAAACACATGGACAACACAAACAAAAACACATTGACCTGTGGTGAGGTTTGCCGCTCCTTGAGACATAGAACCGGTTTGCTATGTGTCCGGGAGCAGCTAACCATGTGAATTTGCACTGCGTCTGCAAATCTTGAGATCTGTACATTGACCACTAGAGGGAGCTCTACATTTGCCCCGGTGGCTCAATTAGTATGTATTATGAGTACCTATGGAAAGATACACTATAAGTATAACCACAATAAAAACAACTCTTGAGATAAGTTATCAGCCACACCTAGAGTGCATTGTTTTCACAAAAACAGTATGAACAGTAGTAAAGCACAACTATAGTGCTGCAAGTAAAAAAGCAGTGTAGTGTCATAAAAAATATGGTTGTTATTATTTCATTTAAACATGAATGAATAAAAAAATTTACACAACTTTCTGATAACTTTTTTTTACATAAATGTAACCTTATTTACAAATAAAAGAAAAGAAAAAGGGTTTCCTTAACTAAGATTTTTTTTCAAAGCTTCTACAAAATTGGCTGTGTAAAATTGGCTGCAGGAGTAACAAGGCCATGCAAGAATACTTTCATATTGACATTTGAATTCTTTACCATGGGAAATAAAAGCTTGCTGGGTCATGGGAGGACAAAGTCAAGCTGCCTTGTGGCTGAACTCCTGACAGTAGTGTTACAGGGACCTCTAGTGGCAAACTGTGGGATCTCTGTTCTTTTATTCTGAAATTAACAGGAAAACTCAACAATGTATAAGAAATCAAGACATACATTCACAGAAATGTAAAATTATAATATACAGACCAAACCAAAAAAAAAAAAAATAATTGCACTTTTTATTCTCACCTTTATTACATGGTATTTTTTATGCTTGAACCTGATTGCCTATAAATTTTAACTTAGGCTATTAAGTGCATGAAAATCAAGCGCAAAAATGTTCACATAGGAATCAGTGCATGCTAGGTGAACATACACAATTTGCTTTTTGTTAAGTTATAGGTGTTAGGAGTAAAACTAGGTCAGCTCACTTTTCTGTTTTCTCAAAGTTTGGTCTTTGTTTGTTGTTAAGTTTCTCTGTTTTTCAATACCAGTCCAGTATTATATTAATGTGGCATTCATTCTCCAACAGAGAAACTCTTAAGGGTCTGTTTATAAAGCAGTGGAACTGATATTCACTGAAACATTCCCTGGTGGAGAATCTTCCAAGTCCATGTGTTTCAATGGTAATAATTGACTCTCCACCAACGTTTGTTTGAATGAATATCAGATTCACTGTTTTATAAATAGACCCCATAATGTTGAAAACTGATACTTTTCAGGTAGGTATCCATTACAGCCACACAATATTCCAATATTACATTTAAGACCCGTTCAATAGTTTATGATATACAAAACATAAAAGCATAGTAGGTTATTCTTTTTTACTTTTCCTAATATCAAATTGCTAAAAAATCATATATATATATATATATATATATATATATATTATATATATATTATATATATATCAGGCTGTCATAAATTTAAATAGGCACACCATTAGAGATCAGTAGTAGATATGCTCATATAAAATTACAATGTGCTACATAGACGAATCAGATTTTTGGTCATGGTGATGAATTGGGACCTCAAAAATTCCAAACAATTTAAAAGAATCAAAGAAATTTTTCTTTGTGTTTTGCAGTAATTTGCTTGTTCAGGAACTACAAGGCAGTGTTAATTGCATTCATGTAATTTCATGTATATGGGGGGGGGGAAACTTTCCCAATAACAGGTAGGATAAACAGGGGAAAACACACCACAGATTTGCATAGGGGGCAAAATAAGAGGGACAAATTTAAATGTGCCCAGGAAGTTCAGGGGTGTCTTGTTCAGGATCCAGAAGAGCAGGTCAGGAAGCCCTGATTTCTATGTGTGCATAGGTGTCTACCATAGTGAGTAGAATATTTCCTTTACAAAGGATCTGGCTCCTCCTTGCCATGTTTATGCTACCCATTACCCGGAAGGTTGCCCCCTGTTATACACGAGATTGGCATTACCTTGTATTTTCCTGAAGAAGCAGGTTACTACAAAAGCACCAAAATGTCACACTCTAGCTTTATATGAACATTTCTACTCTAATGCTCAAATGTCTCAATTCAAATCATTGACAAAAAAAAACAAGATAAAAAATAAGCAGAAAAATGTTTAATTAATAATTTATTATTCTTTTTTACACAAATAATATAGGCACAGAGCAGGGCTCAGTAGTGTGTAATAAGGATCAAGGGTCAGTAACTTGGTGCATGGTATGTAACTTAGGACTTAGTGGTATATACAGTGCAGGGGTCAGTAGTATGTAAAAGTGTGCAGAGGTCAGTAATCAGCAAAGGAGAATGTAAGTAGAATGCCACACAAGGTACAGAGTCAGTAGGATGTATAGCAGATTGTGTCAGGAATATACTATTCAGGGCAGCATGGTGGCTCAGTGGTTAGCACTCTGACCTTTGCAGAACTAGGTCCCAGGTTCAAATCTCGACCAGGACAGTATCTGCCTGAAGATTGCAGGTTCTCATCACGAAAACATTGACCTTAGACTGTGTTAATGACATAACACATAACACAATGAGTAAGGACATTAGATTGTGAGCCCCTTAGAAGGGACAGCTAGTGACATGAGTAGGGACTTTGTACAGCGCTGTGTAATATGTTGGCACTATATAAATACTGTGTAGTAATAAAAATAATTAAAAGTTCAGAGGTCTGGAGCAAGTAATGCAATGTACAGTAGTGTGTAACACAAAGTGCAGGGGTCAGTAGTACAATATTCAGGGGTCAGACACAAGTCATTTAGAGTACAGCAATATATAACACAGAGTGCAGGGGTCAGTTGTGTGTAACAGGAACCAGTTGTATCTATTGCAGAGTGCAAGGGTCAGGTTTGAGTAATGCAGAGTGCACATGACAAGAGTACGCAAGCCCAAAGTACATAAATAAAGGTGCGTACACACTTCCAATTTTTATCGTTCCAATCGAACGACGAACGATCGATTGGGCAAAAAATCGTTCGTAAAAAAGTAACCAACGACGCCGACGAACGAGGAAAGTCGCTGGAAACGAACGACCGGACCGGCGGATCGGATTGGACGACGATCGTTGAACATCGTTCGTGTGTACGGTCGTTCGTTGATCGTCCATGTTCAGAGCATGCGTGATGAACGAACGTCCGTTCACTTTCCTGTCGTGCACATAGTTCCTCTATCGCTTAAACGATCGTATCTATTGTGTGTACAATATCTACGAACGATCGTGTCGTTACCTCTATGTGCAGGATCGGTGCTATACGATCGTTCGTATATATCGTGCAGGAACGTTCGTCGTTCGTTTTCCGACGATAATAATTGGAAGTGTGTACGTAGCTTAAGTCTTCATTTACAAAATAACAGACCTGCGTTTCCATGTGTTGTATTGCAGTGCACAGCCGCTTGCATTGCTATCCGTTGTGATGCCATTTATACCATTAAATGGGGCATTGCACAAAAACGGACAGAAATGCATGCAGCAGTGCCCGTTCTGGGGACACACAGATATGATTGTGCTGCAACCACTACAGCACAGGGATCCCGTAACTTGCAAATAAAAAAAACCTTCTGAGCACCATCTTCAGTATACATATCCAGGTGACTTATTTCCTCTTTTCCTATTGTTTGGGAATATTTTATTCTCACTCTATAAATACTTTTAGGAAACATCAATATAACTACAATTGATTCAGGGGCTTTTAAATTACATTGGTGTGATAGGTGCTGCCAATGGGTAGGTACAGCTACTAGATATTGCCTGCTGTAAAGTGAATATTTTACAGAATCACTGAGGGTCGTTTATGGCTTATATGTTGTAAAAGAGATATAAGGCTTGAAGCATACATTCATTTGAGGCATGTGTTATTGTAAAACATTGAGCTTTAGACATTTGGGTTTGCTGGTACATTGTGGCTTTCCATTTTCATGGTTCAGCATTGCAAAACACACATAACTTTCTTGGTAACCAAATATTACAGCATTAACTCTATAGTATACAGTACATTGGTATACCATTTTACCCCATGATACCACATTTGGACAGCAGCATCGATAAGCCTGAAAAGTCAAGCAAAAAACCCTTAAAGGGTCTTCCTAAGAAAAAATAGCCTGTCCTAGATATAGATGAGGTTTTGGGGCTGAAATGAACAGCGGTGACCAAAATGGTTGGTGCCACCCAAATGTGGAATCAAATTCCCCTACACAGATGTATCAACTGCAAAACCGAAATAAGTTACAATAATTACATGTGAAGCCTGCAATAAATAGCAGAGTACGGCCAATTCCAACAAAGGGGCCAACACTGCAGCAGTGACCTGACCAACAAAGATCAATACCAGTCCAGAATGAGCCCGCCTGTATGCCTGCAGTATATTCCAAACTCTCAATTTCACACAGATTGCTGATTTACTCATCCAAACAGTCCCAACACAACATATAGTCCTACAGCACTGAAAACTACAGCCCTAACGCACAATGTTTCCTTTCTAATAGAAACAGCACAGCTCTGCCTAACAGAAGAAATGATCACACACTGAATGCTGGTTTGGAGTCGGGTATACACCATGTGATTCAGGTATCCAAAAGGACATTTGCCAGTTGGGTGCCAGAAAACATTTCTAAGTTTCTGCTAGTTGGCACAGTGGGGCAAATATAGCATAGCCCGCCTTGTAAACTGAATTTGTGGCCACATATTCTTGTTGGTCAAGTATAGTCTATCTGATTGTGGAATGTTCTGGCTGATTTCCCAATCAGCCTAAATCTAAACAGCAGCACTACTACTGACAGCGCCACCAAATAAACCCTTGTGAACAGACAGAAAGAACCATCAAATAAGGCTCTTAGGTTAGATACACACTATATAATTCTCACCCAAGGTTAAAAATCATGATTGTCTTGGGCAAAAATCTAACAAGTGTTCAATGGCCCCAATAAAATTTGCCATGGCAGATCACTAAACGACCAGACATGGACGGTCACTTTCATTTCCTATGGAGAAAGATGCAGCAGGGTGGCTCCCACTCATCCTCCCCTTTCCCCCCCACTAGTTTGTTCTACTATAATGGGAAATATTCACAAAAGATTATTTCCAGCGACAGTCCATACGTAGCAGTCACTAATGTAAATCATTGGCAATCCTGTCCATGCCCTTTCCAATCTCTCAGAACTCAAAGACCATTGAGTACGGACTGTAATAGGGATTTCTCTCATCTGAACACTGTATGCTGCCTGCTATGTAACTTTTATTTACATTTAAAAGTATGCAGGAACTATTGCATTATAGAGTGCCAGACAGATTCTTTTTTTAATTCTTGTCCTCTTGTCTCTAGAAGTTTATTTATCTTTCGAAAACCTTGTCCTGTAATAATTTAAACTGAATATTTCCACATAAGTTAAACTGCTGTCATTAACTTAACCCGCACCTGCTCCTTGCCAAGCTGCCTCCAGTCACCTTGATATCTTCCAGATAGGAACCTAAATCAGAGCTAAACTTGCATTTGTTTGATGTTTATAGACCATGAATGGTGAGGTCTTGTCTGTGTTTAGACTTCCTTGTAACTGGGTAGATAGTTCTAAGAATAAAAAATGAAATGCAACGGCAGATTTCTAGTGCCCTCTGGCTTTAACATTGTATTTAAAAATATATGCTTCTTATTTTCAGCTTTAAAGCCGTACTCCAAGTAATAATACATAAATACAATTACCTGGCCCCACAGAGGCTTAACAGGTACTGGGGAAAGTTTTCACTTCTGTTACCCAGGTTAAACACAAATTTATGTGTTCTATGCTGAATGAAAAACTATCTGCAGTTCTTAATGACCCAATGGTTAGGTTTAATACAATTATACCTCCTCGATCATGTGCGGGCCCCTTTCAATCATTTAAGTGGTTCTCGGGTATACCCTGAGCCTACCTGGCTTATAAGACCGTGAATGCAGACCCGTCGTTTCCCTCTTCGATAGTTTAAGATCTGGTTGGTGTTTTTATTTTGATTTCTATTAGATATAGTTATATGTAAAATGTATATTCCAAATTGTTGTACCTCCTGTTACTAGAGGTACCTTTATTGTCAGTGCATGTTACACCTGTTTCCCCATAATACCTTAGATCAGCCTTTCTGACCTTTTTAACGTGGGTAACCTTTAAAATAACTTAGTTATATAACTGGTTAGAAAACACTGATCTAAGGCTAAGTACACACGTGCAATAATTGTTGTTGGAAAGGATCTTTGCACAATGCATACAGCACCGTTCTGCTCTGTAGAGAGGGGAAGGGGAGAACGACGGAGCAGAACCCCGCTGCGCTCCCTTCCCCTTCACTTGCATTATGATCGTTTGTCGTCCATCGTCCGTGGATCCGCCAGGACGGTTGATCAGACAGTGGACGATGAACGCTGTAAATACGCAAGATTCTTGTCCGATATCAGCCCTGAACCGATTATGGAACAAGAACCATTACACATGTGTACTTGGCCTAAGGTCTGTGCAGGTATCAAAGTTGTTATAAGTTTTGAAAGTGCCAGAATATGGGTTGATCCGAATTCTGAAGGTGCAGCAACTGAAGCTGATCTGAAATCTGAAGATATAAAACTTGGGGCTGATCCAGGGCCTGATGGTACAGGAATTGGGACAAATTTAAGGCCTGAAGGTGCAGGAATGGAGTTTATCTGAAGCTTGAAAGTTAAAAAATCAGGGCTGATCTGAGGTCTAAAGGTACATAAACCTGAGCTAAACTGAAGTCCCAAAGTACAGGAATTGGGACTGATCTGAAGTTTACGCCATGCTATATACAGTAGTTTACCGGCCCCAGGGCACAGTCTTACTCTTCTGACCCCCTCCGATCTCTCACCCATATTTCTCAAACCTCATCATATACAATGTAGGACCAGCGGCCTTGTCTCATTCTGACAACTTAGCCACTGTTCTTACTTTGTGCATTTTCCATAATGCTTGGAATTGTTGGGTCACTTACAATGTAGGGCTGTTGGTCCTGCATTGTAGAGGATAATGTCAGTGTTGACAACCTCAGCAAAGAATGCCTTAGAGGAGGGTTGATGGAGGACTTACTGCATAGATAAGGAGTTTGTAGGAGCAAGGAATAACGTCAGTAAAAGTGCTTTTTACATACCCTAGACTTAAACGACATATAACCCATGCAGCCTGGAGGTAGCTTCACTGCAAGGTTTTCCTGGCTCCAGACCGGACTGCAACGCTTGTAAAACTCAGGGTAAACAGCTAGCTTATATGTATTTTATCTGTGTACTTAGCTGTTTGCCCAGGGTTTAGCTTCTAGAAAGCTGCATCAGAAATATTTCACAGAAATCCATACACATGTAATCTTTCATTTGCTTATTGCTTCTTCTGCTAATACTGCCATATGCTACTAACAAAAACATCATGCAGGTATCTAACAGGTCAGATAATAAAATGTAACACTGGCCATTCTTGGAGTATGAAAAAGACCCCTTTTATCTATGACTGCTTGCTAAATGATACCAATTAACTAATAACTATAAACCGAATTTCTGGACTAAGCAATAAATTAGATTGAAAAGTGTTGGTAAGTGTTCAGTGATATATTATAAAGCATAAAGTAGGATAAGCTAAATATATTCCATTTATTATATAGTGCATCGCTTATTGTACACAATGAATTATTAACAGTTATATTGACTCTTTCATTAGAATGGGAGCCATTGTTTGCACAAATCCATCCTTCTGAAGGAGAAAAAATGTATAAATGTCTTATTGTTAATAAATGTCTGAAAAGATTGATGTAATTACTGGAAGTATATTTAAACTATTTAAGTAATGGCATTGGTGGAGGACGAGTTATTAGTACTTCTATTCTTTGGCTCTGTGTTCGAGGGGCTTTTAATCTCTTCCCTTGTTGCCTTACTCTCACAGATTTATAGATTGCAGTCCTTTATTCTTTCTAAAGAAGTCTCCCGTAATGATGTTTAAGAGTCAGTATGTAGCCATCGCCCTGACATACTATAGACATTTCTCCCCATCACTCACAGCTGTCACACTATACAGTCACACTATACAACTTGTGTGCCATAAATACAAGCAGATGCCTTAGGTCAGAGATAGGCAAACTCCGGCCTTTAGGTCGGATATGGCCTAGCCAGTATTGGAGTCCGTTTTAATGCCCCCCTAGTATTTTATTGTTGGATCCGGCCTAATTGAATTGTCGCATTTTCGCAAGTTCCCGCGATATCATTAAGTTCCCGCACAGTAACCCCAATTACTATGCCTAAAGAGCAGAAGCAACGCGCAGCTACCAGTTACCAGAAGGTTGACCTTGAACGTCTTCAATCCCGAATGGACTTACAAATTATTCTTCGTCCAATGCAGCAACAAAGCCTCGTGTTTAGTGTGCAACAACACCAACAGCACTTTCAAGTGGTCGAATCTCAAGGGGCATTTCGATGCCAAGCACCCGCACACGTACAGAGACTACACCATGGATGAGCGGAAGACTGGGCTGCTCGCTTGCAGTCACGGTGGGATAAAACCTTTCCATGAACACCTTGTTTCTTCTGGCCTAGTGTGCCTTCTTGACCTCCTGAAATGGCCTAGTAGTCCAAAAAGTTTGCCGACCCATGATGTAGGTGATCAGTTTCATTGGTCCCAAAGCATATTTAGCCCCGTAGATGAAATAAAAGCAAACATGTGAATGTGCTGTCATTATGCATTGTACATACCTATGCATACTACACAAATGTAAACCTAGCCTTAAAACAAAAAAACTAATCTTCAGTCTGGTTTCAGTTGGTTTCTAACTGCTAAGATGCACCTGTTGGTTGTTTGAGTATTATCCAAAGGGAAAAGATGCCTGTGTCTACTGCTCAAACCCCTAAAATTGAAACACATATAGGGGAAGACATATTAAGGAATAATCAGGTAGCTGGGGTTCATTCTCAGGCAAAATCAATAAACATATAAGGATCTTCTAAACATTCATAATTTATTGTGCAAACAAAAATTTTTTGCAGTAGCCTCTATATAAAACATCAATAGATGGCGAGTGAATAAGGTAAGTCCATGTAGTACAATTCCTCTAGTCTTTCTGACCTGACTCATTGTGCAAATAATGCTTCATCGGGGGTAGGGCTATTGATTTGTTGTATAGAGGTTACTGTAAAACTTTTGTTTGCACAATAAATTATGTATTTTTAGAAGATCCTTTTATGTTTATAGATTTTGCCCCTGAAAACAACCCTGCTACCAGACTTATCCATAACTCCCCTATACGGGTTAACATTTGAAGGCTGGCAACTTGCCATGGTCTTCTCTAAATTTAGGCTCCTTTTATACTTTCAGTGTTGTGCGCCCAGGAATGGAAATGTTTACCGCAGGTAAAAATGCGTTTGCACTGTCTTTGTATTCCTTTACTGAAACAGACTTTGACCAAGGGCAGTTTAGCCAAAATACATGTTATCAGAATGATCTGTTGATTGTTGGTGTAACAATTTATTTTCCATGTCTGCAGGATAATTAACACAAATGAGCCAATTGTTTCAATAGCTGCCGCACAGACCTTTCAAATGTTCTGAACTAGAACTGGAATCATTTGTAGCAATATCTAACATTGCTTCTCCCCCTCTTTTTTTTTATTATAATTATTGGAATATGAGTGATTAGCCCTTCACAATGTCTATGCAGCTCCCTTACCATATAATTAAGTCTGCCTCATCATTTCCTGGCTAAAGGAGGCAGCACTGTGAAACACTGTAAGTGTAATATAAACTGCTAAAGATTTCCATCCTTTAAAACACCCTTCCCGTGAAATAAATATTTCAGCTATTTTCTGTAAAACTGGATTCCCAGCTTCCTGTTCTCTGCTTCAGTCTAGAGCAATATAACACCTTCCCATCATTATTTATTTACTGCTAAAATGACCCAAATTGATGAAAATCTCCTACTTATCAAGAAGGCACTGAAATGGGCAATATTCCCACAGCGCCTAGAGTACCCATACCAGGATGTAAGATAAAGGGAAACTTTTTCTTTTCTGCCAGGCATTAGAAGGCAAATGCATGTGTACATGTATACTCACACCAAAATGATTGGAAATGCTTTTTAATAAATATGCTGATTAATCATGAGGGTCCAATTTCAGAACTTTAAGCCACTTGGCGCTTCTGGCTAATTCAGGAGAGAATAGGTGCTGCAAAACCTACGTCTAGTCAGAGGCACCAGGCTGAATTCTTGTATAATTTCAAATGATCACAATGGTCTTCCAGAGGGACAGTCATCTTCTGTTCACCAGCTTTGCACAGAAACCTCAGGGCTTCTCAACTCAAAGAACCAACGCTAAACCCCTTCCGGGTACTTTAGGTTCAGGATACTCTAAAAGTTTTCCTTCTACTTATTTCAAATTAAAATCACTGTCCAGATCGTATTGCTATAAAAAATATCTTCTTTAAAAAAAATCAAAAATATTTACAAATGTCACCACATATCTTCACCTCTAAAACTGTATCCAAAGATATAATCAGTAGTTCCAAAACTTACCATAGGGACGCAGATGGCTCCAGGTTTTATCTAAATTGATAAAGCACCATGACTGCTTCATTTATTTTTTCCACGTGAGATTAACCCATATTGAGTTAAAAAAAGTATCATACTGTGCTCCTCCAAAATGGGGATACAAAAAAGAGAACCCCATTAAGAGGAAAAGTTTCCCTTCTTCATAGATGGATCTAAACTTTTCCTCCCAACCGACTCCCTTTTCTTACTCAGACTGGTTTTCTTTTGATTGGACATCAACATTAGAAAACTTCACCCTCCTAAAGGAGACCCCAAACTAAGTCTCCTAACACATGCATACATGCATATTTCTGCTAGTTGCCTGTGGCATGATGAGCTGATTGTTCCCCTCCCAAGGTAATTACTTGGGGTGTAAGGTGGGTTGGTCTCCTTATCCTTACTAAAGGTTCAGTTGTACAAAACTGTTGGCTGTCACTGATAATCCTCTAGACTGAGGCTACTAAACTAAAAGCTAAATTACTCCCAAGACTAAACAAAAAGTATTTAATAAAATATTAATATAATATGAAAAGTTGGCTCTGACTTATCAAGCTTACTGTGCCTAAACCACATTGGTTTCACCATGCCCAATAAACTTTCTCCACTATAGGCAATACATGGCCATTTTTACCATTCCAACCTTTCTCCCTTTGGTTTTGCACAGGCCAAAAGGTGACATTACAGAGAAAGAGAACAGTCTTTTGCTGCAAGATGTGGTTGTGCAGCAACTGGGTGGAAGAGGAGGGGGGTGGGTTTGATAGGGGAGCACACAAATGGTAGCGAAACTTTAAAAAAAACTAGCGAGTCTCCATATTTCCAGAGGAAACCAAATGTGTGAAACGCGTTGGGAAAGGAAACTAATCTTCACTACCTTTTAACATGGCAGTATGTGACATGTAAACGTTGGCCTCATACAATGAGTCAATGAGTTTATTAGCCTCTGTTATTATTTGTTATGTTTTACTGTTTAGAATGTATATGTGGATTCTATAGAGATTAAAAGTTTATCTGCTTTAACACTTTGCCAAAAAAGCCTCCTTTAGTTTCTCTCCTTGTATATTGGTAATCAATGAGGCTTGGAAAAACTTAGAACTACCTTCTACATATTGATATTTTCTTTTGGTACGCCTCTCTCTATTTACATTAAAAAAAAACTAATGTAATAGAGATATAGTAATTAGCATTAGGAAGTTTAAACATTAAAAATACAATGAAAAAAGTATTTTTCAAGTATTTACATTATTGCTGTTTAAAAATACTTCACAGTTAAAATAGCAATAGATATCAGAATTTGGAGCTTATGAACAAGCTTTGGTATAATGAGCAACTAAAATAAATCTATTTCCAAAATCCCATGTGGACTTCTGTACATTAGTATTTAGAAAACATTAAAAAACAAGTGCATTGTATATGGGATGGGATTGTGTGGCCACCTACTGCCTCTGGTAGGACACAATGGGCCTGATTAAAGTTCTTTAAGACTGGAAAATATAGACTATCATGGAGGAGAATCTTGGTCATCCAGCAAACCTGGAGAGTTTTATTATATCCTATCCAATGGGCCTGATTTATTAAAGCGCTCCAAGACTGGAGAGGATATACTTTCATCAGTGAAGCTGGGAGATCCAGAAAACCTGGAATGGATTACATCAAAGCCATTTGCTAGCAAATGTTTGGAATTCTGGACCATATCTATTCCAGGTTTGCTGGATCACCCAGCTTCACTGATTAAAGTGTGTCCTCTCCAACTTTGGTGAGCTTTAATAAATTAGGCCCAATGTGTCATTGCGTCATCAATGATGTCTGAATAACAAGTTTTAGAAAAACATCATAGACATTAATTAGGGTCGGTTTAAGGTCTATCAAATTACACTGTGGAATAGAAAGTTATTTCACAGTTTTGACACATGAGAATTTAAGCATCCGGAGGTTTGGCCACAGGGTGGCAGTCCCAGGCAGAAAGCCTTTTACTGAAAAAACTGGACAGTGTAACCAGTCAGATTGTTGTGAGAGAGCCAAGGAAACCAAAAAGTGCTTAAATAGCATGGAGCAAGGAGGATTCTGGGAAATGTGGATCAACAACTGCAAAACAGCAGGGTTTATTTCTTTAAATTATGTCCTTAACATGAATCAGGCAGTAGTTAAAGCGTACCTAATTTTCAAATTTTAACTTTACATAAAAGGGTAGACAACCCTTTTATTTAAAGTAAACATTTTGTTTTTTAGTGTTTTTTTTAAGTACAACACCCTTTTTTTTTTAATAAATAAAAAGGTGCAGCACTGCCCCCTTAATTCTCGATCCCCTAGGCCAGGGGTCGGCAAATTTTTATGGCCACTAGGCCATTCCAGAGGTGGGCAGGAGCACACTAGGCCGGACTCTGCATTGTGGAGGAGAGGGATTTTCCTTCAGGGAGTGTCTCCTTTTTACTGCGACGGCGAAAGTAACAACGTCGGTATATAGGAGAGCAAGGAGGCGGCACCGAGCTCCAGCGGCTCCGGTAGTTCCTAACACCCCCTGGCAGATCTGGCAGCTCCAGAGCCGCGGGTTGCCAGGTGGTATTTGGCCAGATCAGCCAGGGGGCATTAGGCCAGAACAAACTACCGGCTAGGCCGTATCTAGCCTAAAGGCTGAAGTTTGCCGACCGCTGCCCTAGGCGATCAAGAATGAATGGGAGCGCAGAGCATCCTGAGATACCTACGTCATGCCTCCCGTGAGGCTCTTGGCTGCACCTTTTGCGCATGTCTGATCTTCTCTGGCATGCACAGAAGAAGCCCTTTTATCAATTGGGAAAAAATTGCCAATATCACGCATGCACAGTGAGATCGGCAGGTTTTTTCACATTCTACGTCACCCGATCTTGCACCTGGGTAGTGCAAGATTGGGTGATGTAGGAAGAAGAACACGGAAGAAGAGAGGAGTAGATGTCGGCGCTCGGGCCAAAGACGGATACCGGGACAACGAAAGGATCCGATGGAAGAAACCTCCCGACGGATAGACAGATCTGCGGGATTGAAGGTAAGTGTGATTTTATTGTTTTGGGTTAGTTTTGGGTTACTTACGCTTTAAAATTCATTTGAAGGACTGTAGCAGATTCAATTAAAATGTCATGGTATAGATGCCATGTGTACCTCACTACTCCATCTCTAGTATAATTAAAATAAAAAGAGAATATGGAGCTAAACAGAATAAAGTCAACTGTACTCCAAAATCTTGGGCCTCACATGATTCCTGTATCAGGTTGAGAACTAATTCAGGGAACCTGGAAAGCCGAAATTGTTGGCTTCCTAACCTATCTGACATGATGATCGTGCAAACACTATGTATTATACTTTAAATGACTATGCATTTGGTTACCTGGATGGCGCTTTTAGTGATAATATTGGGTGTTTGACGTGGAATTGCTTGGAGGACCGCATTAGAAGTTAGAATGGGGAAAGTTTAGAACCTAGACAAGGTTATTATTGCCTTTCGTTTTGAGAAGATTTACCCTTTCTTCCATTGAGGACAGTAAGTGAGGGGTAAAACACAGAAATAAATACTGCAAGGCACTTACCTTGGGCACTCTGGCCATTTAAGGAGAACCTGTCCTGAACACCATTGCCCATTGCATGTGTGTTGGTTCATATTAACCTCTGTTGTGTCATTACCAATAGCGACCCGGACTGATATCTGATTCTGCCTGAACTCCGCCTGCCCTGACCTTGGATTGTTCCTGACCTGCCTTTGCCTTATCCATATGTATCACGCTTATCGGACTGATCTTCTGTGAATGACCTTTGCCTTGTTTTATGACGACACAATAAAGCTTGATAAAAGGTTTCCTGGAATTGGCTGTGGTTTGTGTGCCCAGCCAGGTGCATTACAAATACATGGTAGAAAATGTACCTTTTCCTTAATTTATTAAAACCAAATAAAAATGGCTGATATCAGCCTTTAATCTTTATTCTGTTTTATGACTGATTATGTGCAGTGTAGACAGCACTGTAACATCCAAAGAGCTGACCTGAATGATGAAACATACAAACTGTCCTGAGTGCTCACAGGCTTACATTTAGAAGATCATGAGACTGTCAATTTTAGCAATAGGGGCAGTAAGTAGGTGCCTAAAGTATATCATAGTTTGAGGGCCTGCTCCCATTAGAATAGTTATTCTTAACCTTGGTTGCAATCTTAGACCTCTGGAGGAGTTCCTTAGACTTTGGCTAATGTAATGGTGACCTCACAGTTTTGTGGCCATTGACACTTTGCATGACCACCATGCTCTTTTTAGCTATTTTTCCACTAACCAAAGTGTATTTTTTACATTGACCTCCTATGGTTTTGGCAAGGGTTCCCCAAGCCTAAAACGTACTCCAAATGTTCATTATGGTAAAAAGAGGTTGAGAAAAGCTGCACTGGAGCATTGCATTAAAGCATGCAGTTATATGCAGAAACCTTTTCTATTCTATAAAAATGCAACATGCCCTTATTTTGTGAGTGATGTGCTGTATGTTGCAACCCATTTATTATACCAAAATGTATCCCTAAAGTGCCCTATATCAGAGAATATAGGGAGACTGCCTCTTTCAAAGTCCATATTGCATCCACAGTGAATTTATTTGTTGAGGATTGTTAAGGTTGGAGGATATATTGGATACAACATGCAAATAATAAACACATCAGCAGGCATTTTCCCCCTGGCTCTACTGGTAAATGACTGAAAGAGTAAGCATGACTAGGACTGCTTTAATACCATAGTGACTATGATGGCTTCACGCAGGGAGTGTGGATGGCTGTATTATGTCCAAGCTGGGGGATGGTACCTTTGCCGCTCCCTGCCAGTCTTGCACCTGCAGCGAGCTCTGGGTCTAATTAAGGGGAAATTTTCTCTTGTAAAATGTCAGGATCTGCAGGTTGTGGTCAGTTGCTCCCATCACGTGACCTCTGCTAATGTTCATTACCCATTAATGCTTTTACTCTTCACACAACATTATTTATGAGTTGAAAATGTTCTCCTATTATTACACTCACACTTATGAAATATTAATAGACTGTAACTGGTTGCTGTACAGAGCACTCCTCGAAGAGAAAGAATTCAGTGTACAGATTAAGGGTATATATTGGCACCGAAGCCTGGAAATATTGGTTCCCTAAGCCATTTTTATTGTACGGTCTATTGTACAAGACATAGATTTGATTTGTTTTGTCTATTCATATGTTGTAGGTTTGATTTCTTGTTTTATTATTATTAATAAACAGGATTTTTATAGCGCCAAAATGACTGACTAATACAGACAGTGATATAGGAGGAGAGGACCCTGCCCCAAAGAGCTTACAATCTAGTAGTTGTATGTTAGAAGGTATCAAGGTAAAGATTAATTCTAGCCATATATACAAGCAATTGATTCGTGTTAATATTCATATTATTTTAATTGTTTTAGGATGCTGTTTTAGGTAGAAATATTTCGATTTAGGTTTTCATCTAATAGAAATGAACAATGTCTTTGATAAAGTAACCACATTAGGCTATGTCTTAGATTGCAACAGTATGGGATTTAAAAGTAGTGTGCCTTATCACTGCTCCTAAATATGGAGTTATCCTACAAATAGAAATGCCTAATAATAAATAAGCACATGATAAAATATTCTGTTATACCCCACAGGTCAATAGGGACACAGCGGGGATATAGTGGCTGCTTCTACCCACCTGCCTGATCTCTGATACAGGCAGCAACAGAGCCAAGGGAAGTTTTATTTTACTGTCCATAGATCTGGCTACATAAAAGAGTGAAAGTAAATAACACATATACCCCCCTCCTAATAAGCCTCTAAATCCTCCCTCTGGAAAAATGCCACAGATTCCAAACCCACAGCTAGAACCAGGCCAGGAATTTATTTAATAAACATTACATTAAAGTATAACTAATGATAAAAAAATTAATCTTCCAAATGCTGAACTTTGATAAATGCTAAATGCTCTATATGATCACCCAGTATAAATATATAAATGGTCCAATTAGAAAACTCTCTTCCCAATTATTACATTACAAAGGACAATAGGGCACTCTTTGCATCTGGAGGAAAATACATTTAAGCTCCAGATAAGGAAGGGATTCTTCACTGTAAGGTCTGTGAAAATGTGGAATTGGCTCCCTCAGGAAGTAGTTACAGCATGTTCTATAGATTTCTTCAAGAAAAAGCTGGATGGTTTTCTAGAAGCACAGAATATAACTGGGGACTGCCAATTTTTTGCTTTACAAATGAGTAAATGTTCAGCATTAAACAGATAAATATGTCTCGTAGTAAATAGTACAACTGGGTTGGTTGCTGTGAGCTACTGTCTCATTTGACGTTCCATCTTCCTATTACTAACAACATTTGATAATTCCACTTACAGATTTTACAGAGTATATCCAGCATTCTTGTTTTTACACAACCTTTTTCATGTGATCTGGAGAGCAGCTGAAAATGTTGGCACTAAAATTGTGTCTCTCTTTGTTATCTCAAACATTTGGAAGGAATGTTGCAAGGAAAAACATCTAATAGCATTTTCCCCTCAACAACCACAACCCAGGCACAGATAAAAAAACTTACTTTTGATCTGAGTTTTATATAATCCGTTATAGTCACATTGAGCATCTGGGACAAATTGGACTGTGCTAAATAATTTTCTAAGAAAGACTGAAAAAAGAAGTTCTCCAGACCAATTTAACAAGGAGACCTGTATTTGCACAGATTCAGATTAATGGTCAATCAGGACATAATGGTTGCAGATATTTTGCCGAATAAAGTTATATGTACAAGATGAAACTTACGGCCTTCAGCAGGTAGGCTGCTCCCTTTGAGTAAAGGTAAATAGCGGTTACAGGCAGCAAATCAGACTAATCAGTGCATGTTTAATGCATTCCAACGTACACTGTGGCTGCGAATAAATCAAAAAGTTGATTTCATTTGCCTTAATCTGAATTCTGTGTAGTGTAACCCATTGCAGCCATCGCATACACCAAGAACCTAACATGTCCAGTTGGCGTGTTCTCCCTTAGTAAGACACAAGACAGAAGTCTTATGCAATATAAGAGTTTGTATATTTACTGTTCCAGGGCCTGGATCTTATACTCTACCCCTCACAACACTGTAACCTCCATTGGACTCTCCACCATTAATTCTCCAGCCATGCATTATGGTTTATGCTCCAAAGTGATATGGTGTTTGCAGGATAGAACCCCATAGGGGAACTCAACAACCAACCAAGCCAACCAACATTACTTGCAGTTCTCAATGCTGAAGTGTCCTACAAAGCTTTCCAGCTGCGACAGGGGGTCATCTAAGACATGGAGATGTGGGTCACCATAGAGGTGAGTAAGAGATCTATCACAGAGAACTTGCATTATAATTTTTTTTCTTGTGCTTTTTTGAATATTTTAATTTCTCCTGCACCACAAAAGTCAGAGGTAAACAGATATTACTGCTCAGAAACGGGGTGTCAAAAGTAAAGGGCGGGGGAATGGATAAATGTGCATCCTTTGGTTGCTACTTTTGTGTGTACAATTTCCTACTAAATTTAACACCTTGCCAGTATCACCTACTGACTTTGTTATCTGTGTCTGTTCCATCTATCTTGTTACCATTGTTTTCATTGCTGCCGAAATCCCCTTTTAGGTTGCCCATGCATTGCCAGTGATGTCAATGTGATGTCATGTGTATTGCCTACGTATTGCAACCCCTGCCTGTGTGTTGCCCTTGAATCACCATTGTTGTCAATGTGCTGCACATGTTTGTGACCCATACATTGTCATGATTGCTGCTTACATCCATTTTCCATGAATCATCATGACTGTCAATGTGTTGAATATTGTTTAGGACTGTCAGTA
>NC_092866.1:19428713-19526930 GCF_032062135.1 Pyxicephalus adspersus | reverse complement strand
TGTACATCTGTCCTCATGATGACTTCCAACAGGTAAAAAGTATGTTTAGAATGGATTACTTTGGCAAGTGGACTGTTGTTAAAGTATGCTACAAGCAGTGATGACATTGGCTGGTGGTTGCTCTGGAGTTGTTTCACCCCTGACAAGCCAATGCTGCTCCATGTGTACCTTAACAACAAGCAAGTCAGTATGCTACAAGCAATAAGCAAGTCAGTTGGCAAGTCAATGTTTGACTTGCCAACTAAGCAATTGGCAGATTAAACATTGTCCATGCTCAACTCAAACCAACCTTGGCATACACAGAACTTCGACAAATCAATCATAATCAGATTAGAGGATTACTAGGAACAGGGACTATGTAAATGCTTTTCCGTGGCTGCCTGCCATTATTTTAATGTTCCTGTTAGCCTAGGTATAGTTATTGGGCTGGAGCTCAGTGACTATTTTATAATGATAAAATGGTCTGCAGCTGTATATTGTGATGAGTCAGGAATTTATTATTATAGATTTGTAAAGCTATGGATCCGCTATAGCTATAATTTTTTCCTCCATATAAACTGTTAGTTGGTGGCAATTGTGAAATCAAGATATAGAAACGACCTGCATGCATTAGGCATTAAGTAGGTCACGTTGGTCTGAACTATGTGTCCCACTTCTCCAGGCACCTATAGTCATGATCCTTGTGTGTCTAATTATAAATCTGATCTGATCACAAATAAATAATAGTATTTTTTTAACCGAACAACATATGCTGGTTGACACACTGAAGCATTCTATCCAGTGACAGATGTGTATAAAATATACATAGAATTATGTAAAATAACTGAGCACAGATGAATAATGTATGGTGATTGATTAGAATTATGTTAGTGCTGTATAGTGCTTCTCACAAATCTTTCACGTTAATAAAGAACAACCAAGTAATGTAGCTATACCTTGCATAAATAGCAGATTTGGGAGAACCAGTGAAGATAAAGTAATACGACTTGATTACTTGTTAAAGGGACAGCCTTTTTATTACACTGGGGCTCCCCAAAATGAAGCTAAGGTTGATTTGCTAAAGTAATGTAGGCTGTTTACTTAGCAAAAATTTATTTTTAGCAAAATAAACTGTCACTTTGTACCAAAATTTTTTACTTATTATGTACACACACATAAAACTATTGTCGCCGGAGATGAATAGTTGTGGCCATCTCGGACAAAAATCTCATATGTGTACAGCAGTTTCCTAATGTCATTCATCAATCTGATGGGACTGATTGGAAATGCCCACTTAGTAAATGAGATTAAGCTTTGCCGGTTTTAATTATCTAATCAAACACAAGAAATAATTATATTCCCTTTGCAAGGGGGAGCCTATATTAAGTAGTAAGTATGCTGGGATGTAGGGCAATAGTCTGGCTTGCAATATTATGTTTAATGCAGGCATGTTTGTGTAGTATGTAAAGGTAGTCCCCGGGTTACATATGAGATAGGGACTGTAGGTTTGTTCTTAAGTTGAATTTGTATGTAAGTCGGAACAGGTACATTATTTTACTAAATGCAATTAGGACAGATGTATGTCTCAACATAATATTAGGCAGTGTGGTGTCAGTTACTGTATAAAATCCAAAGCAAAAAGAAAAAAGATAATTTTATGTAGCCTAGACATTCATTAACTTCTGGAGCAAGCTGTTCTTTGATATGCAAAAACAAACAACTGCAGAGTTTGTCTTGGTCATTAAAGTTGTTACAGATCAGCTCAGCTCTTAAGATCACCCACAACCTCAACTGTGTTTAGCAAAAGATTTCTTCTGCAAATCATGCAACAATCAAGCCTCTGTCCTGCACACTAGCAGGGAAGCCCCATTAATATCTAGGAGTCGCCCATATGTCAGATGTCCTTAACTCAGGGGACTACCTGTATATAGTATGTATGTATTCACAATAAGATGATATTTGTAAATATTGTGCAGATCATGAGTGTGCATGTTATAATAGTGTAGGGCTTTTTGTATATTTGTGTGCAATATACAGATTGTGTTTTGTGTATATAGATAAGCACTTCGTGAATAGAGTATAGACAGTTTGTATTCTTGTGTGTGTTTATATCTGTATAGGGTTATAGTGCTAGGCTGTATATATAATTACATCCATGGTGATTGTATGCGTGGGTCAGGGTCTATACCGTTAGGGGTTTACGCCTGTTAAATGGCCTAACCTGTTATCAAACAATACATTGTGGGGATTAATGCTTTATTACAAAATATGAAAACACAGCATGACTATATTGCACTGTAAGAAATGGAGTTAATTGGACATTTGTACATTTTGAGTACTTTTTAATTTAGTGTTTTACAAACATTTACACACTACGGAGAGTTTATAGCGTGATCCTCAGATGCCTCTCTGTCTGCCCTATTTCTGTCACCTTCACAGCTATTAAGGAGATGATCATCTTGCATCCTTCCAGAGGTGATGTGGTCAGGACTCTCCTAGTTCCTAGCATTCAGAAGAATAATCTATACTGTGGGAACCCCTGTGTGCCTTTTAAACAGGAAACAAGGTGTTAATTACAACTCCATTTAGCAAGCTCATCATAGTGGAACATTTTACATATATTTAGCAGGAGTTTGGAAACAAAGAAACCAAACCTTTCAAGAATGTCAGCTAAAGGACATCACAAAGAGAGTGGTACAGGGAGGACCTACTGATGGCAGAGTACACAGGATATATTTTAAGGAGGTAATTTGTAAGACATTGGAGAGATTAGAAGAAAAATAAAATAGTAAAAAAGAGAAATTAGAAAAGCAGCAATATATATATATATATATATATATATATATATATATATATTGTGACATATCACTGGGTGTTGCTCATTGTAACGGGATGCTTACAGGGCAGATCAGAGGCAGCAGGTTATTTTAGCCAGGTATAACAGCACACTCCCCAGCACTTCACAATAAAACAATAAACAGTAGCCCGGCTGGGCCTCTGGCTACCTCACTTAGGTGCCCTCTCTTACTAACACATACACTATATCAGTACTGTTAACAACTTTGCAGTACTGTTTGGCCGTTGGCTTTCCTGGAACCTGCGCTTGCGTGAGATCGGCATCTCTTTCCCTTAATAGAAAAATGCCCCTTTTTCAGAATGTCCTCTTTTTTAAAGAGGAAGTAAACCCAAAAAAACTACTCTAAACAAAAAAATACACTTAAATTCAATCACGAAGGGCAGTTCATCCACCCAGAGGTTTCTTCCATCGGGTCCCAGTATCCGTCTTCGGGTCAGTGCGCTAGGCATCGCCATCTTCTCTCTGTGCCTCCGGGTTCTTCTCGGGCATGCGCAGAAGGAGCACCGAGAGCCTCCTGGGATGTGTGTGACGTAGGTATCCTGGGAGGCTCTGCACTCCCATCCAATCTCGATCACCTAGGCGAGGGTGATGTACTTAAAGCGTACCTAAACTCAGAATTTTTACTTTACATAAAAGGGTAGATATCTATAATGTAAGGTAAAAATTCTGTTTATGTTTTTTTATTTTAAAAAGGGTGCAGCACCGTCCTCTTAATTTTCAATCGCTTAGGCGATCGAGAATAAATAGGAGCCCAGAGCCTCCTGGGATACCTAAGTCACGCATCCTAGGAAGTTCTTGGCTGTTCCTTCTGCACATGCCCAAGAAGAACCCGGAAGAACAGGGAGATGATGGCGATTCTTAGCACACTGACCCGAAGACGGATACCGGGATGACGCGGGACACGATGGAAGAAACCTCCGGACGGATTGACTGCTCTGCAGGATTGAAGGTAAGTGTATTTTTTTTTGTTTTAGTCATTTTTGGGTTTACTTCCTCTTTAAAAAAATAAAAAAAAAAACATTATTAACATTTTCCTTTACATATAATGGTTGTCTACCCTTTTATGTAAAGTAAAAATTGAGTTGAGTTTCGGTCTGCTTTAAATGGCTATAATGCATTTCTGGTTCCAAAATGAGTCACCATTCTGCCTAACCTGCTTTCTGTTCTCATCATGTTCCTTAAATGTAATAGAAATAATGGCACTCCCCCTGCTAGTTTGTAAAGTGCTGTTGTAAATAATTATTGGAACTGCATTAAGATATGCCTATTATGCCGTCTTTCAAAAGCCTTCAGCTTCATGATGACTGCATACATTGCCAGACAAAGACACTTCATGATGAGATTTTCTTTCCCAACTTTTGCAGATGAAGCTGATAGCAATTGCCCAGCTACGTGCTTCTTTACAAAAGCTGACTGTGGACATTAGAAGTTTGATTTGCCTACCATAATCTTGAATTTAGACAAATCACAAGAGTAAATGCCAGTGTCTCCAGAATACAATCCCGGTGCCAACCATACCTCAAGAAAACAAAAGCAGCCAGCCAGAAAAATCCAACCTGGCCGGTAGACTTTTCCCATGAGAACAATCAGTCAAGGGGGCCAGATGCAGGTTAAAAAGAAATTCTTGGCAGGATAAAAATCACATGCGCATTTTCATAAAGTCATGATAAGTCATAAAGTGTTAATGCTATACTCACAAAAGTGCTATTTTAGGAGCAAAAGGCCAAAAACTCATGACCACAGCTTTTACGGAAAAACATTATTTTTTTTTTATTTTTTATTTGAAGCAGTTTTTATTTCTTGAAATGGTAACAGCAGTGTCATGAAAATGGTTGTTATTTAAATACTGAGATGAAAATAAAGCTTTGCAGAACTATTAAAGAAAATGTGCAGCAAACAATAAAAGGTTTCAACCTTGCGTGGTCACACAGCTACGTCAGGAGCAATAGAACTGAGCAGAAGCAGAATAAATATAACTATAGGTTATTACCCACAAGTGCTAAATAAATACAATCAGTGACCTTTTCATAGTCTTTTATTTGGTACATCAACATTATACAAATTTGGGTTTAAAAAAACAAAAAATGGACAGTTGCTGGTTGCATATGAACAGAGGTTGCAGAAGTCTCAGTTGGGAACGGGCCTGTACAGGCCCTCTCCATAACTAATGTCTAGTTGCTCACTGTTGTACACATAGATGGAAAAGGAGATGTTCTACCACTGTCTTCCTTCTCCTGGATCTCCATTATACAATACCTTTATTTAATTATCTGTCAGAGCTCAGCAGAAGTGTTAGGAGAGCATCTGGCCGACGACTCGTGCTGTGTGCAATCGCAATATAAAACACTGTTTGTTCTGTCCGGAGACGTCATTTGCAGCAGCCAGGAGAACTAAGTTAGCAGCAGCCCCTGCTTCCCTTTAGCTGTGCAGCCTGATGGATTTATGGCATTCCCAGCATCCATTGTTAGGCTGTGCACAGCTGAAGGGGATTCTAGAGGCTGAACATCTCCTGACTCAAAGGCCCTGATTTATGAAAGCTCTCCAAGGCTGGAGAGAATACACTTTCAGCAGTGACGTTGGGTGATCCAGCAAACCTGTTACTGTATACACTGAGAGTTGTTTGGTTTGATAATTGTTTGAAAACTCCTACTCTCTCTCTCTGAAATCTTATTAAATTTCTTTCCCTACAGGCACTCTAGTTTTCACCCTAGTTCACCACTCAGTTTGTTTGCTTGAAAAAGAAATCCAGTTAAAAAAAGGTTACAGCTGCCAGGAAAACATGAACAGTCTGCTGGCGGTCTTTCCAAGTCACATAAAAACAATGGTGGGGGTGTCCCCAACCAACTTTCTACTGCTGAAAAACTGAATTAAAGGACAGAAGATGCAATACAGGCTTGCAGTACAAACCCAATGAAGTCCGAGGCATGTTGGAGGACCTATTGTGCATATGTGACCCATATTAAGTAACAGAATTCTGCAACAATGGTTTCCACAGTGCATTGAAATATTTCATACTTTATGCTATTTTCCTAAACCCAAGAAAAAAAAATAAATCAAAAGTATTTGTTTAAAATGAAAAGCCCTAAACAAACTTATCTGTTGGCCATATTAAATGTATCTCTTGTTTTATCAGCTTTTTGCATCTTGGTTGAGGTTATAAAAGACAGATAGCACCTCTATTTATGCTGTTTACAGTTAGGTACTTAATAAAAATTCAGTTTAGATAGAACCAGCTCCTCTGTTGTTTGGTCCCTTCAAACCAATCCATAACATTTTTAAACAAAAAAAAACAACAAAAAGAAACTAGATCTAAATGGAGTTAACAACCATACCCACCTTTTATAATAAAACAACAAAAACACAACTTAAACATAGGTTTAAAAACAAAAGGCAATTTAACATTTAGTCAGCATTGGATTCAAGATCATTGAAAAATGAGATCCATGTATTTTCAGTACCAATTTAACAAGGTAGGTCCTCAGCCACACAACACTGCCTTAGGGGGGATTTTTCTAAACTACTTCTTGATCAATAATACATCAGGGGGCTGCAAGGTGAACAAACTGAAAAAGAACGCCATACTAAAGATAGGATGCTCACTCATTTTTTTTTACTACCAAATTGACTGTCTTTTATAACCTCAACCTGCTCATCCTCTGCTATGACTTCTAGACTTGAAATCCTACATCAGCCCCATCACATGGTAGGTGAAAAGTTTCGCTAACATGTGTAATCCTTCTTGCAGGGCATGCCTTGGAGCCCTTCCCTACCACTCCCATTACCAGTTAATTTGGTTCTATTTTTACCAAAATATTGATGTCAATTAATTATAGCAAATAATTTTCCAATAGCATTAGGCAAACCATTCTAGAAGCAAATATCTTGTAGCTGACCTGTACGATAAGGTTCGGTTCATACAAGTGGTAAAGTGCGTGGATGCGGTTAATGCATCCTCAAGCCTGTAAACAATGCCCATGGTTTAAATACTAGATTGGGAATAAACAAAGGTAGTGGAGTGCAGCTGAGTACCACGCACTGATGACAATCAAATGTTGAAATGCCAGTTCAATAACAAGCACTACTGTTGGCTGGCACCTTCCCTAACAAATGGCAACCTGGGAACTGCTATTCTCACAATCCATTAGAACTTTGCCTTAATGATTGTTTAAAATTATAACATTTCATGAAATCTGCAATAAGTTAAAAAAATCACTTCCAAGGATATATCCAATTCTTGTAAGTCAGCAGGGAACCTTTTCTACCTACCTGCCTTTTCTATCACCTACTGTGACCATTCTTGAATTTTTGCTATATAATCCTAAGAAATCATCTTGTCTTTCACAATTTTGATTGATTGTTATACATTTACATGGTGTCTGAGCTGTTCCTATTCTGAGCTTTACTGATGAAACCAAAAATCCTGAGATTTTTCTATTTTCAGATAAAGCTTAGTACGTCTCATCTTCATTTTATGTAAAGGGTACAGTTCATTGATAAATCTAGGTCATTATGCAGAAACATGTTCTGTGTATGGGTGCATATTAAACATGTTGGGATATAAATTATAAATTCATAAATAATTATGCCCTAGATTTTGAGAATGGTGTCGATCCATCTGATGCAACAAAAATATCACCTACCACTGCATTATCCTATGGGGACAACTTATTAATCTAAAGTGCATTGATGCATCAGCCACGTATAATACCACAGTATGGAGTAATGGTTGTAATTACATTTTTTCCAAGTATTTTTCCTATATTTTACATTATAAAAGTGCATAAATTATCTATTTTTCATTCAGAAGAGCAGTATCAAGTATAATTTTCATAGCAAGCCTAAGTGTGTTGCCTTTGTTGAAGCAATAGCTTGGGATATCTGCGTCATTGACTAGAGCTACATACACATGCTAGCTAATAGAAAATCTAATATATGTACAATAGTCCTTGTGGCAAATCACTAAACAGTGAACGCGTTCTTTGGGGGAGGATGCAGGGGCGTAAGTAAGTAATAGGCATGTAAATCACGTGGGTAGAAGACAATGCCCCTATTGGGTATTTTTATGCTACTTGAAGGATTTCTCTTTACTTCCTGTCCTGGGGACAACAGGAATTGTCTTTGAAAGCATGTTCTCTGTTCCAACAACTCATAAAATATATTTTCTGTCACCAACTATCTCTGGTAAAAAGCATGTAGTCTTTCAACATCTCCTTTTGTATTCCTTACATTCAATACTATGTGTGGCCCCTTGATGATCTCAGGGGTCAATGTGCTTGTTGCATCCTGATGCATCTCTGGGCCTCCCATGTACATAATCGAGTATGGCTACTTTTGGCTGGAAAGTAAACCTAGCAGTTATTATTCTTGATGAGACCTGGAGCCAAAAGAAGACTTGGTGCCCCACCAGGGAAAACACCACTATTTGTTTCCATTGGAGTACAAAAGACAGACATGTATTGGGATGTAGTAAGTACAGGTAGTCCACGAGTTAAGGACATCCAACATACGGACGACTCCTAGATATGAACGGGGCTTCCCTGCTTGCTCCTGTGCAGGACGGAGGCTTGATGGGGGGAGGGAGCGGTTTGCATGACTTGCAGAAGAAATCTTTTGCTAAACACAACTCTTTAATAAGACAAACTCTTGCAGTTGTTTCTTTTTGCATATCAAAGCACAGCTTGCTCCAGAATAAAATGAGTGTCTAGGCTTTAGGAAGTTTTGTTTGTGATTAATTCTCAGTGAGGATTTTATACAGTAACTGACACCACGCTGCCTAGTAATATGTTGAGACAAACATCTGTCCTAATTGTATTTATTAAAAATAATGTATCTGCTCCGACTTACATACAAATTCAACTTAAGAACAAACCTAGAGTCCCTATCTCGTATGTAACCCGGGACTACCTGTATATCTAGCAAATGGCACACCGACAAAGGGTGTACCATATATGTTTTTAACTACAGGTGGAGGTCAAATTATATGGGTATTTAACTCTATCAGTACAGTTATGTTTTAGGTCTCTTACAGATGATTGGATGATTAAGTAAACTACATTTTAAAAAGGAAAAGTGAACATTCTACTTCTTTGGTAATCTGAGTGAACATTGGTACAGAAGAGCTATTTATTACCAAAGAGATTATCTACAGAAGATCTGCCTTTTTAATTCTTTTTACACCAAAGGATCCCTTGGAACAACTTTTAGGTCCAAGGGAACCTCTAGTATAACCAATAAATTAGGGATTTATAAGAAAATTGTACTCTATGTTGTGGTTAGATGTAAGAATACAGCAAAAAGGATCATTGGTGCCATCAGTGGTGCCACTCTCAGGTGAGAACTATGTTGGCATCATTAAATAGGAGGTCAGTAAGCCACAATTCAAAGAACCCCTAGCAATCACCCATGGAACCCTGGACTTTCACCAAATCCTGTTTTAGAATGGCTTCTTTAGATGTAAGTAAATTAAAACTTTTCACACCACCTTTGTACTATTATGTTTTCAAATGGATAAAGAAATTGGACTTGTCTATTAATGGCCAGTCTGAGCTTGTAAGTAAACATGCATGCTTTTCTGTATAATAAATCCTAATAAATAGTCAGTTATGATCCCGCTGAGGATTACTGTTTAAATTTTTTTTCTCTGATTATATTTCCAACTTGGGCTGTCAAAAGTCAATTAGCACCTTAAAATGTGTTTAAAGCATTCGAAGTAGTGGTAAACACAGCTAATGTGATGGAATATTAACATTTATGGTATTTTGAGTCATTTTAAAGTGTACCCAACTCATATCATATGTGCTGCTGCATTAGAATATAACACTGAGACAGGTAACAAGCATTGACGGAGTACTTGCATGTCTTTGTAAATGACTAGGTCAAGGTAATTTTATTTTTTTATATTGCATTATTCCAGTGACAGTATTGCAGGGTTTAGCAGGTTAGATGAATTTTTCTCAACCTTTAAATCCGAAGGAACCCTTGAAATAAAATTGAGGTTTTGAGGAACTCCTGCTAAAACCAATTTATTATCCTCTTGGTGGCCAGTGGAAGAAATGCCCCCCTTTCACTAGTGGACTAGAACAGCGGTTGCCAACCGAAGAAAATGTTGGTAGTCGGTGGCTCTGACCGGTGTGCCCCCCGGTGGGGTCAGGAGAAGGACCCCGCTGGGAGGGCACACCGGTCAGAGCCGCTGACCATGTCTCCCGTAGGGATCGCAGGCTCAGGAAAGTGGGTGGGTTGTGTCTTGTCAGACCTGTGATGGGAGAGCCTAAACATTCAGGTAATTTCGGAAATCACAAATTTTGTAACACTTTTGGATAAGTCACACAATTCTGCCAGGGAAGCAGCTCACATCAGCACTCAATTTATATCTAAGAGTTAACGGCCTTTCTAATGGTTGAATTGTGATGATTTCAGTAATGTCTCCCAATGGTCAATTTGTGTATTTATTCAGCTCAGTTCATAAAATACTGACAATTGTTTTTAATTGAGTCCAATCATTTGAATGTTCTAGTCTCATGCTTAAAATAAAGATTTTAATCTCTGAGATAAATCTCTGTAAATTGAGCCTATAGTGATATATATCAATCTAGGCAGCCCATTAAATACAACAGTAGGGCCAAACTTGACTATGCCATGCTTCAGTTGGCTTATGCCATGTAAAGTATCGGAGATCGGATTGGCTCAGCGTCCCCACCCCCCGTGTAAGCACTGCTGTGCAGGGGACTGGAGGAATCTGATATTTGGACACGTTTAGATGTCTATGTATATTTTTTAATTTTTTTTAAATTAATCTTTCAGTGAATTCATTTTAAATCTGTCTGGCATGAAGATGTAATCAATTTAAAATATATTATAGTAAGCTAAGTAATTAGTAAGTAATTAAAGTATACTTTGGTTTAGTTTTGGACAGGGTAGAGAAATATTTAAACCCCTGCCAGTAGGTTTCTTTTCTTTGCTATTTCTGTTTTCTGTATTTTCTTTTTAAATTGATGGTATGTCAATCCAACTTGATGATATCCAGGAATAGTTTTAGACTAAATGGCGCAAATACACTAATTGGCGCTAAACATAGAACATTCTAGCTCCTTGCATCCATTGTATTTGTACCAATTGGGAAGCCTTAGCTTAAACAGTCCTAATGATATCTATTGCAAACCTTTAAATGTGCCTTGTTAGTAAAAGAGAAGGAAGGAGGTGAATAGCATTGATTCTAAGGGGTCATGTTTTTTATATACACTTTTTATCTGTAACTGTTTTTTGCAATACCAAATCATTTTTCTGGTATCCATGCAGGAATTATAAATGTGTTTAAACAACACTGGTAGCAAAGTTTACTATCTCTTTGGCAAAAAGTATACGTCACAGGCAGATCAGACATAAAAGAATGAGACAAGGAGTTTATACGCTTTGCAAAGTTTATCATTTCACAGCAATGTTTTTATCATATTTGCCAAAAAGGTGGGGCTAGGCTTTAAAAACTGTCTGCCAGCTCTGTGTGATGTCATACTTGAGTACTCCCAGCAGAGGGCCTGTGCTCATCTTCCTAGGGCACACTGCAGCCTATGTCTATATTAGGTCTTTTAATTCCAGTTTGGTTCAAGCGTTGTAGCTATTTTAAGGCATATCATTCTGTTTCCAGCGATTTCCCACGCAGGATACAAGGAGAATTATAGTGCTTTCATTTTTATAAAACTGATCATTCATAACAACATTTTACTTAAAAAGAGAGCCTCGTAGGATCCTGCTCATCGCTAACCGCTGGGTCTAACCTGTACCCTTTTAGACATTTAAGTTTCCCAGAGCTAGTAATGCGAAAAGCATGAAATATTCATCCACAGCAGAGACAGGTACTGCCAAACGCCATGAAAAGTCCATTTAGCAAATGTTAACAAATAGATTTCCAGGAATAAATAGCAGAAGACGCAGAGGAGGGGACCCTTAACCCCCTCTTGTCTGAAATTAGGCCCTTAGTTGCTAATGATCACCCTTAAAGCCTTGTAAATCATCAAAAACTGTGTGTACTTTTCTGTTCTTTCTGGACAAAGTGGTATCTGCTACTACTATTATAGCTGAGTAATGTTTTGCTCCTGCTATGCTTTACTTGCTCATTTATTCATGTATAACATACAACAAATAAAATGCCTACTACAATACTAAGCAACAAATAAAATAAAACTACTGCATTAGGAAACATGCCAATGCACAAATACCAGGTCCTCAGATGGAGGCTTCTATACCTATTTATGTGCCATGCAGATTCTCTTTCTTTAAGCAAGTATGCAGGGGGAAGGACACAGTCAGATGACAAACTGTGTATGGCTGGGACCACGGGACACCATTGCAGTTGGTTTGCATATTCAGCTCACGAGCTCATTCACATGGACAGTTAGCAGGCACAGGAAGGATGCATTACCTAACAGCTGCTGATCTACCAATACCCTATACCGGTGTTTGCCAACTGGTGGTCCACATGAAAATTTTGGTGGTCCACAGCTGTGGACAGGGCGCCCCTGAGCAGGGTCAGAAGAAGGACCACGCTTGGGGGCGGCCCACCGGCCAGAGTCACGGACCACGTCCCCCGTATGGATCGCAGGCTCAGGGAAGTGGACAGGTTGCGTCTCTGGACACAACCCACCCACTCTCCCAAGAGAGAGAGGGCGGGTTCTGGCAGGTCCTGGCATCACAACATCATTGTGAGGAAAGTGTCTTCCCCTTTAAGTGACACTCTGCTCCCCGCGCATGTGTGTTCCGGAACTGGTAAATTTAGTGGACCATGGGTCCGAAAAAGGTTGGCGACCACTGCCCTATACTACTACCCTATATTTTATCAATGAAACAAATTAAAACATTTCAAGAGTGGGAGGTGTTGACAGACAGTAGATCCCAGACAGTATTTCCTGGGTTTTTAAACTTTTGCAATGTCTGTTAGACAATTGTTAATTAAACCCGATGTCTAATGCCTGTTAACTGCCTGCCAATTAGGAGAAAAGGCAATACAGGTATAGGCAAGAATGGTTTTAGCAAAATGGGGCCCTGAGCAAATATGAAGTGGAGGAACTAAATGCACAGCCTTCTATCTACCTACCTCTGCAAATATGTTAGTTGTGCCCCTGAGTGGGCGCTTTGATTGGGAGCCAGTCTGCATTTTTGTGAGGTTGTGAAACAGTTACTGCAATGCTTCTCCACTGTCCATGTGAACAAGCCTAAAGCAGACCTTGCATGAAAATAAAGGGTCCCCCTATTCCTACATCCGAGGATTCCAAATATTGTAAGAACATTATCCAGCACTGTACAGGAGTTTATTCCCATGTGTTTGAAATCCTCAGTCCTACCAGCATCCTGCAAGAAAGCCCAGTGACTTCGCCCTCCTCGAGTGAGTGCAGTAGAAATTAGGGTATAAGATGAGTATTTTTTTAATTTTTCTTACAACTTTGTATGGCTTACAGTAAGCATTTTGTAACAGTGAAAAGAGGTTCTAAAAAAAAGGACCATATATTTACGATATGTATACTCATATTTAAAAAGACTCTGTCACCAACCTAAAATTGCAGGTAAAAGTACACAAAGCTCAAGTTCTTCTATAAATGATTTTTTGAATCATTTGCTTGCAATAAGCCTTAGAACGTGTTAAGGAATTTGAGCGCTCTATGAACAGTCAATTCCTAGGAGTGTCTAATTACTGTGTGTGGTGACCCAGCATCTCCTTCCTTTCCCTCTACTTCTTTTATTTTGCAGCCAAGGCCAAAGGGGGCAGTAGTAGGACTGCACAAGGGCAGTCTGGGGCAAGTGCCCTCGTAAGAACCCATCATACTGGTGTTGCACGATCCCTGGGTCCACAAATTGCCTTCACTGAGGAATTGTCCCCATAGAAGTGGGTAAAGGTGTTCAGTGTATACAATATGTGGTCTCTATTTCACCATACATTTTTTTTGGCACATTGTCACATATTTTCTGTGTGCCAAAGTGTTCTTCATTCTCAGCTTCCAAAGTTGTGATTTGTCACCCTAGAACAGTACGTACCCTAGCAAGGATCTTCATGACAGGATTACTGGATATTAAATGAAAGCTGCGGATCTAATAAAAAATTATTTTTAATATACATTAACATGTAAAAGCTTATATGAGATTTAAAGATTTGGTTTACAAATCCTTTCATACTGGGTCCATGCTTCTGCAGAGTTTTTAGCAGACTTTCTATGAGAAATACAAGGCCAACTTTACTGCAATTCTCTACCCCCCCCAAACAGAATTACCTTCAAAATGTGTGTTACCTTCAAAAAGTGTTGACATATTAGCAGAAATGGGGAATTCTTACATAAATGGCAATAAATATATATTTTCCCAGGTTCCTACCAATACTCTGTTTAATCCAGGTTATGAGCACCCCTTTGCTTTTAAATGGAGGATTACCAATGCTTTTTTATTTATACATACAGTAAATTCTGGTATAATCCTTTGGGTAAAACTTTGGAGGGATATATGGATATGCACAAGTTTAGAAATGGATATATTTTCTAATTAGGAAAGAACTCCTCCTTATATGCTAACAACATTTCAAAACATCTGTTTCAATACCCCATGTGCATCTGGTATCATCTCCAGGCTGTATTCACATTTAACATTAACTTCTTCCCATAGCATTCAACCTTATGTACAAAAATTGGAAAATGGCTTGATTATGCAAAAAACCTTCACAACATTGGATGCAAGCCTGGAAAAAATATTAAACATGTTCTATTAATATGAATATTATGGAAGGAACATACTGTAATAAGTGGTGAGGCTTTGGTATTTGACACCAGCTAGTTCACTTTACCACTAATTTTCAATGTTTACTGTGATGAGACTAGAAATATGAAGTCTTTGTTGTGGTCTTGCTCTGTAATAAACTATTTCTACAATAAATTCATCCAAATGCATGGAAAACCCTTTTACATGGGAGGAGAGAATACTTCTAACTCACAATATTAACAAGCCATATCTAACTAGCTTTATTCTTTTTCAGAACAACATTGCTAGTACTTGGAAGAAACAGATCGTCTATTTCTCTAAAATTAAATTCGGAATAATTTCTGAGGGGAAGGAGTTAATGTGTTCCCATCTCCTATGTCCCCTATTCTAGGTCACCCCAAGTTTCCGACTAGCAGGAGAGACCCAGTATATAAGATCTGGATTGAGAGCGGTGTTTATCAGGCTATTCATTTCCTACACCATTCCCTCTGGTCCACTACGGATCAGCTTCAAGTAGACTATTCTCTCCCGAGTCTGGGTATCTGGAGAAAGATCCAATTTCAACATTTTATAAAGTCACTGCCGCCAGTTTAAGATTTTGGCCGCCCTCTTGGCCCACTGGAGAGTATGTGTGTGAATGGCGATCCCTTGAGAGGAGTGCTTTCCCATATATATAAAATGCAACTGACAGTCCAAGACCCTACACCACCGTATTTTGTTACTAAATGGGAGAGAGATCTTGGTGTTAAATTTACCAAAGATCAAATAGGAAGTATGTTATTTTACGGGCACAAAGCCGCTATCAGCAATCGTTATCAAGAAACTAACTACAAGGTGCTTACCAGGTGGTATAGAACCCCCGATCGGCTGGCGAAACTTTTTCCACACACTAGCTCAGAGTGTTGGCGGTGTGGACAACACACCGGTACGCTGTTACACGTGTTTTGGACCTGCCCTAGTCTAACTTCATTCTGGACGGCTGTTGCTTATATTGTGCAAAAGCTGACAGAGGTATGGATACGGGATAAACCGGAGCTTGCTCTGCTTCATATATCAGCAATGTCGAGGAAATGCTATAAAAGGTCGCTGCTGCGTCATTTGGTGAATGCGGCCAAGGCCTGCATCCCCCCGCTGTGGAGACAAACTACTCCACCTACTGTGCAACAATGGTTGACCAGGGTAAACGATATTCAATATATGGAGGAGCTTATGAGTACAGATGACCGCTCTACACGCAGGCCAATCCGTACCTGGTATTATTGGGAAGAATTCAAGGCCACTGCAGATTACTTGCGGCTACTCCGCCCTTTACCGTGACACTATGGCACCTCCACTGCTTATCAAGCCCCGCCCCCCTCCCTCCCATCCCCTTTTCCTTCTCTGTTCCTTACCAGCCCCTCCCCCCTTTTTTATTCTTCTCTTTCTCCCTTTCTCCCCTCTCTTTTTCTCTTCTTCTGAATATAAAATCAGTAATCAATGAAACTTGATAGTAGATTGCTTACTGTTCCAATGGGAGTCTTATTGTGTGCGTATAAAAGTTATTAGATATGAATATTTTTACAAAACTGTAAGCTCCCTCCTGTTTTTGTTTGACAATCTTTTGTATTTACCAGTTTGTAGTATGTTAATGTCTGTTTTATTGGTTGCTAATAAAAATAAATAAATTAAAAAAAAAATTGGATTAAATAGTTTTATATTTACCAAAATATTTCCAGTATTTTGTGTGACAGTTTTTGCAAATCTGGAACTCCTGGCTTGTGTATGCTCATCCACTGTCTAATGTTTAATATGTGTCTGCTGCCATCTATTAGAATGTATAGGTCAAATTCCTAACTTCTTTTCTCTCTTTATTAACTTACTTATCATAGCTTACTAGATCTAGGATTGGGCTTTTATATGCAAAATTTAGACTCCAAATTTTAGAAACAGATAATATGGTGTTAAACCAATCCCATAACTGATATGTATTATATCTTTCTTTAACAACCTTTTCAGGTATGGTACTTTGTATATTTATTTTATTTTGTTACCTGTCACTTAAACCTAAATTGAAAAAAAAATGTTGAAAAAGGATAAAAATTGTGCACTAAAAAAGTGCACTAATTTTTAAGGATACCTTATATGTGTGTGTATATAATTTAAAAATGTCACGCTAGGGGAGACAGGGCAACTAGGGGGAGCTACGGCTTGCATAGAAATGGTGTGAGCCCAGATAAGCAGTAACCAGGTCATCTCCAGAGCCTCTAGTGGTCAAGATGTTGCGCTGCTGGTTACTGCCAGGTTGCGGTTCTTGGGCACACCAGAGCGGTACCAAATCACTGAGCAGAAGAATCGTCAAGGAAGGCCAGGGTCAAGGCAGGCTGCAAGCAAGATAGGTCAGGTCACAAGCCAGGAGTCAAATACCAGGGATCCAGGAAACATACACCAGTGACACTGGGGCCACTCCAGACACAGGGAACACAGGGGACACTGGAAGCAACAGGAGGTATGGGTGACACAGGAATATCCACAGACTGAGGGGAACACTGGAAAAGCACAGGGAAGTTGGCTGGAAACAATAGACTGGGAAACAGGAGTTAACACAGGAGCTGGACAGGGGAAACACTGAATTAACCAACAGATGTAGAGGAACTTGCTCGGCACTAGTGGACACACACTGCACGAATGCTGAGTCCTGTGTCTGAGCTAGCTAAATAGCCAGGGGTGATTAAGAGGATATTTCCTGATTGGCCAGCAGGATGGGCGAAACTGATAAAGCTTGGGAGCACAGGCACGCCTCAGAACTACCCACATGCGCAGGAGAAAGGCACCTGCGCATTAGTGAGGAAGAGGTAAGTGTGACAATATAATATATATTTATACACAGTCAGTGTTCTTCCCAGCCCCTTTTAGCCAGGCATACCTCCCAGCACGTTTCAGTAACCACGGAAAAATAAATCAGTATAAACATTGTTTCAGTATAAATAATCCCTATAGAATCATTATAGCTGGTGTCGATGTTAGCCATGGCCCCACTTTATCATAAGTTAGAAGGTTGGTTAAACTATATACATCCTTACATAGAGTAATTCTGAATTTTGTGGAATCAATGGTAATATTATTTTTTCTGTTCCATTGTTATTGAGAATATCTTATTTGAGTTATGTTATATCATTGTTTTTTTTTCTTAACTTGTAATTAGTGCTATTGTCAATAAAAAATGTATTTAAAGAAAAAACTTTATCTACCTTGGTCTAGGCTTCTGAGGCCTCCAAGTGGAATGGGTATAATCTCTGTATGTTACCATTGCCTCTTAGGAAAGATAAGCACACAAAATACAACGAAAATGCCCTCCAGTCCATTTCAGGCATGCCAGCATTGATTTTTTTTGCTTAGCTATGAGGAATGGTGGGGTTACTTTCTCCTGGAGCTTCAATTCATTTGCATAATTCTGTTTGAAGATTGGGGCATTGGCACTATAGCATGCCTTTATTTTGCACTGAAAATCTGCTTTAAGAAAACCTCATTATTACTATATAATACAAAACCCAATAGATATCTCTTTTTAATTAGTAGTGTATTGCTGCAAACTGTTTAAAGACAAGCCTGGTTAGTTGGTATTTTGGGTTACCACACTTTCTATATCATCACTGCATGTAACACCTTTACTGGGTAAGCACTATTGTGTTTTATGAAGGTTTGTGGTACCAAACAATAGTGGTTCCAGCAGAAAAAAAAGTTCTTGTCTTACCACACTGCAGAGCCAGTAGATTTGTGCTGAGCTTTCTGTGACTGTCAAATACCTGCTGTATCAGCTAAACACAAGGACACAGCACTGGCAATATAACATTTACACGTTTCATTCCAATTTCCCATCATCAGCTGACTGATGTGAGCAGCGATATGCGGCATTATATCAACATCATCCCATTATGAAGTTTTCCCCAGTGTAAATTTACATCTTTTTGCTATAGGCATTCATGTTTTATATTCTTGCATAGAATATTTGTTGTGTACAAGTGAAACGAATAATATCTATTAAGTTAGCAGTAATAAACTGTAATAAAAGTGAAATATTCTGTATCTGTTTTGGAAAAATGTTTTGCTTATTTCCTGTACTAGTGACCACACAATTGGCCTGATTTATTAAAGCTCTCCAAGGCTGGAGAGAATACACTTTCATCAGTGAAGCTGGGTGATCCAGCAAACCTGGAATGGATCTGGTCCAGGATTCAAAACATTTGCCAGCAAAAAGCAAATGACTTTGAAGAAATCCATTCCAGGTTTGCTGGATTACCCAGATTCACTGATGAAAGTGTTTCCTCTCCACCCTTGGGGAGCCTTAATGAGGCCCAATAGGTAGGTAGAATTTTTCCTAGTGGGATCAAAACCAGCAATCAAATACTGGTCAAGTGTTAAAGCTTTCCTCCACTGTATCCAAAAAATGAAATACACATTTTGGCTTTAGGTAAGTTTTATCCTGTCCAGTGCTATTTTCTGCTACATCAACAGATCCCATCAGTGCCTATCTAGAGCAACCTGGGCAGAAATGCTTATACCTTCCCTATCTAATGTACATTGCTGCGTAATATGTTGGTGCTATAATATTACTGTTTATAATTATTAATAATAATAATAATAATAATAATAACTGCAATACGGCTGGAGATAGAGAGTAAAGATTTTACCCTTTCATTGCAAGGCTTTTTTGTGGCCAATTACTAAAATTAACATTTTGTTTATGAAAATGAACTTAAAACCCTGTTATATATTGTCCAAACACAGACACTGTTTGCACAATTGGAATGCACTGATGATATACAGGTAGTCTCCAAGTTAAGGACATCCGACATATGGACGCCTCCTAGATATGAACAGGGCTTCCCTGCTCGCTCATGTGCAAGAGGGATGCAGTTTGCATGAGTTGCAGAAGAAATCTTTTGCTAAACTCAGCTGAGGTAGTGGGAGTTGTTAAGAACTGAGCTCTTCTGCAACATCTTGTAACTCTTTAATGACCAAGACAAATTCTTTTTGCAGTTGTTTCTTTTTTGCATATCAAAGCACAGCTTGCTCCAGAAGTTATTGAATGTCTAGGCTTTATAATGTTTTTATTTCTTGCTTTGTTTGTGATTAACTCACAGTGAGGATTTTATACAGTAACTGACACCACGCTGCCTAATAATATGTTGGGACAAACATCTGTCTTAATTGCATTTAATAAAATAATGTACTTGTTCTGACTTACATACAAATTCAACTTAAGAACAAACCTACAGTCCCTATATCGTATGTAACTTGGAGACTACATGTACTCTGGTACTATGTTACCTCCCCCCAGGGTTCTCTAGATCTGTCACAACCCTTCCCATGTCTCTGGGTAATTCAATGTTTTGCTGGGGCAAGCAATGGTTTCTAGTTTTGCGTCTGAAGTTTACTGATATAATTGAATGTCTTTATAATCCACTATTTTTTTTTCTTGTTGCAGTATGAAAATAATTCACCTAATTCTGTACCATTATGCAACGTGTAGTTGGTGATATGTACACTATATATAAATCATATTCTTTTCTTCTTTGTAGGTCTACAAGTTCCTTACACTTGACAATTGTCAGAGCAGCTTTGTAATATATGCAAATGATCAACAATGAAGAACTGTGGGATTGAGAAGAGGAAAATCAGCTGGTAATGTGAATGAGACAGGAAGTATCTGTCAAGTCGTAGTCTAAGAATATACATCAGTGTGCAGATCATAATTAAAGGTAGCAGAATTCAAAGACGTCACAGATAAAAGCAGAGCATGCAGCTGGAATGACTGAAGAGGATAGAACAATGGAGTACACTATATGAGACTTGGTGGTCAGAGCTGGAAATAAATGGAAAAAATAAGAAAATACAATTCTAAAGATGTAAGTCCAAAAGCCTGAAACCTAAAAAGTTCTGTACTTACTATATATTGGTATACTTTATAACCTTGATGCACACGTCTATTCCCATACATTTTTTTATTTGGTAACCAGTGGCTGAAGTAGGTTCTATGTGCAAAGACTTCTGCAGGCAATCCGATTGCTCTGATACTTCAGGTCATACATGGCATAGCTCATAGCAGTGAAGCAGTGCATGCAGTGGGTTCTCCCATTCCACATACAGTGATATAAATTTAAAAATGTTTTCACCCAAGAGTAAACCAATTTTTTGGATTCAATTGAAAAAAGTGTAGGAATCATTACAAAACCCTCAAATCCATAAAAACTGTGTACATTTTGGGTAAAACTTAGGTGAATTTTGGGTGAAAACATTTTAAAATAGACTTTATGGACTCCTATATAGAATAAAAATACACAAAAGGAAATTATTATTATTCATATTAGTTTAGTGATAGACTTTAGAGATTGATTTGTCATTGACATTAAGCAAATGAAATATTCTGTAAACTTTAGCAATATGTCATCTGACATCTATTAGTCCTTGTAGGACCTTCCTTGGTGGAAATAGATGGAAGACCATGGGTGCCAACTATTAGAACATTATGTCTTTGGCAGTTTAAAAACTCAAGGTAAGGCAAGAATATATATATTTATCCCTAGATATTTATCCCTAGATAAAACTTCTTAACCAAGGGTGGTGGTCCTCCTGCTCAGATGATTTGCAAGTTGAAAAGCCTGGGTCCCAAAGTCCCAAAGTTAAAATGTATCATTGATAGTCGAAAGGTTTGTCTTTTGTTTGCCAATTCTGGCTTACAGACAGGAATTGTGACTTTTATGGTTTTATGTTGGCATACACCCAATAACACAACCATACTTCCTATATATATCAGAGTTGGGCTCACTTATTTTCACTGCTATTGGAAATGTCTATTCATTTAAAGGTGGAGATATTTAAGGGGGGATATTTGGTGAATATGGCTTTTGAAACCCAAATCGGTTGTTGATTATGTTAAAGTTGTTTTTGGAATTATGTGTACACCATGGTGTGTCTAAGAACAAGGATACTTGTGAATTTACTTGGTACCTAAGCACCATGAATCTAAAGTTAGTGATTGACTTGTAGTCAGAGGGTTTGGAAGCCATAACTGCTGTTATGTTATTGTTTATCCCCTATTTATTTGAATAAATATCTAAATTTAAAAATAAGTCATACCTTGTGTTCTGTTAGAATAGCACAAGGCGTATCTTGGTTTAGGTTGATTGATTAGTGCAAATATGGCTAGTTAAAATGTATGAATGGAAATACACAAATCATTTTAAAAATCACTGAAATACTCCACCTTCCCGTTATTCCTGTGGCTGCCAATTACACTATTAAATTCAGGCCTATACCTACTAAAATAAAAACTTATTGGCACAGCCAAAAAGTTTTTTATCCATAACAGATTGATGGAATTTTGATGATGAGAATTTGTCGGAAATGGTTTCCTGTAATTTTCATCATATCTAGGCATTCCTTGTGGGAAAGCCTCTGGACTCATTATCATTATACTGGTTCAAATACACAACTGCATTTTTTGCAAGGTCAGCAGACATATTGTGTATCACATGTGTTTGGTTGAAAAAGCTGAACCAGCTCCCTTATCAACAATTTCTAAATCCCAGAGGATTTAACTAAAAGTTCACAAAAGCAATGTACAGAGACTAGGGATATGAATAGGAAATTAAACTGTTGTCCATTAATGTCTCATCAAGAAGTAATACTCTGACCTCTGGATATCCATTTGTATCAAAGTGAAAAGAAATACTGCATGGAAATTTAGGCTTAGGTTTTGCTCCTGTGCTTTGATCCTTGCCATTATTAATATTATTATTATTCTTAAACAAGATTTATATAGCGCCAACATATTACGCAGCGCTGTATATTAAATACTATTAGTAGGGAACTTTGTGAGAAAAGCTGGAAGCTGAAACACACATAGTAAAATCTGGGTAAACGTAACACAATTTATCAATGTATTCCACTGAAAGAAATAAAACTATATAGTTACACTAACAAAGATTTCACAAAATCATTTTTTGTAGATGACAAAAATGATACATTGAATACATAAAAGTCAATTTTATTTATTCTTTTAAATATGAAAAAAAGAGGAGTTGCCTAATAAAACATTATCATTGATTGTTATATAAAAATGTACATTTTGTCTCCACTTTTTATTAATCACATTTATATTGTACCATCACAAAAAGAGATAAAATTTTGGAAATCTCAATTACGTTTTTGTTGCACAAAGTCAAATCAGTTACAGATTTTTAGAGATTTACACTGCTGAAGTCAGCAATGTGTTTCATGATATTTTCCACCACTTCATCTGGATTAGTAGATGTGTAGATGTTATCACATAGATCAAAAATACATTGTTACAGCATACATAAAATGTCCAAACATCATTCCAACAATCTATCATTTAACATTAAAATTACAAAAAAAAAGGAAGCTTACCAATTCAAATTTGTTGATGTTTGCCCACTATGGGGCCAATTTAAAATTTTGGAGCCAATACGTGATATAGTAAGTTCTATAGCTGTTGGTCAGGCTTGGAATTTTTTAGAACTCCTTCATTAAAGCGAACATAGAGATTGAGCAGAGTTCACCATAATGCAAAGTTTGTGGTCTATTCATTGTAGGTCAAACATGCAAAACTTTACTTGGGGAAACTTTTCTATTACCTAAAACCTAACCCTCATACTCTGATTAGAAGATCCACAAATATACAGTGCCAGGAAATTTTGCTAGGACTTTCCCCACTGTTCTGTTACATTGCATACAGCTTAAAGGCAAGCTGATATGGTTGACTTAAGGATGCATAAAAAACCCACTCCACAAAAATTTTTTTAGTGTATCAACTCATTTCCTCTACATCCAAATTTGCATGTTGTTTGTTAAACACTAATACGGCCATTGGGCTTTAAAATAGGAAACAAAAAACTGAGTAAGTAAGAAATCAACAAAACATTAAATAATATATACTTTCCCTCTAAAACTTCCCTTTGTACAGGAATTGGGATGCACAGAGAACTAATATACATTTTTAGTTACAGGAAACAATATAGTTCTAGTAACTACACATAGTATATAAAGTAAAACTGGAAACTTTCTGTTGCTGCATGTTTTTTTCTATGCCATGCAGTCCACTTTGAAAGCTCGAATCTAAATATAATATTTCTTCAGTTTCTCGTAGTAGAGCAGATTAGATTTCTGCCAAATATGCCCATCTATTAGACTCTTGGGAGCCCCATAAATAAGTATTCTTATCAGAGAAATGGTGATACTATTCCGGAATTGCACAGGGTTATGTTATGCCTGGCTGTAAATGGTGTTTGGCAGAGTTTAATCAATGTTTACCTCTGTTTCCATTCCTCCTGTGAAGCAAACTGACTGCTTCAGTGTGTGTTCGCAGTTTGGAGGTTTCTAAATAAGTAAATAAACACATAAAAATACAAGAAAATTCTGACTTAGGAACTTAGTGAGTCATTAAGGTTTAAAAGACTTCTCACACGGAGGTTGTTGTTGCATACAGCTATAGTAAAGAAAAATGTTCCTCTACTCATGTTGACATGGTGTTGAGTGTTTACACATACACTGCCTGGCCAAAAAATATCCCCAACTTTATGAATGGGGGGCAGTGTTATGATCAGGTGTTGCTTCATTTGGTCAGGTCTAGGTTCAGCAACTTATTGTTAGGAGATACTTATCTGGCCGGGGATTCCGTGCAGTAAGCCACTGCAGTTCAGCATCCCCAGTTTCTTTTTAGCTGAGAATGGTCTCTTGGCATCCCATGCTCTGTGATTATGTGCAGCTGAAAAGGAATTTGGAGTTTATGCTGCAACCCACAACAGAGTGGCTCCTGATCCCAGTCCTACCGGTTGCCTGTTGTCACATTAACCTCCCCAGTGGTAAGCCCGAGTGTGACTTGGGGTAAAAAAAGCCACACTCGGGGGAGTTACAAAAAAAAAACCTCTCACCTGGTCCCATCGGTGTCCTCCAGTGTCCTGCTCTTCCTCTGGCCACGTCCTCTTTCTCAATCTGTCCCCAGGCGAGTCTGCTGACGTTTCCTGGGAGTTCCCAGTGACGTTGGTGTGTCCAGCCGTAGCTAGGGGTACAGCGGTAATTTCAAATTATTTTGTATTGCATTCAATACAAAATACCTGTATTGAATGCAATACACTGAATTTATATGTCTAAAAGCAGTACGTTGCCTTTCATGAAAATCTATTTTACAGTATATTATAAAAATAGGAGTATAATAAAGTTTGAAACACAAAATCCTGGCAAAGTTTATTATTCACTTTACTATTGATTTTTTTTTAAATGTATTTAATTTATTATTTTGACATGATTTTGTGTTTCAAACTTTATTATACTCATACTATTATATTATACTGGAAATTCATTTTCATGAAAGACTATGTACCGCTTTTAGACATATAAATCCAGACAGAAATGAACCTCCCAGGAGGTTAAGTTGGGCTGAGCTGCCGCTGGTGTGATATACATTAGATTTATTGTTGCTGCCTGGACAGACCTTGTGCCAGTGACCCCTTCTCAGCTTTGTCTTTGCCCTTGGATACCTCATGTGGTGGACTGATTACCTGTATATGAACTCAGGCTCTGTATTCTGGACTTGTCTTTGCTGGAATCCTTTGTACTGCATTATCTGTGGGCTCCTGGTCCTCTGCCAGTCCTTTCCCAGATGCCATCTCTTGTGCACAAAATTACTGGGGCCAACTGTGTGCTGGGATGGTGCAACTAGCTTCCTGAAGCTGAGCCGGGGCTTGTTAAAGGCGGAGAGGGTGGCCTTAGATTGGAGGACTGGTGTCTTGTATGCACTGGTGTTGGACCTGGGCATTACACTTTTGTGCCCAAAACCCAGGTCAGCTGACTACCTGATTTTTTTATATCCATGATGGCATGGGCATTGCAAAAGTCTAGACTTTAATCCTATTGAGGATCTTTGGGATTTGCTGGAGAAGATCTTACGCAACAGCTGGACCTGACATCATCAATACAAGATCTTGGTAAAAAAAAATTAACTGCAACTTACAATACTAATACATTTTAGGTTATTATATAATATTTAAAGAGACACTGTCACGTTTCTCATTCATGCTAACATAGAACTTCCAAGTTTTGAGTGACCTAGGGATTGGTGTTTTTTAAGGCTTATGCCACTATTGATAACTCACCATTGTGATCTGCATAAAAACAACAGTCCATGTGGTTGTGGCGTTTTGGATCTCCGAGATGAAGACGTTAGGATCTAAATGTTAGCAGAATAGGTCATGTTTATTGTTTGGATAACAAAAGTATTTTGCTGACTATCTCCAGTTAGTGCTTGAAATGACAATGGGGAATGGCACTGTGTGGAAATCGTAAAAACAAAAGAGGAAATCACCAGCACTCCAAAATACAAGAATCTTGCTTTATTGTAAAATGAAGACTTATGGTCTATTGTAAAAGCGCAGTCACAACTTGTTGGAAAAGCCAATGATTCAAGTCCACACATTACTATGTTGCCTTGAGGAAGAGACCCTGCGTGGCTCTGAAACGTTGGCTGTTGTGATGCTTTTAGAATAGACCGTAAGTCTACACAGAATTCAAAACAGAAAACATTTTTGGTTCATTTGGAGGTAATAGATGCAGAATTTTTTTTGGAAAGGTTAAATAAACTTAGAAATGATGTGCTAAGTGTAAAAATGTAAAATAACATATAGGGTTCATGGCTGTAAGTCATTCCATTCTTGGTTGGCACTAGAACATTTTAGCTCCCTTTGTAAGAGTGTGATGCTTTACTCATTACCAGTAAAATAGACATATGCAAGCTAATGAGTGTTTCATGGCAAACACGTGCCCTAAAAAATGAGATCCCGCCAGTGGTGACTACTTACCAGTATCAGTTTAACTGATAACCATCAGATTACTGCCCAACTTCTCATGCATCTGTGCACACATGGGTATTCTCTTGTATGAACATGGCATGCAGGATGTATCTTATGTACAGATAATAGGGTTGCTTTATGATCATATATATTATAAATTAGTGGAATATAATCAAAGTGGAAACAATCAAAATAGCCTAGCTGCCTCAGCTGCCTATTTCATTGATTCTTTGAGTAGCAAGAGTTTTCAAATAGAGTATGAGGTAGTGAACTAAAGAACTAATTGTGCCCACAGAGGATCATGATGGAGTACCAACAGGGACTTAAGTGGAAAAGGAAAGGAATAAAAAGCCCAGATGGATTAAAAACTAAAATGAATGAGTCAGTAATAGGGTTTCAAAGCATAAAAAGGCAGACAGTGTCTACGATACATGCTTCAAAAATTCCTCTTTAGTATACAAAGGTCACAATATTTTATGCTTGCTCTGATTTCTCTTATGACTTTTTTTTCATCTTGGTGTTACACTCATTATGGGGATTCCAGTCTGTGATCTGAATCTAAGGAAGCAACCCAGTGCTTTGCATCATGTCATTAAAGTTGTGCAGGTGCCAGTGACCCAGAGCATGATGTAAACATGTTTAGTTTTACATATTGTTTTATCATTAGTCTCCTGTGTGTACCAAGAGTGTCTCCTCTTATCTTCCCCAGAGTACAGTGCACACAAGGCAGCCGACAAACCTGTATTCATAGCTCGCAGAGGTGATAAGCCGGATGTTGTGTTTGCCAAGCGAATGGAAATACATTAGGTCTTAGAAGCACCTGCAGCTTTTGTTAATTATAGAAGGTGTCGACACAACAGTAGACCTGAATTTAGGAAGTCCCCAGTATTTCCTATAAAAGATCAGCATATATGGTTAGACTATAGCAGTATTTAAGCCCTTTTGTGTGGATATGCTATTATCTTCCTGTATATAGAGCACAAATGATTGTTTTGGTGGACTACAGGAGAATAGGCATCAATACCAATCAGTTGGGTTTAAAATTTTTTTACCTAAAATTTTATTAAAATTTGCTGATAACACGAAGATAAAATCTGCAATTTTTTCATAGTGAGATCAATAAAAGATGAGTTCTTATCAGTTACTTTGAGTAAAAATCTTTGTATGCTCATGCACAATTTTGTACATTCGATCCCAGTGATCTCCTACAGCATGCTGGTCATGTTTGGCCATTTACTAAATCATGTTGATAGTCTTTGAACATCTCCTACAGCATATCTGCAGTCTCTGATCATCTCCTACAGAATGTCAGTATGACTATCTCTTAAAGCAGTTCAGTAGTCTATGACCATCTCCTAAAAAATGTCTGCAGTCCCTGACAGTCTCTCTCAGCATGTCTATAGACCTGTGGTCGCCAACCTTTTGGGAACCACAGACCACTAAATGCATGGACTCTGGACTGTGCATGCACGGGAGCTGTGTGCCACTAAAAGGGGAAAAAACTTCCTCGAGTGATGTCATAATACTAGACCCCACCCAGTCTGTGTCCAAAAACACAACCCACCCAACTGCCCTGAGCCTACAATCCATACGGGAGACATGGACCTGGCAGAGCCGCGGACAACCAAAATCTTATCGCGGACCAATGGTTGTCGACTGCTCCTATAGACAATGACTCCCAAACTATGTCAGTAGTCTTTGACTATCTCCTACAGCATTTCTCAAGTCTTTGATCATCTACTACGGCATGTCTGTAGTCTCTGGAAGATTTCTTTATGATTACATTTATTAAACATGCAGCCTTTGGTGATATGAAGGGTTTCACTTGGGCCCCTATATATAAAAGTTGACTATTGTTGACCTAGACCATACAAGGGGCTTCTTAGGTAAAATAATATAAACATCCTCTTTTCCTATCAAGCGTACATGAATCAGTAGTATGGACGGCACACTTTTCCCTATAGAAATGCTTTTTTCCTGCTGTTTTCTTTTTCATTTCTTTATCTCCAATACATTCATCTTTTAAAGAAATTGGTTGCAATGGGCAGCCTTTTCCCGATGTATACTAGATGCCTAGACATTGTCTAAATTTAAAAATAATGTCATTCTGCCTCCCCGTGTAATATTAAATGAATGATTCTCCTTGTGAACATCTGCACTCATGTATAGTGATTTTTTTCAGACTTCTCTTTGTCAAGGAGACTTTTCTGAGCTTTGTTACCAGGGAAACTAAATGTACAAATGGTAGAAGCCCTGGGCTTCCTCGCAAGCAGCGTATGCAATGTTTACAATGATATATACCATGGTATGTTTAACACTTACCTACGTCATGTCCAGACCCCTATGATACAAAATGACATTTTTATCTATCCATAAAGGTCTGAGAATATTCTGTACATTATGCCTGAGGACAATTGATGGAAAATAATCGCTCAGAGAGGTGGAAGTGAACATGGGTCAGAGTTCCTGGAAAATCTTCAGATCTCTGTTAAAAACATGCACACAAAGGCATTCAATATCAATTAACAAAAAAGGATATTGTTGCTTCCAAGAGTACAAATTGTTGTAGCGGCTAGTAAATAAAATATTTGGTTTCAACAATTTTTATTAAAGTTTTAAACAATTTTTTAAATAACAAAAATAGAAATACAGTACAGCATGCATAATAAAAGTCATAGCACTATACTGAATGTACAAGAATAGAAGCTCAGATACAAAACAAAGCAAACAAAAAAAAAAAGAAAAACACAGTAAAAAAAAGTGGGAAAGGGAAGAATAAGTCCAGGATGACATATGACAAGATCACCAGAAGGGTCAACCAGAAAAGACATAATATGACCAAACTTAGAGATAGTCCATACCCAGAAGGTGATTACAGCGACAGAAAATTTGGCAAAGTCTACAGCTGCCAGGGTTCCCATTAAGTAGAAAATTTTTCTTGTGAGTCATTCAGGATACTGGAGAGTTTTTCATTAAGAAACGTGTTATCAACTCGTTTCAAAACTTTAAAAAAGGGGATAGCCTGAGATTTCCAGTGTTTCGCAATGGTGTGTTTTGCTGCAATCAATATGTGTACACATACATGCAATTGAACATAATATTTGGATGCTTTGGTAAAAAGGCAGATTTATGTTTGACAGGGGCATATTGCAGATCACCATTAGATCCTGTGGTTTTGCCATTTTATGTTTACTAATGATGCTACCATAGCTCTAGATACTGCACTGCCACTCTCCAGTAGTAATATACCTGTATACATAAGCTGTTGTAGAGCCATGATGGCCGATGTCCCGTAAATGTCTAATAGGATAGTGGGAAATACTGTATCTTTATGCACTATGATTTGTTATCAATGTAAAAAAGTTTGAATACACACATTTATTTTCAAAGAACTACCCAGAGCCTCAAATCTCTTTATTTCTCTCTTTTCCTCAACTACATTCTTTGGTGGAAATGTTGCGTTACAGTGTCTAATTGGTACTTAACCTGACCTTTCCTACCCAATCTGTAGTTTTTACTACAACAGATTTAATCAGCCTCTGTGTACAGATATGGTTAGATAGGATAACTGAAAGTATAGCAAAGGTCTATGAAAATTGTGATGTGCCCTTACCTTTGACAACCATATGCTATACATAGGTGGAGTTTCACCTTTTTTACACATGCTGTGAATCTTTTATAAATATATATATATATATATATATATACAGAAAGTCATAGTGATCATTTGTAGGATAACAAGGGTGGCGTTTTCCTTGGTTTGCTGGAATGTAGCTTTACCATGACCAACAAGTGGTACAATGATACACTCAAGAATCCTAAATAACCCCAAAATACCATGACCTCTGATTGCCAACTGTGTAGTTCAATGAAGGCCAGACTTCGCTAAAAAACATTTGATGACACAGTTGAAGTGAAGTGGCTGTAAAGAAGTGGGTAACACAGTGCACACCTGAATTTTTTCAAAAAGTATACAGAAGTTGTATTACTTGTGATGGAGACTACATTAAGTAGTACCTTTAAACACATGAATAATTATTCTGCCAAGTGCATTCTGAACAACATATGCCTGCTTTTAAAAAAAAAAACATGCCTAAGTTTGCTTTACTTTCAGTAAACTCATACTTACCATAATAATTACTCCACAGGGTTTCTCCTCTCCATAAGATCGGTCTCTCCCAAGCCACTTCTCTTCATTAGCTGACCAGCCACAACTTTCTATTGCCATTATTTGAGAATGCTGAGGGAACTCAGCCAGGAGCACTGGAGAATGGAGAAGAGCCACAGCAGCTGGAGAAAGAAAGAATTAGGTAACTATTGTATCTGTTCCAATCCCCCTAGACCAGGCATGGGCAAACTATGGCCCAGGGGCCGTATACGGTCCAATGGGGATGCTTCTACCGCCCTGGCCCTGGTACCAGCCAGAGTTGCGGAACACATCCCCCGGATCTGAGCCTGCGATAGGAGAGTGGGTGGAGTTATGCCACCATGACGTCATGTTTAGTGACGTCATGATGGCATAACCCCGCCCCCTCTCCCATCGGCCCGGCCCCTTTGTCAAATTGTTTTTCAAATTGTGGCCTGAGTCAAAAAGTTTGCCCACCCCTGCCCTAGACAAAATTAACATTTATCACTTATAGTAGGGAAAAGGTCTTCTAGGGCATTATTGCTTATAGGGAACACATCAAGCTCAATATATATATATATATATATATATATATATATATATATATTTAAAAACAAAATCGAGATGTCTACACATGCCCGTTTCAGTTCTTCTAGCTGCACTTTACAAGCAGTTATTTCTTGAAGATTAAAAAACAGTAATTTCCTGCCAGCAAGCAAATGTCATATATATATATACTTTTCAGAATACAGTTTACTTGATAAACTGCAGGGAAGCATATCTATGAAACATAGACATATCTTTATCCATTTTATGTGATAAAATTATTTAGTTTTTCCTCATACTGGTTAATATATGTCTTTGGTATGCAACAATATTTCAATTTTAGGTTGCATGAATTTCCACATTTTAATAAGATAAGCCCTTCAATAAAGGTAAAATCCAGGCAAATATAAAGGAAACAAATAATGCAGGTATGTATTCAATATTAAATCATTATGTTTTAGATACAACTAGTGTAATATCAGAATTTGGTTTGGTATTAGTCTCTAGCCATTCAAGGGTAGGACTGGGAGACAGCCAGGCATGCTGTATGCACATTTTCACATGATAAATAAAGGTAAGACTTAGTCAGTTTGTTGCAGCCACTTTTTTGTCCTTTTAGCAGACTTTGGATAGAGGACAAAAATATAACTGTAGGTGGACAACTGTGAATGATGTCTAGGTAGGCTTGCAAAAGTCTCAGGTATGTATGGACATATACATGCATGTGGCCATCATGAAATTTGCTTATTGGCAATGTCATGTATCACTGGTAGATGGTTTCTATAAATGATTACTCACATGCCTGGCGAAGGGATCCTTTGTTGCAGCTAAATTAAATACATAATCTTTTGATAAACAAAAAAGCTAGGAAAAGCTCTTAAAACCTTATGGTTGAATGTGGTATGGTGGTGATGGGAAATAGTGATCGTTTTCCCTAGGGTTTAGTCTTCCCTTACTTAATAGTCCTGATTTATTAAAGTTCTCCAAAACTGGAGAGGATACACTTTCATCAGTGAACCTGGGTGATCCAGTAAAGCTGGTATGGCTTTCTTAAAAGTCACTACTTTTTAGCAAATGTTTTCAATCTTGCACCAGATCCATTTCAGGTTTGCTGGATCATCTATGTTCACTAATGAAAGTGTATCTTCTCTAGTCTTGAAGAGCTTTAATAAATCAGGCCCAATGAGACTAGATTCATCCCTTTGCATTTTTGAGTGATGCATTTTGTATTTAAATAACTGTAGGTGCACCACAACGCATGCAAACGTGAATTGTAGTGTGCATCAACATACTTAATGTAAAGCAACACAACACATGACATGCATTAGAGTACACATTGATGTGCAATATACAGTGTATTGCTATCTGCATTAGAACAAGTAGCAACACACTGACCAGTGTTTTAATGGAAGTTCCATCGGAAAAAAAAAAACAAACAAACCAAATGGATGGGAATAAAGAGGTCCTTAGCAAATCAATCTCAGTAAATGGAGAACTAGAGAACTAGTATGCGGCACACATGTCAGGAAATGGTTGTACAATCAAAATCAAAATTTGCCTTTGAAAAGAGTTCTATATAATTTGTCTACTATCAACTCTTCCAGTGGTTGAAAACCAAAAATTGGTTTTTAGCTGCTGTATTTAGTGATATTATTATTTCAATAACTGCGGTCTATATAAAAAAAAAACCATTCAACAGTTCTTCTTTAATGCCAGTCCTCTAACTATGGCATCATCCTTGAATGCCCCAGTACACGCCATCTTTATTTTGTCCAAATCTTAGTGGTAGTATATTGTTGAAGAGGGGGATTAGGGTGCAGTATACTCATAATCATTACAATATTTATGTACGTCTACAACTTCCTAAAAATAGCCTTTATCTGTTTTCTTAGCTGATATAGTATTTAGTAGCAGCCCAAATTGAACAGGCCTAATGTGAAGCAGCCATCAGAAGGTATTGGAGTCCTGTGGTCCTAGCACAATATTTCAGGTATCCAAATGCAGGGGACTTCTTTGCATTTCACAGAGCAGCTTCTCAGTCCAGCCTTTCTCAAACTTTTTACCCCTGAGGAACTGTTTTAAATAATTTTCAGGCTATGGATAACCCCTACAGAAAACAATTTTCTAATGTCATTAGGAAAAAGACTCCTAAGTTTGTGGCAAGTGGAAAAAAAAGCCCCCTACCCCACAGTGATGGCTAGAATACCACAATACCCTTGGAGCCATGCAGCTGGCTCTTCCAAGTGTTGTTGGTCCTAGAACTATGCAGACATCATCAAACTGGATCAATCAGCGACAGTTCAATAAACCTTAACAACCTCTAGAGGAACCCTGGGATTCCACGATACCCTGATTAAGAATGGCTGCTTGAAGACCTCAACACACACTTTCCAGCCCAAACGTCAGTGTAGAATCCCTCGTAACTTCATAGTACAGGACGTTTTTAATGGCCACAGCTTTCTCTAAGCTTTCCTCTTCCTTTTTTAGCTTGCTTACTCTGTAGTACATTGCACCAAAGATCCATCCCTTAGTAAGGTAAGGACAGGGTCGGCCTCAAGGCTTTGTCTCAGCTAGGTATTTCTGGTACTTCCTACCTAACCCTATTCACAAGGTCAGCCCAAGTAGTTATCATCTTCCTTGGTCCACATAACTGACTAATACCACATGTATAAGTATAAGGCAGAACAATGATGATCTTTACGTCTACAATACCTCCACCGCTACAGGGCAGTCCAATCAATCTTTGAGCTTAGAGGAAATATGTGGATAGCAGAAAAGTCAGGCAAAGCTCTGGCTTGCAACCCCGCTGCCAATGCAAACAATATTGGCAGGGGACACTCCTGCCCCTACACTGGGTCCCTACATGCAGCAATAATAGCACATTTTTATAGAGCAAGAAGGAAGCTAGTGTTAAAACCAACTATATTTCCTTAGCTTTCCACATATTTTACAGTTACATTGCAGTCATTACAGGCGGAAACTATCTACTATAGAGGAAATCGTTAGCATTTAAACACCTGCAAAATCAATAAACATCCCATAAGAAAAACCAATAAAAATAAATAGTGGTCAAGCATTTCTGGACCTGATAACTGCTGTTATGAAAGCAACAAGCCTGCTGGTAATATGTGTATATAGACGATACTTCCAATGACAACATGAAAAGCAACTGCCCGCTGTGTACAGTGAAAGGGCTCACAGTTGATGTTTACCATGCCTGTAAACTTTGGTTCAGATCCGAATCCAAGATTTTGCAGTAGTTTACTTAAATTACTTTGAGATGATCTAAGGCTCAAGGAACCATAGTTTTCGGCGCATTCTGCAAACCTCTTCTGAAGAGTGCCATTCTTAAAGGCAAATGTCTCTCTATTTTGTGGATCATAAAAAATTAATACACACAAAGGTATTGGTTATATGGAAAAATTGTTTTTTTTACATAGCCATGATTCCTTTATATTTGTTAATTGGAGTAATAAATTTAATCATTTAGAGCTTGTGTAAGGCCTTGGTCAGCACCAGTAATCACCAGACACCAGTCCCCCAATCTAACGCCACGGTCTTCACCTTTAGCAAGCCCCTGCTCAGCCTGGGGAAAGCGGTTGTATCTCCCAGCACACGGTTGCCCCCAGGACTTCCCCAGGGATGGTGCTTGGGGAACTGGCAAAGGACTAGGAGCCAAAAGATAAAGCAGTAAGAGTAAAAAGCCAAAGTCATACACGAGCGATCAGTCCCCCAAACGAGGTACAGAGGGAGTAGGCACAAGCAGAGTCGGGGTCACAGGCAGAGGTCGGTCCAGGCTGCTTATAATCGATGGGTCAGGGAATAGGCAATGGTCACCAACAGTAAATCACACAAGAAACTCTCCAGCACAGATTAGCCCATCTAAACGCCTAATGTTTTTATAAATTTTGAAAATGAACCTAAAGTTGACTATAGTTCTGCTTTAAAGTGGTATTCCAGGCACAGTTCAAAATCATTATAGATACTTAAACCTGAAATCCAAGTTGAATCAAAAGTTACCCTTCTTTGAAGGCTTCTGTGCAACCATTTACATGTCAAAGATTTCATGTAGAAGCAATCACATAGATTCTGAAGTGACCAGGGTGAAAAAAGGTGTAACATACCAGAGACTGCACCGTCTCTGCAGTGATCAATGTAACTAATGCGAATTATACGAGAGACTGCACTACCCCTGGAGTGATCAGTGTGACCAAACTTAAAATGCCTGAAACTGCACCACCACTAAAGTGTCTACTGCTATAAAGGGGTAATATTAGGGACTGCACCACCTCACAGCACACAAAGCATTACAGAAGAATCCTATCGATAATATTTATTTTTTGGTTTTATTATTGGCATCGGCATGTAATATGATGAAAGACAAACTTTCATTCATCTGCAGTCCATGAATGTAGCGGCGTGTGGTTTGTTTTTACTTTTAAGGTTAAAATAAAACAATAAATGCCAGTTGATCTTGCCAAAAATGCAGTTTTCATGTCATTTCTGTGAGCTTGCTGGATGAAAAATTGTTGGCATGAGTTAAGGAGCAAGGGGAGGTGAGCTAAGTTAAACATTTGCAAACAGGTATGTGGGTTTCTTTCATTGCAGAAGAGTCAATGGCCTGTCCCAATACAAAAAGCTACCTGCTTGCAATTTTTTATTTTCAGGTTCGTTTCCACTTACAGGTACAGTAAAGACATAAATGCAATCACCACATCTAAGGACCACATCTAAGGACTGAAAAGCTGCAATACGTTTTTGTTTTGGGGATAGATATGCTATACGAGAATCAAGAGGTCTGTTTTTTCAAATGGCAAAACATTCCTCCAGGGGCTGATCAGTTCTATCAAAAGTCCCATTGCAAATCCCCTGGAACATACTGCAATATTCAACCTTTAGTACAGACCGGCAGTGAATGCAGCACTATAGATAAAGTATGCAAAGATTCCACAATCATAAATTGATTGACAAGATACTGACAACTACACAGAGTGGGACTGAAAAACAGGCTTTTAATGTGTTGCAGGGAGAACCCAAATGGTAATTTGGGTAGAAATAATAATGATAATGGGAACAAAATACATAAAATATCTATTATTTTCGTGAACAAGAAATATACCTGCTATTGGGTAGCGTTATCAAATCATGGATCTAGTGTACTAATGTGTAATGAATTACAAACTGTTCACAATGGTATCACCATTCATGAGCTAGAAACAATATAATCTCCCTTTATCTGTGAATATGCTGAAGCACTGCTGTGTTATCACAGCAGCATGCCCATCTGACTGCTACCCAAGGGACTGTCTAAATAATTGGTGCTTTCTTTTGTTTTTACAGGCTAGAACGGTGTGCATATTATAAATACATGTGACCTTTGAAAAATGTCTTCAGACTGCTGAGTACATAGAGATCTTTTGGTTTGCTGGGAAGCAAAGGAAAGTCTAATAAATGCAGCCAACAGACGAGGTCTTAGAGGTAGGCAACATTTCAAAGAACAACATTGGACTAATTACAGAGCAGAATATTGCATTAAAATGAAGAGCTGCTGGAATCGGTGAATATGGCATGTTAACACTTTTACATTTTTTCAGTGCAGAAGACACTAATATGTAAATCCTGATCTAATGGTTTTATAAATTTTTTGTATATGTCAACCATCTCCACTACATCATGTTGATTGGCAGCACAGCATTCAGGAAGCAGGCCAGCAAAAGGTTCACCTGCATCATGAGGGTTTACCATCACAGCTATGAATTAAAATAAAAACATAACATCAGTTGAATATATAAAAAAAACACAGGGCATGGGAAATATTAGTTTTATTTATTGAAAGCGGAAGTAAACCCCAAACTATCCCATAACAGTAAAATAACACTTACCTTCAACGCGCATTTCATCCCTATTGATCGAAGGGCTCGTTCTGCGCATGGCCGAGATGCTCAGCCATGCGCAGAAGCAGTAGCCAAGAGCCTCCCGGGATGCGTGATGTAGATATCCCTGGAGGCTCTGTTGCGCTTAAAATAACACAAACAAACAAAATTTTTACTTTAACCCCCCAAGCGGTATTTCTTAGTGTGACTCGGGGTGGATTTTACTTGCAAAAAAGCGTTAATCCCGAGTCACAGTCGGGGTTGCCAAAAACATAAAAAAAAACACCTGGACTGATACCTGGTTCCTTTGGCATCCTCCGGCGCCCTGCTTGTCGCAGCAGGTCCTCGGGACACGTTCCCTGCCTCCGATCTTCAGCCGGTGACTGCAGAGTTGTTCTCTTGGGTTTCCCAGTGATGTCGGTGTGTGCGGGAGGCCCGGTTGAATATTCAAATAATTTTGTATTGAATTCAATACAAAATACCTGTATTGAGTCCAATACAAAGAAATATTTATATAATATATATATAATTATATTATATATATAGTATGCATGCTACTGTACAGTTATATTACACGTTTTAGTATTTTTATGCACCTTTGTTTTAACAAATTCTTGTTTATTTTATTATTATTTTAAGTTTATTAATAAATTGGTTACATTTTTTAAATATTGGATATATTTCGGGGAGTTATGCCTAGGAATTATAGGCCTACAATGTAAAATAAATTTCCATGCGAAAAAATGAAACGCCTTTTGCATGAACAGAAATATAAAATATGGACAGAACTAGAACGCCAGGGGGGTTAAATAAAAGGCTTGTCTACCCTTTTATATAAACTGAAAATTCTGAGTTTAGGTACGCCCGTCTCCAGATGTTCATTAGGGTTGGTTTACTAAAGGAATGTAGGCTGTTTACCTAGCAAAGTGAATTATCACCTTGCAAGGGAATTTTCAATGAGATTAGTAAATAAGATGACTTCAACCATCCATCAAGTCTAAGAATTTTGTTATTTCTATAATTTAGTTGCACGTGATTGGGTATTCTTTGCAAAGTGAACTATCACTACAATTACTACAGTAATACACATAAGAATATTGACACCTAAGACAAATGGACATGATCATCTTGGGTGAAAATCTGTTGTTTGTGGAGTGGTCTCATGACGCTGTTCATCAATCTGTCCTGGTGGATCAGTGAACGACTGAGTGGGGATGATCATTTAGTCATAAAGATTTAGGGATGGTAAGCTATGTACACATGTCTGATTGTTCTCGCCTGATAATCGGCTCAGGTCCGATAACGGACTAGAATCTGGCGTGTGTACAGCACCCGTCGTCCATCATCCGAACGACCGTCCTGGCAGATCCACAGACGATGGACGACGAACGATCCTTAATGCAAGGGAAGGGAGAGAGCCTGCAGCGGGCTGTCGCTTCATCGTTCATCCCCTCCCCTCTCCATAGAGCAGAATGACTCCGTATGTACAGCACTCATTCATGCATCGTGCAGTGCTAGTCGTTGAAAGGATCGTGAAAGATCCTTTCCAACGACAATAATTGAACGTGTGTATGCAGCTCTATAGATGAACATAAATATCTGACTTTCCAATCATAATTATTGTTATACCTGCCCAACAGCAGCATAACACAATAAAGTTGAGCTAAAAAACTGATGTTTGTTGATTACTTATTTAGATGAGGTGGTAATTAGGTCAGAAGGAATATGTTGGTGAGATGGAAAGAAAGTACAGCCCATTTGATGCAGAACGGCTCTGTAGAGTACAATGGGAATTTTTATAATGCAAAATCTACCCAGCAACATCCTTCTGATTGGGTGGAGAAGTTAGGAAATGACATAATACTGGGTCACTGGGGGTGTATTATAGGTTTGCTGATTTTTATGGTGCATAATTTTAACATTCACAATTACAATTTTAAAAATTTTTGAAATTTATTATTTTTCTAATATTATAAATTTTTATAATTTATTTATTAGTCTTAAAACAATGTTGTTGTTTAGTTTGCTTTAAAAGGTCCTTGACTCGTTACACCCGTAGGCTTAATCAGAAGGACACTAAGTTACCAACATTCCATAAATCTATTCATGTGTTATCAATCAGGTTCATTATATAAATCAATTGTATCTCAAAGTAAAAGATTTTCACGTGTGCATATCACCATAAAAAGCTTTTTTTGTTTGGTTTTGGTTGCCAATTGTTTGACTGTGTGTTTATTTCCCCAAAGAGTTATAATGTCAAAAATCATCCTACATTCTGCCATTTTCCAGCCAGATACAATAGAATACCTTAATATTTCAGAGAATATTATGAAGACACAGTCATGGCTCAACCACCTCCTTTGCTCTACATGTAGGAAAGCAAAAAAACAGAAAAAAAATATAAAAATGTTAATTTTAATGTGAACTTCTGGCATAAACACGCCTGGAGTTCAGCTGTAAAGGCACATAGATAAAAAAGAGATAAACATTTCAAACAATGGTGATAGTAAATGAAGCAAATAATAATTTATACTGTGCATAAGTGTCAGTATTTTAAAGGAAATTAAACCCCTAATTGAGACCAGGCAGGTCCTTTATTGCAGAAGGACAGGCAATGTCCTATCTGCAATAAAATAACCTTACCTGACTGATCACAATTTTTTAAATACACTCACCTGTCTCCGATCAATCATCGGTGTCGACATTTTCTTTCTTCTACTCCTCTTGGCTTCAGTCACCTAACTAGATTGTAGTTAAAGGCTTGGTGTCGTTTTTGTGACTCGTTCATCCAGGGAACAGCCGATGGCTTAACTGAATCAGTAAAGAATTATTTCCCCTGTTGGAGCAAACGGAACCAGGGTTTTTTGCCTTCCTCTGGATCAACTATGTCTATAGGGTTTTTATTTGGGATATGTTTTTTTATTGACTTATGTCTTTTTCAACCTTATGTAACTATTTCCTCCAATGTCTTTCATTGGTAAAGTCTATGAGTTCAAGTGTGAGGAGGCACAAAATGCCATTATGTAAGCCGGAGCTCAATTTCAAATCTGCCTAGGATTCCCCAAGACTTAGGGACATCTCCATTTTTTAGTAACCTAAGGAACTCTAACATTCATCAACTGGTTGCATCCACTGTGTCAGACAACAGGTACACTTGCAATCTAATAGACAACAGCTATAACTGTATAACTGGAGCTAAGTTCCTTCATATCTGTGCATGCAGATTGTTACTCTGTCTTGTTTGATCCAATCCATCCACCCTGTAGGTGAATAAGTCAATCTTTCTTTAGAAAACATGAAGGCTGGAATTACTATCTCCATGCTCATTGCTTCCCCACTCTTGGAGGCCTACCCAGCTGAGCCACCATGCCACAATCCAGCCTGACTTTCATTTGACAAGTGGATTTCATGCCCATATAGAGGCCAAATCCACTATATTTAACACATCCCAACAGCTGTAGCAATCGCACTCTTGTTGTAATGTGTGCATGAAATGAAACACTGGTAAATTGTGCAGCTAAACTGACAGTTTAATTGGATTCACAATGTATGAGCACGAGCTTCTCATTTATCATAGAGCTCAAACAATAGTCTTCAAATCAATGGGGGACAAGAGGAGACGTTCCTGCATTCATGAGGCCGGGGCAGCACAATACACTCATAGTCTGCCTGTAAAAGCAGCATTTCTCTGGGGAGCTCGGCTAGCAGAAGCTGGTATTCTGCTTCTCGGTTTCTGATAACAGTCAGGAGGGCCTAATGACGGTTTGCTGGTTTCTTTCTGCTAACCATGCCCTAAACAAAAGATAGGGAGAAAATCCAGGACCTTTAAAACCCCTGTAACCAATTAATCACCGACCCACTATGTACATATAAGCAAGGAATCAGAAATAGAGATGCACTTGCTTCAATCACATTACTATGGTGTCTACAGTATATATATTTTTCTTGTAATTTACTAATTTGCATCATTCTTTTTAAGGGCCCAATCACACCACAATGTGCAGGTAATCATGTACATTATACACATGGGGGTTGTAACACGTTCTATGCTGCATGTGTTGATAATCTGCATTTTAGTGCTTATTATTATTTGTACCTTTATTGATATTGTTATATTCCACAGCCCACTGTGATTTGTTATTGTGCATTTGAGCATACTGTGCTGTGCAAGAATGCATCATGGCCTACTTTTTTCAGTATGCCACTAATTTGATGTATGGAGCTCTATAAACATATATGCTAAATGTATATCAGGAATAAAGAACACATTCAGTACATTATAATACCTGTTTGCCAGTAAACTAGTAAACTTGAAAATGTATGTTGGAGATGACAGCATTAGTGGGGATTAATGGGAAGAATGTCACCCTTACAGATAGCCAAAATGATCATTGTGGTCAGTGTTATCTGACCTGAGAGTCATACATTGTTAATTGCTGAAGGAACCCCTAGCAAAATCTGGAAGAACCCTGGGATTCATAGTTACTTAGTTATATAGTAGGTTAGGTTGAAAAAAGACATAAGTCCATCAAGTTAAACCACTAGGGAAATAAACATATTCCAGATATAAAACCCTATAAGACATAGTTGGTCCAGTGGAAGGCAAAAAACCCCTGGTACAATTTGCTTCAACAGGGGAAAAAATTCCTTTCTGATCCCATGAGGCAATCCGGTGTTCCCTGGATTCAAGAGAACCCTGGTGGAGATACATTGCTCTAGAGAGTGAGTATTGGTAATATTAAAGGCTAGTAAAATGAAATTGTACTATCAGCAGATTTATCAATCTTTTCTGGTTATGACTTCCTTGTAACTGATATACAGGTGTGTCCTTGTCTGCCATACTTTCTGCTATAGGGTGTCCCTCTTAAATGTCTTAGAAGTTGAGAGCTATGTATTGCACCATTAGTGGTGCCATATGATGGTCTGGAAGATATTTAGTTATCCTTAGAACTGCCATGACCAATTTTCTTCCCTACTTGACAGAAGAACAGGTTCAATACTCATGCAATAAAAGCTTTATTCCGTTATATACAAAGACAAGAAAATGAGATGAATTTGTGGACATGTTTCTGAGGGCTGTAAAGGGTATTTCATGAGTCATGAACAAATCTACAAGCTGCCTTGGACACTAGATACACAACAAGGCAAGGGTCAGCAAACTTTTTTGGCTACTAGGCCATTTTAGAAGTACCAGAAGGCACACCAGGCCGGACTCTCTCTCGAGTCCCGCGCTGATGGCTCCGCCCCCACCAGGAACACCCCTGGAGGGAAAACCCTCTCCTCCGCAATGCATATGGAGCAGAGGAAATGTCCCCTTACCCCGGCGGTGGAAGTGTTAACGCCAGCCACAGTAAATAGGAATAGGAGGCATAACTAGGAGGCTCAAGAGCCGAATGAGGCTCCTCAGCCGTGGGTTGCCGACCCCTGGTGGCCGGGATTAGGCCGGATCGACCAGGGGGCCGCTAGGATGGAACGGACTACTGGCTAGGCCGTATCTGGCCTAAAGGCCGGAGTTTGCTGACACCTGCAATAAGGCTTCAATAAGGTTCCTATTATACTGAAGTATCCATCAATGCTTGACCGCTTTCTCTTTTGTTGTGAACATTGTAAATGGCATTGCTGCAAATTTCATGTAAGTGAACAAGTTTGTAGGTTCATGGTGCCTTATTTCCCTCTTTAAAAGGTTGGAATGTGTAATACCATATACAAGCATCTCTTTAAAGATAAAGTTTTTGGTGCAGTAAATATAATAACATGGAAGGTGTGTGTGTGTAGTTGGACCTCAATTCCTGTGCATGTGGCACAAGTAATAAGCCAATTTTATTAGCAAAGCAAGAGGGGGGGGGGGAGTTACATATGTAAAGTCATGTCTACAGTATTAACACCATGAGCAAAGAAGAGAAGCCTCATTATTGACAGTTTTATGGCTGTCATGTTGATCCAGTGACTTCAAAACCTTCTGCGTTACTGGCCTGAGTATAGACCCCAAGTATTGACTTCACTTCACATCATTGCCATTATTAAAGCTCTCCAAGGCTGGAGAAGATACACTTTCATTGATGAAGCTGAGTGATCCAGAAAACCTGAAATGGATCTGGTCCAGGATTGAAAACATTTGCTAACAAATAGCAAATGACTTTTAGGAAATCCATTCCCGGTTTGATGGATCACCCAACTTCACTGATGAAAGTGTATCCTCTCCAGCCTTGGAGAGCTTTAATAAATCAGTCCCATTGACTCAAAAAGTACTGATGGCAAATTTACCCAGGCAACCTGCATTTTCAAAAGAAGGCAAACAAATATACCCTGTAAATTTCATTCAGCACAGGCTTCCTTTAAATTCAAAAATAGTTTACACTTCAATTAAAATGTTATTTTGTATTAGGTTGTTTTTTTTTCTTAGCATTACCATGAAAGCAATAAATGCACATCTAATCCTTACCAATATATGGGTCAAACACAAAGAATATTGTTTTCAGGCTCATAAAATGTATGCAGGTCAGTAATGATATATAATTATGTGCATTGCCTTATATATATATATAATATATTATAGAAATTACTTTCAATTCATATTTCTCTGTTTTTGAAACCGGGGTCATATTAATGAACAGCTACAGCTATGTATTTTACATTTCAACATAAAAGTTCAATTGCAGGGTGAAAAAAATTATAAGGTCAGCTTCTATGCTCATACATCTGTATGTCTTTGAACATCTCTAGATTTTTGCTACTAGGATCATCAATGGAACTGTCTCTGGGGTCACTCACGGCTTTTTTAAATTATTTTATTTACAGCAGTTACAAAATAATAAAACCAACAGCCATTTCACAAGCATTTACAAGGTGGAGCACTATGAATTTCACAAAACTGCTTTATTATTATTATTATTATTAATATTAATATTATTAGGCTGCCTAGACTAAAGAGCATTTACCAGTTCCAAGTGACATGGGGCAGGGTTTTGCAGGGGCCACCAATCAGATCAAGCTGGATTCTTTTTACTTGTTACTATGAGATTATATTTTGTATATTACCAGCTGTTTGCTTTCTCCTAACCTATCATGGCATAAAAGCCATAACTTTCTTCTTATCAGGTCACTCTCACCCAACAAGTGTGGGAAGGAGGACACAAGATGTTCACAAGGGCACAGACCAGACAGTTTACACAAATCCTCCTGTACATCCACCATACCTATATTCACTATTCCATGTTATTGTATTGGGCTTGCTAAAAAATCTTAACTCTTAGGTGTCTCTCTAGTGGAATAATCAGAAAGCCTCACCGTTCCTGCTACATGGCCCTGGAGACGGAGAGGCCTGGGCAATCACCAAGTTTGCTCTACCCTAAAACCGGCCATGGTCTATAGGGCCTTCCTGTCTCTATTTTCCGTTACTACTCTGGAGAGCAATTGTCATGTCATTATTGCAATAAAAACTGTAACCATATGACATCATTTACAATATGAGCATCTTTACCTAAGCTTATATCTTTATTTTCTGTGCATGATGTTTGGACAATATTTAATGTCATCACGCTTCTGCTTTATGCAACAATTAAAACTTGAAAAGCCACATCAAGGAACTGGAGAATTTAGCAAATTACTAAAAGTGCATGTGCACAATATTGTTGCAAACAATGTGATTATAAGAGTGTGTTACAGCATTGCACATTCACACTTTCATGATTTTAAAAGAATAGTATAGTTTCCAATGTTATGTTTTGCTAATTGTTGGTGCTCCCACATCCTGATGTATTTGTCACACCTTCTTCCCTTGTTTTAGTATATTTTATTTATGAAATAATATGAAATGTTTATCCCAAAGTAATTGTTGTACACAGCAGTTGGAGTGTTTAAAACATACACCACTAATCACCACTGTGGCCTACAGCATACACCATGACCAAGGTGCTAAACACTTTATGGTAATTTACAAAATGCTTATCACCTCTTTAAAAGATAGTAAAAACATGAATGAATTGGTAACCATTCATTAAAGAGACAATCATGTTAGCTAATCGCCACTTTTATGAAAGGTGTGATGATAATATTGCTAAAGCAAAGTCAATTGCAGACAATTAGGGCCCGATTTAATAAAGCTCTCCAAGGAGAGGATTCACTTTCATCAGTGAAGCTGGGTGATCCAGCAAACCTGGAATGGATCTTGTCCAGGATTCAATACATTTGCTAGAAAATAGCAAATGACTTTGAAGAAACCCATTCAAGGATTTCTCGATCACCCAGGTTCACTGATGAAAGTGTACCCTCTCCAGCCTTGGAAAGCTTTAACCCACTGAGCAGTAACCCTGAGTGCGACTGGAACTGAGCAATAACCCTGAGTGCGACTAGAAAAAAGATGCTGGAAGCGGTAACCCCAAGTCACCCTCGGGGTAGCTAAACCTATGGAAAATTATAGTAAATCGAGACTTACCTAATCCGCCAGCATCCTCCACCGTCCTTAGCGTCTTCTTTCTTCCTCTGGCTGGTGTATCTGCACCCAATGAGTCACCAGGGAGTTCCCGGTGACATCCGTGCGTGCAGACGTTTCGTTCGGGACGGGGCGAGAAATTCAAATCTATTGTATTGAATGGCATACAGTAGATTTATATGTGTAAAAGCAGTACATTTTTTACAGTATAATATAATAGTATGAGTATAATATTTATTAAGTATATATATGTTTTTTTTTTGTTATAATTATTATTTTGACATGATTTTGTGTTTCAAACTTTATTATACTCATTATACTGAAAAATAAATTTTCATGAAAGACAATGTACCACTTTTAGACATATGAACCTGGACAGAAATGACCCGCGCAGGAGGTTAATAAATCAGGTCTATAGTATCAGTTCTAGCTTTATTAATGGTAAATTTAAATGGTACGAAAGATCAGAAAACAAAGCAGAACCATGAAAATATCATTTTAAAGAATGATAATATTAACAGGAAAATATACTTTCCTCCATGAGCAGATACAACTATTGATCATATATAGCAAAAGCAATTGCTAAACATTTCCAGTTATTAAAGACTTTTTATATCTTGCTAATCACTTTCACATGTTTATCTAAATCTAAATAAAAGAATAAAATTGTATTTTTTGCAGAATGCTGCACCCATTGTTGTTCTGTGGATGTTCTGTAGAAGAAAAGCCCTTGACATCCTTATAACTTCAGGTGTAATAATTGGAGTGTAAGATCTTGGAAAATAGAACTACTTCAGTGGCCAGAAAAGATCCCCCAGGAGGAACGGAGGAACAATGTTTTTTTGTTTGTTTGTCATCGCTGGAAAAGGACAGTGGAACACAAGTCCAAAACTGCGGTACCAATACAATTTTCCTGACCTGCTTAACAGAGCTTTACGTCACTGCAAAATCCCCAGGTAGATCCAACTCCAAAGCAGTCTTTCCAATTATAGCTGCAGGTAGTGTAGTAGAAATTTCTGCTGTCTTGATTTTCACATGCAACAAATCAAGAATATGTAGACTGCTGGTCAAATGCCAAAAATACCTTAAATGACCACATACAATTTACAATACAAACCCTTGTACATTCAAAACTGTGTTGTTGTTTTACTGCTCTATGGCAAACATCAGTACTTTAGACATCAGTATAGCATTTCAAAAAAAGATACAATTGTCTAAAGTCGGGATTTTTTCCAACTCAAGACCAAGGGACTTTTTAATAAAGGAGTAATATTCAGATTGCCACTTCTTTGTTCTCCACTTGAATGCTGCTTTGTTTACCTATACTTGGTTTTACTTAAAATGGCTGATTAATAAAATGTGATCAACATACTGTATTTACACAAAAGTGACAACCAGAAACTGCATTTACTTCAAGTAACTGATCGCCGTATTTGGAACTGGCGATCCAAAGTGGCCAATTTACTCCCATTGTGGCAGCATATGATCAGTGGTGATCAGGGTGTTTGGAACAAATCTTCTAGCTTGTAAAATCTTCCCTCAACACCTGATACAGTGGAAATTTGGAATTTCCTATAATTTTCTCTCATTTTACAGCAATATAACCTGGCAGAGCTTTTTTTCATTCCCTATGCTACCCATTCCCTACTGTAGCAGGGAAACTTTCCTAGTATTTAGATACAGTATATTGTAACATATCACTTTTCGCTCCCATATCCATTGTGAAGGTATAAAAGGAGACACTTTAAGCAACACATACCGGGCCTTGAGTCCTTTACTGACCCTCAACAACAGAAGAAATAAAGATAAGCCAGGATGCATGTTTATATTATTACAATGAGGTAATCAAGGACTTTGGTTGAGACTAAATGGTTCATCATTCAGATAGAGTCTCCCGTATTGATCGTGTAGCTTGCAACCATATCCAATTCCTGCGGTAACTCATGTCATATATTATCATTAAATCCTTTGGCAGCCACATGAGAAATGTCCAGCCAGTTTCTCTTACATGTAAAGCTCAGAGACCTGAATCAGCAGTTCTTTCTATAGAAGACTAAAACAAGCCAAAGCCGCAGAGCTACAGACGCTCAATAATTGTATGAAACCATTGGTAGTGATCATTTCAGGTGACTGTTTTATGAACGATCTTTGTAGTTGGCAATAGCTGACGAGTCTGTTCTGTTTTGTAGGGAAGGAACAAGAGGGAGACGCCCTGCTGGTACTAAAATAGTCCAACAACAGTAGTCATTAGCAATGGGTCCCTCACCACCATCAATAAACTATGTACCATATAGACTTTCACCCGAGAAGGTCACAAATGATCGACCCTGAGGACAAAAATCTGGGATCTGTACAGAGCTCAGGAGTTCAAATGCTTTTAATGACTAAGTCTTTCCATTCAGATATGTTCCAACTCTGGTATGAATTGTAATTCCATAATATGGAAATAAAAATAACTGTTATGTTCTTTGTTTTAGAAGCAGGTTGATTGATTGTCTTAGGCGAAAAACTAACTTGTGTACAGTGGTCCTCCAATGTTGTCCATCAATCAATCCTGTTGTACCAATGAACGACCAAATGAGAAGTGCCCATGCCGTTTTATGTCTCTGCTGCCATCATTGGCTGCCAGGTGCTGTCACCGCATTTTGGTTTAGTTGCCTTCTCCAATGTAGCGACTGAAAAAGGAAGAGGAAAGGAGAAGATGTGAGGGCAATGGACTGCAACTGCTGAAGGAGCAAGGCAGGGACCCTTGGCAGGTAAGGGCTACCGCCAAGGGTGTAGTAGGGCGGGCACGCGTAGCAACGCTGTGTCCTCCATTTTTTCGGGAATGAGACGTTTACATTACAATGATAGTACTGTGCCCCCTCTTCTTTTTATACAACTACATCCCTGGCTACCGGGTGGACATCCAAAGGTTTACCAGGATTTTAATCTATGTCTCTATTTGGAAAGCAGCACATCCTCAAAAGGCCCATAGAAAACATAAAATAATACAAAACCATTTCGAACTTTCATTAATGGGAGGCTAAAGCAGGCTGAAACCATGCCATATTATGACACAAAGGGACCCTAATGAAATAGAGAACATTTTTAGGAAATCTGCTATTACTAAGGTTTTAAAGTGACAAAAACATAGCTGAACCTGACTTTAAAACAGTTAATTAAAAAATATAAATGGTCTCACAATTGATTTTTTTCATCCAAAATAATAAAAAAAATCAGATTCTTTAAACTGTTGTCATTTTGGGTCTCTGAACCAGACTTTTTTTGCTTGAGAAGCTGCCGTCAGCACAGATATAGACGACTAGCCTCGACACGGGACAGAAATAGCAGAGAGCTTAATGATGCACTCGTCCTGAGTTTTGCTGTAGGCCTGTCTGCTCTAATGATTGGGAATTTTATTAAGGGTTTTTGTCATCAGTCTAGTTGAAGGCTCTGAAGATCACAGCTCCTCTTGTTCTTTGGGATTTTACATTCTAACCAGTCTGATAATTATCTCCTGTAATGGAAACAAAGAATGGACGGAACACATGGAAGTGTTCTACGGTATGTTTCAGCTTTTCTTAGCACTAACATAGCTTTCGGGCAATCTACAGAAGCCACAAGAGAACTTTGAGTTTTGTTTTTAGTGCAAAAAAAGCAGCACACAGACGGACCTTAATGTTTCCCCTAGCTCATATGACTATACTAAAGATAGGCTCACTTTCAGTAGATGGCTGGGCAGTTATACCTAGGGGGGCTTCAGATTTGAATGGTAGAGCACCAGCGTGATGGTTCAGTAGCTTTAAATGATTGTTTACAGGGGCTAATAGTATCAGCAAAGCATCTGGCAATACTACTGGATACAAACCAATAGACCTCCCCCTTGGCTTGCAGTCATTTTTTTTCAGGACACACTTTTGTTGATCTCCACTGCATGAGATCTAAGTCCTCAGGAATCTAAAACTTCCCTATCACAGAATAGGAATACATTGAATATATACATATGTAGCCAATCTCCGTAATGCTTTTCAAGTTGCCTAGGCTATCCTTAGCTGCTTTGCTGTTTACAGAGGTCAGTAACTCAAACTTAAGTTAGCACAAAAAACTAATGAGTCAGATCATTGACTTCTTCTCTGACTTCCGTTTCAAAAACAAGTTTTTCACCCAAAAAAACTAATGTGTGTTGTAGTGTGATAGGGGGAACTGTCTTTTAGAGAGGCGGATGGACAGACAGATATACTGTATGATTTATTACTATGGTGGAATATGATTATAGACCCAGTGGGGGATGAATGAGCTTGCCCAAACAATGAAAACACAAGTCAAAAGATCCCACTACTCCTTAAACGTAATAATCATTTCATGAAAAGTATAATGTTACTTTTGGAAACTTCTATGTCCCTTGTATGTAAATTACAGTAGGTAGTAGGTTCTCACCACCACCCTCCCCACCTTCACCACCACACATACAGAACCAATTTTGTATTGTCAGCAGAAACATCTATATTTGGTTTTTATTTGATGTTCCCCCACTTGTAATTTTTTAGTCGGGGTTTTTTAGTAATGTTTGAATTTACACTAATTTATTTTTCCATAAAAAGTCCATTAAAAAATTCAAAAGATTTATGGGAGTTTATATTTTGTAGATTATATTTTGAGGGGGTTATTTTCTTTTAAACAGAGCCCTGTTTTTTCAGGGTGCTCAATTGCGGGCAACACTGGCACCACGGTGGTTCAGCGCTTAGCACTCTGGACTTTGCATTGTTAGGTCCTAGGTTCAAATCTCAGCCAGGTCACCATCTGCATGGAGTTTGTAGGTTTTCCCCATGTGTAAATATGTTTCCTCTGGCTACTCCTGTTTCCTCCTACGTTCCAAAAACACGCAGTTAGGTTATTTGCCGTATTTCCCTTACCCCCCAAAAAAACTGTCCTTAGACTGCATAAAGCACTGCATAATCTTGGCTCTATATAAATACTGTATAATAATAAATAGTTTTGCACATAAATTGTGTCATTGTTTGCAGGAGGGCTCTACTTTATGTTGTGGTTAAAGCAGTTTGCACCCATGCATCACACATTTAGTTCCCACCTTGGCTTAGTTGATAATAAAAGTTTGACATATGCCTTACCAGTCATTTAACAAAATTTACCAATAAACTCTTTTGCACGGGCCAATGTGTACATGGTAAAGGACCTGTACGTAGGTTGGTTGTAGGTGTCATTTATTTATTTCATCACCTTCACCACTTTACATCACTATTTTTCATCTATTCACCCCTCCTTCTCTCCTCTCCATATATCTCACAAAATCTAAATTCTCATGGTGTACTATTCTAAATTGTACTAAAATTAGAACATTAATAAACTGTTATATGAGTTAAATCAAAAGGTAAAAAGACACAAATTAGTATTTCTAGGATGTGGGTCATGTCAGTGGCTTTTAGTATTCCGGCCAAGAGGGCCCAGATTTAATCCTTTGCCCAGGGCCCCAATTAATCTAAAACTGTCCATGGCTAAGAATATCTGTAAATTTCACAGTTCCATAACATACAGCTTTAAGGTATCCCTGTAATATTTGCTGTGAAAACATATAAAAGAAATTCACCCCCCAGTATTTCTATATTCTATAGCTTTATTGAGTAGTAATATGGCCATTGGCTTGTAAAATAAGAAAGAATAAATAGTAAAGTTTAATAAAGACTAAAAATTTGAATGCAAAGTTTGCAATTTTTTCACAGCGGATAAGCTGCATTCTCCATTATGAGGTTGTCATTATTCCAAGTAATGAGACTGAACCCTAATAATGGATAGGCAGCATTCTCAGAGATGAAGCTGATTTCTAGTGTAGGAAGATGTTATACCGCTCTCTTGCTATGTGCTATTTTTCTCACATTGCACCAAAGCACTCTTAATCAATGATATCATTAACAATATCATAGATAATCAATAATCAATGATGATATTGTCATTACTGATTTTACCAATATCATCATGCCAACATCCTCAGTGCCATCATTATCATTGTCATCCTCAAATTAATCATTGTCACACAGGGGGCGCTATGGCTTGCACAGAAGTAGTGTGAGCCCTGAGAAGGACCAAGGCACAGAGCCTAAGCAGTAACCAGGTTTTCTCTAGAGCCTCTAGTGGTGAGAATGTTACGCTGCTAGTTACTGCCAGGTTGTGGTCCTTGGGCACACCAGGGTGGGCAGGAAGATAAATGGTACCAAATCACTAAGCAGAAGAATCATCAAGGAAGGCCGGGGTAAACTGATAAAGCTTGGGAGCACAGGCACGCCTAGAATCAGAACTGCTCGCATGCGCAGGAGAGATGTGCCCTCGTTTTCCTGAGGAAGTGGTAAATGTGAAAATCATCACTGATTTCATTGTAAATATGCTTAGTAGAGCTTTAGAAAAAAACATCATTACAACAACAGCTTTAGAAAAAAAAAATCATTTTAGATCCCAAAGGTCACAAACTTGTCGAAATTGCAGCTATAGTGAATATATTGAAAAATGACTATGCCTCGCTCTATAACCTCAAATCTAATACATCATCCATTTCACAATCCCCACTTAAGGATTGCTTTAGGATGGCATAAAGTCATGGGCAGAAGGACCCCCTCCCCCCTCTTTTTCTATCTCGTTACCCATTCTTCACCATCCCTTATTCCTCCTTTAACCTTTATTCTCTACTTCTCTTTCCATTTACCTGCTCACTTTCCGTCTCTTTCTCTTTGATTTTCATTGTACCATTTCTGATGGGATTATTTCCTCTCTGCAGACTTCCTACAGGAGTGGAATTGTTCAGTTGAGGACACACAATAAAATATACACTATGCACTAAGTCTTTATTGTAATACTGATGACTCAGAATTTTGTAATTTTATTCATATTGCCTTTTCCTTGTGCCTGTGAAATTGCTTAACGTACTTGGTTTCATTATAACACAACTTTGGATTGTCGATTTTTTTTTCTGTTTCTGATAATATAAATAAAAAAATGTACCAAAAATTTGTCCTGGCTTGCACTGCTAGAATCGCTTTCTATTCTTTAAGATTATTCTGGTAATCCTTAAAGTGGGACTTCAATTTTCAGTAATCTTTCTAAACATTCTAAACATGGTAGACATAAACTACAGATATAAATATTCAATACCAATCATTTCTCTGTTGTGCTGTAAACAAGTCACTTCCTTTTCATTTTTTCTCCAGGATTTACCTACCTTCCATTATCAGCTATTTCAAACTTTTTTGTTACTTCTGCCTGCCTGGTGTTGCTGTTCAAATTTAGGTTGAAGGTAAAATCCTCAAACATTTATTTTGGTTCTAAAAAAAAGTAAAAAAAAATCAGTTGCAAAATTACACAACAGACATTGGGCCTGATTTATTAAAGCTCTCCAAGAATACACTTTTATCTGTGAAGCTTGGTGATCCAGCAAACCTGGAATTGAGCAAATAGCAAATTACTTTGAAGAAATCCATTCCAGGTTTTCTGGATCACCCAGCTTCACTGATGAAAGTGTATCCTCTCCAGATTTTAATAAATCAGACCCAATGTTCTCAGTGGCTGATAGTTGTGACAATGGATTGTCCACCAGTCAATAGAAATACTGGCCCCTGTGGCTCACAACCATTGTTTACATTGGTAACTATTAGCAGTAAGCCTATTATTTAGGTACATAATGTTCCACAGCTCTCCAAGATACAACAAACCTGGAATGGATTTCTTAAAATAAATGTCAGAACAATGCCTGTTCACATTGACAACTTTTATCTTGAACGACTACTGATACAGTCGATTGCAGTGATCATTCAGTGAAACTTTGCAAATAATTGTACGTTTGTTAATCATTTCTCCTCGATATTATCATTATCGATATTATCAAGAATCATTCTACGCTTTTTTTCCTCTTTTTATTAAAGTATTCCGATTTAGCTCTTAACTCTGTCATACCTTTTTCCCATATTTTTTCTCTAAACAATATTTACGTTACTTTTTTTTTAAGTGTTTCATAACAAAATTTTAAGCAGAATGGAAGAAATTGCCTTTATTATTTGCAAATTATTTTGGCCATCTTTGTTGTACATTGCTGTGCTAATGCTGAATCACTTACGACATTTTTACATTTTGGTTATGGTTACTTTTGAATAATCCAATGATTTTATATCAAGTCAGGTGAACCATAATACTATAAAGTTGTTGGGAAATCTAAAGGAGGTGGTATGATCAGATTGTAAATATGACCAGCCTGGAACATCATCTCTGGAAAGTATAGTAAATACAGTGTAATCTCTACACCTATTTGATCCACCAAAAATGATACTTTAATAAAAAAAGAACAGTTTGCCGAAGCTTCTGATTACCCCAAACCTAATCACCAATAGTTCCCAAGGAAATCAGAATAAAGTCATAAAGACTTTAACACAAGTTTAAAATGTTCCTATTATAAAGGACAAAGCTGATCTGTCTGTAAAAAATGTATTTGTTGCAAACAAGAATTATCCAAGCTCCTGTTTCAATGATTTAAACAGTTTTTAAACACTTCTATGTTCTCTATAACTTCATAAACACCCAGCAGATAAAATAAATTGTCTGCAATCCTCTTTCCCTACAAATGGGATTGAAAATGTGGTAATCTTCTAAATGGGTCTGTCAGATGCGTTGATAAACATAACTCCTCTTTATCAAGGAGATGAGGTCAATAGAACAAACATAATCCTTGTCTGAATGTTCCAAGGGATTGTAGAAAGTCTCCCCAAATCATGCCATTAGTCTGATAGAAACAGAATCTCTGCGGCGGAGCTGTGGTCTTTTAAAACTCCATGCTTATGTAGATCAAGCTTGGCATCCTTTGCCACCCAGCTATAATGGAACTACGTATCCCAGCATGCCATGCAGATCAGCAATTGTTATAGACCAACTGACAGTTCCAAAGGGTGAATTCTGCATTTGCAAAGGATTTGGGCGAATGGTATTTATTTGTTACATCACATTTTCTTTTTTATGTGTTTTAGAATGGGTTTATGTCATATTACATATGCAGCTCGGGCCCTTGCCATTTATTATGAAAGGTTGTATGACACATTCCTTTCTGCGTTTTGAATTTTTTAATGGTCACAGATTGCTAAACGTAGGGTGAAAGTGCTGTATCGGAAAATTGTTTATCTCTTTAGTCATCCTGTGAAGCACAATTATTTGCATTTGCAAGGCTATGTACATGTTAGATTTCTGTCGCTGTACCCTTTTCCCTGATAGTTTCCAGTGAGAGTAGAACACATGAGCACTGTACATACAACACTGTTTTGCTCTATAGAGAAGGGAGGGAGGAGGAAGAACCAGTGGCGCCCTGCTGTGCTCTCCCACATAGGGTACAGCAGTCCTCCTTACATGGTTGTTCTTTGATCCGCCAGGATGGCTTAGTTAACAATGTTTGGGAACAGTACTACACATTTTGATTTTGAACTTTCCTCTTCAACAATATTCCTAAAGCGTGTCTGCCCAGCCTTAAAGCATACCTATACTCAGAATAGTCAGAATATACTCTAAACTAAATATACTATATTTAACTAAAAGGGTAGAGAACATTTTTATGTAGTGTAAAAATTCAGTTTTTTTTTTTTTTTTTAGGTGCAACACCTTTTTTTTGAAGGGTGCAGCACTGCCCCCTAATTCTCAACCGCCTACATCATTCTGGGCATGCATAGAAGGAGCCTTTTTGCTCAAAGAGAAAAATTTGCCAATCTCACGCATGCACAGTGAGATTGGCAAATTTGTTTTTCATCCTACGCCATCTGATCTTGCGCCTGAGTCGGGTGGCTTAGGATAAAGAACCAGGAAGAGAAGAAGATGGCGGTGCCTGGAGCCCAGGCGCCCCGATTCCAGGATGAATGTCGGGACGAGAAGGGACCAGATGCAGGACACCCCCGGAGTGATCGGTCTGCCCTGTGCGATTGAAGGTAAGTGTGTTTTTGATTTTTTGAGTACAGTTCCTCTTTTAAGGCACTGAGTGAATGCCAGAAGGTAGAGTAGACAAGAAGAAGGTAGACAACACTAACAGGCCTGTTTATTAAATGGTGAACTGTTTGTATGCCATCTCTGTGCTTTATGTGTTCACAATAACAGATTTTTTTTTTTTTAAAGTGTAATTTAGCTGAAAATATCCCTGTTAGCCATTATAACAAGTACTGCTAGAATCCCATCATATCATATATGTATAAATTGGTGATCATCCTGATCACTACTTTATACAGGTCCCATTACATACACCCCTTTCAAAGTGGTGAATGTGATAGAGAACAATTCAAAACAGTAACATTCTTTTCAAATACCCTGTTTGTAGCCTTTTTTCACCAATAACCTCTTTAGCAAAAGCAGAAATAAATTAAATTCAATGGGCCACCTACCACTAAGTGGCAACTCCAGCTACAACTAGTGGCCAAGAGTTACTCCATTTACATGAACAGAACTTCTGATTGCTATTTTAGAGGCATTATGCCTTTGATCTCCACATTTAGAAACCTGGCTACAAGTGAACAGAACCCATTCCTACATTTAGAAATATGGTGTTATAAAAGCATCAGACAAGTTTTTCAAAAGTTGTGAGAAATACAAAAAGGAGAAAAATGTTTGCTCTGTTCTTTATAAATACGCCCTCAAAGGTTTAGAAGCCCAACAATATTTATTATAGAAGTCCAGTCATTGTGGTGTAAAACATTTAACATGAAGATGCCTCAAAGGCACCTTGGTTGAACACTAGAAGGTGTAGGGAGCATGGGAGCACATCAAAGGTTCAGTACTCTGAAATATTTATTTTTATTGCATTTATAACTGATTTGTAATAAAAAAAAATTGTTTTCACTCTCACCCTTTATTGTGCTGTTCCTGTTCTTCTTACATCTTTCATAACTCTAAAACATAGTGAATGACAGTTGACTTGCACGTCACAGGGTTGCATTTTGTAGGAAATAATCTTTATTTTCAAGCAATCTCTCCAAAATACCTTATTCAGCAAAAAAGCTTTCTGCTGCTCCCATATATTTATAAAAATCAGTGTGACTTGTTTCAGAGAATTTCTAGTCTCACTGGAACACATAATGACATTGTGGAAATGTTTTAAATACCCGAGGAATCAAAAGGGCTGGATTAAAAATGATAACAGGCTCATCTCTTTCGGTCAACCTGCAGCCCATCTGCTAACCATAGAAGGTCACTCTGAGTTTTATATTTTGTGTGCAAGCCAACACTCATCATGGACTGCCACACAGACCTGTCAATGCTTTATGTCATAATTCTTGCCTTCTTAACCTCTCTGAATGCCCTACTATGAGGCAATGCTCACACATCAGCTTTTAGTATGGTATATGTTTATTATATAGTGAGGAAGGCCTGAGACCCTCCATCTGTTGGAAAGTTCATATATGCCAATCAGGTAATGAAGTACAAGCAATTTAAAAGAAACAGAAATCAAGCAAGGAAAGCACAAATATACCAGTTCTGCAGGAGAACTCTTCTATTTCCTGACAGGTATAGGCCCCGGGCAAATGCCTAGGATGATTTATGAATAGTTTTCCTGAACCTTGTAAGGTCATGTAATAATGGAACTACAGTAAACAAATACCTAGAGTGAATTGTTGTGTTTTTTTAATATTGTTTAAAATAACAGATACAGAAATTACAATACGCATATATATATGAGCATTGTCAGCCTAGGAAATGTGCCACTGGGAGGACCACTTAGAAAAAATAAAGGAAAAAAATCCCCAAAACACAACTAATGCAGTCATCACAATTCAGGACTGCAAGCTGTAACATATTCAATATTTGTTTTTGAGATTAGATACTCTTTAACATGTCCTATAACAGATGTTGAATGAACGTTCAAATACTATATATGATATATACTGATACAGAAAACAGGGAAATCAGAAAGAACTATATGTACAGGTAGTCCCTGGGTTACATACAAGGACGGTAGGTTTGTTCTTAAGATGAATTTGTATGTTGGAACAGGCACATTATTTTAATAAATGCACTTAGAACAGATGTTTGTTCTAATATATTATTAGGCAGTGTGGTGTCAGTTACTATATAAAATACTCACTGTGAGCTAATCATAACAAAGCAAAAAAACAAAAGAAAAAGCTTTATGGATTTATTTTACAAAAAGAAACATCTGCAGAGTTTGTCTTGTCATTAAAGAGTTACAAGAGGTTGCAGAACAGCAAAAGATTTATTCTGCAAGTCATGCGAACTGCCCCTCCCCCCATCAAGCCTCTGTCCTGCACACGAACAAGCAGGGAAGGCCCGTTGGTATCTAGGAGTCATCCATATGTCGGATGTCCTTAACTTGGGGACTACCTGTATTGTTTTTTCCTATGAATTGTATTCATTACTTCCCAAGGCACATGTGTCACAAACTTTAAAAAACCTTTAACGCAGATACATGTTTCCCATATTAATAGACCCAAAAAAAGTGGGATTTGTCTGGGTTGGGCAGCATTTTGTATAATAATAGGCTTCTTAAACTAAGTGGGGCAATTCTTGGCAGGTAATGGGTGCACAAGGAGCTAATTAGGTGTTTTGATAGGAGGAGAGATGTAAGAATGACCGAATGAGTGATAAACTCTGCAGTATGCTACTTTATCTTTAACTGATTATTCACAAAGCAAGGTGGGGAGGAAAGCTGTAAGTAAAAGTCAAACTCCAGATTCCCAGCCCTCTCCAAATGATGTCAGACAGGGCTTCACTGTGGGGTAGAGCCGTGTAAATCTAACGGCTAAATGGACACAAATACATATGATATGGCAATTAAAACAACTCTCATATGTATGTATATTTAGCTGTAATGCAAACTTTTATTTAGTTTATATGGGAAAGAGCATGTTGAATGTGAGCTTTATCTTCTCTAAAATAAAATGTACAACTGCGGTCATGCTGACTCTGTTCAGGAACAGCATTTGAAAATGGGGAGAGAACGTAGGGGTAAATCGTGAAGAATTGTGCTGGGTTACATTCATTTTAAAGAAGTCGTAACAGACATACAGATTACTAGTGGATATTTACTTCAGTATCATTCTCTTACAAAAGGAAATCTGAAATATCATAATCATGTCTATTATGCCTAAATTTAATTCTACTGCTATAGATATGGCGTCATTTGCCATATTATTTCTTGTATTGAATCCAGGTGCAATTTGGCTTCTTTTCTAAATGACTTAGTGCAGCATTTTCAATAAATGTTTTTTCTATAGATGCCACAATGAGCTCTCATCTGCTTGTCACACAGTAACTGTATATGGAGCTGATAGAAGAACAAATGATGTCTCAGAACAAGTAACACAGCCAAGGTCAAGAGCTGGCATCACACAATCTATGAATTAAACCATAACAGGTTAATCCAGAATGCAATATCACAAATCAAGGTTGTAGAAAAGATAACCAGGTAACACGATTATGAACCTAGGATAAGAAAAATACAGGAGTGCAAAAATGCTGACATAACTGTAAATGTCTGCTTCAATCCATATTTCAGAACCTTTATGTATCTAAGGTTCATGTTTCACTTTGAAGTCCTGCCCCTGCCTATCTCCAAACTCCACCTCCTGTCCAAAAAGCTGAACGTTCTGGCATTTGATAAATAATTAAAGAGTTAAGGACTTAGATCAGGGAATAAGTGGGGCTTAATCTATCTACAGATCTAGATTTATGATACCTTAGATAAACATTGATAATTATCTTCCCAAGAAAATCTAATCATCTGGAGGTAGATACCACTCCCAACTGAACTAAGATCATTATCTGTACAGTGCTTGCTTGTTTGTTCCTAATGTAGTGGGAAATGATTGCTAAAGGTCGTTAAATAGATGATAACAGAGCATATGTTTCAGTTGGCCTTGGATAGAAGTGGATACTCCAACTTTCAATATCCAACTTTCAAATTTCAAATTTCTTATAAGCTTCAATGTAATTACCAGTGTAAACAGAAGCAGTTCCTTTTAATATAAGCAGACTTAACCACCTGAGCGTTACACTGAGGTCTAGATTTCTGTACCAAAAGTGATCCACTGTTTTTCATGAATTTTTTTTTTTAAATTGTAGGGGACCATGGAGGTAAGGATGTGACAAAATTACGGGGTTAACCATCCTAGCCATTTTTTTTTGCCCGACCTTCGTACGGGCATACCGGCAAGGTGGTTAAAAGGAGATTGAAGATTATTGTTTTAAATCAGTTTAGGACATTGCCTGTAAGGTTTGCACCCTAAATTGTCATCAAAGTACCTTGGGCATAGGCTGTACTGCCTGTTCCTCTTACCTTGCCCCTCAGCTGCTTTGCATAGCAATTTCTATTTGACTTTTTGACATATATTATTTGTATAATTTACTCATCTGAGAAGATTATAGTGTAAGGTTTATGCTCTGAATCTTCACCAATGAACCTTGGGCATACCCCTGTTGCCATTACTCTATGTAAGCGCCTCAGCTGCTATTACTGGCATGTTCTAGCTGTCATTCTGACAGCCAGAACTGCCTTTGTATTACATAAGCATCTGTAGTGATTCCTAAGTACAAGTAAATGATATATAAAGAGCAACAACACTGGTCAACAAACATTTTCTTGTCAAACTGAATAAAGTCATTTTAGGTTATGTTTGATGCACAGAGTCCTAATATGGTATTGGTTTTGCTAGATTGTCTCTAGTTTTTGATATAATTACCTCAATAATAACCTTGAGGTATTGAAACATGAAAACTAACTAATGAAACATGAAAATTAAGCAAATTAAACTAGATATGTCTACGCATACAAAACTGAATAACTCTGTATGTTTTCTTTTTATGCCAATGATCTGAACAATCTTGTTGAAGGCTTCAGCAGTAGTCTGCCATCATGTATCTATCCCATCTGCCCTGATACCTTTCTTCCATCACCTTTATATCTTGATGGAACCTCTCCCCTTGTTCCTCACTGAAATCAGCAAGGTTGTCTCGAAATTTTTGCAAATGACTATGGAGATAGTGTACCTTTATGCACAAAGTAGCACCAACATTTTTAAAGTTTAGGAGCATTTTTTTTTACCAGTTCTTCATCATTTTGTGCTATATGGTTATCCAAGAAGTTCTTGACAACCATGACATAGCTGTGTCAGGCAGAAGCTTCAATATCAGTCATGTAACTTGTGAAATTTGAATCATTTATCAGTTTCTGAATCTGGGGCCCATCAAAGATTCCTGCTTTTCAGTACTCAATCCAGGGAAGAATCCACAAATGTATTTAAAGCAATCACTGTCATTATTCAGAGCTCTAACAAATTGCTCCATCAATCCCAACTTTATGTGTAGTGAAGGGAGAATTATTTTTTCTTTATCAACCAATGGCTCGTTAATGATGTTTGCTGCACCTTTTTTCACGTTTTCCCTTGGAGGCCATGTCACTTTTTTCCAGTGATTCGGCTTTGCTCTACTATCCCACAAGCAGATGAAACATTGGTACTTTGTGTATCCACTTTGCTGTCCAAGTAGGAAGTTCACAATTTTTAAATCAACAAATATGGACCTTTGGTGTTCATGATAGCAAAGCTTTTGTAAGACCATTTTGATATTTTCACATTCTTCTTTAGGTTTTGTTGAGTGACCAGTTGGAATTGATGCATAGCAGTCAAACAAATTTCAAACTTCGAGTGGATCCCTTGGAGGCCATGTCACTTTTTTCCAGTGATCCGGCTTTGCTCTACTATCCCACAAGCAGATGAAACATTGGTACTTTGTGTATCCACTTTGCTGTCCAAGTAGGAAGTTCACAATTTTAAAATCAACAAATATGGACCTTTGGTGTTCATGATAGCAAAGCTTTTGTAAGACCATTTTGATATTTTCACATTCTTCTTTAGGTTTTGTTGAGTTACCAGTTGGAATTGATGCATAGCAGTCAAACAAATTTCAAACTTCAAGTGGAACTGTCTATGAAAAGCTGCCAGTCTTCTGCTCGGTATTCTGGTACTCCCATATAGGCTAGTAGTCCAGGGATGTTACAACAGTACACAAAGTCTCCATCTTCACTGAAATATGGTAGGAGTGTCACCTCTCTTATCCTATAAACCGTTAATTTAACTTCGGGACTCAGACAGGTTTTTTCTTTTTGGCTTGGATGCTAAAAGTTAAGATGCTTGTTTTGACAGACTTAGGTCACATATTAAATCATTGAGCTCTTCTTGGGAGAATTGCTGGTTTGATGAAACACTTTCTTCATATTCACTTCCACTGCTAACCCCTGGATTACACTACAAACCCTACATATCCTCCACGTTGGATACAGGAATATCAGGGAGTGTACTGAACACTGGTATGGGAACATCAGCACCATGCGGCACAGGTCGTCTTGCTGATTACAAATCAGGGTACTCCCACTTGTTTTTCTTGTAATGATTGAAACCTTTTACATTCACAGCACAAAAATAACAATCATTATGAAGATTTTTGGGCTCCCACCATAACATAGGTACACTAAATTTCAAACTTTTCAGTTTTCCATTTTTCCACTGGCATAGACACTACATAAGTTTTGCATACCATATGGGAAGCTCAATACTTATCTTGGTCCCCCAATTTATTAACAAAATATGCAAGATATGCTTGTTTCACAAATTCTGTAATGTTTCTTTTCTATTTTTGCTAAGATTATTCACCACAAATGTAGCAAAATACATTAGGGTCATTTAAAAAACTTCTTCTCGAAGAACTCCTAAGTCTGTTAAAAAAAGAAAATGTATGAATAAAAAGAAGGCAAAATAATGCTACATTTAATATATAAAATGCAAAACATCGGTGTAAATACTGATAATAATATGCTGTGTTAACATTTTTTGTTGGTAAAATCGTCCATTCTTATTCCTGTATCACAAGAACTAGAGCCAATTCAATTAAACTAATGTCATCTGGATTCAGTAGACCTGAAATACACTAAATATATTGAAAAATCTTTGGCAAGTGAAAAAACATTTTTTTTTGTTGAGCTGTGTAATCAATAATCAAGATAATTTTACAATATTATCGTTACATTATATTTACACTCATCCGTTACATTCATTTATTTAAAATTAAAAGTAACAATGTTCATCTGTACATTTTTGTTCATGTCTTTATGTTTATAGATTGCTCAATATATTTTTAATTTCTTTTAATTGTTTGCACAAGGTCTTACTATGTACTTTTCTAGTTAGTACAAAAGCTAATTTTACATACTGTATAGCCTCTTCTTCAACATCCTTTTTCAGTTTCATTCTGTTCCTGATGGTTACAATTTAACTATTAGCAAATTACTGTTACAATGATGTTAAAAAAAACTGCATTTATTAAAAAGTCACAGTTCCAAGATACTTTTGTGCTGAATACAGGTTTTCTGTGTGTTAGGATAGAAGTGACTGACAGCTGCAAGTTGTCCTTTAACCATTGAGCTCACCTTTGAATGTTTGCCATGCCCCTTCTTGTCACCACTCATCCTTACTTGCACTTTTTTCTCTCCAGTTTTAGCTTTCTGGTTCGGCTTTATCTTTCTTGTTCCCTGATGTTTTTTGTTTCTTATTTCTTTGGCCTTTTCCGTAAGCCTAACTCTTTGAGGTTTCCTACTGTTTGTTCTCTCTTGCTCCTTTTTGGTATCTTTAGTTTTTTGTTTCCCTTGACAGAAGATACTGAACTTTAATGACAATTGAGGTCTAATAAATTTTGAACTTCTCTTCGTGCCATTCGCCTGTACCAGTAACCAAGAGCAGAGTCACCTCATCGACCACCCAGTTTTCAGTAAGACTCAGGAAGGTACAACTTTAGCTCTGTCCATATTTTTCTGTGGTTGTTGTGATATTACTGTTTAGCAGCACACAGCTTCCTTAAGTCAATATTAAGCAAATATTAATTCCTATCCCACCACCTTCCAATCTAGCATGCTATGGTCACCCCTAACTTTTCGTTGAATAGATTTATATTTGGAAACATAGGGAAAAAAGGGGAAAAGGGTAACCTAGCTGTCAGACAACAACAAAAGAAAGACAAAAAGAATGGGGGGCATCAAATGAGTACATAAAAACAGGAGGGGAAACAACAACAATAATGAGAAGCAATTATGAAAAATTCTTAAATGCAACTCTTGGAGGTAGAAACATAACCAGAATTAAACCATGTGCATAACCTCGCAAAAAAAAAATACATAAAATGAGAAGAAAAGGGAGAGGGGGAGGTTTTATAGGCAATATTGGGGGAGGTGAAGGGAACTAACAAAACGACCATAAGGGTTAGATTATTAAGGTCATATCGTGTTTGGCAAAACAGGGTCGTAGATAGCTGTCAATCCCGGATGACCACACCCGAGGAAATGTCTCCATTTCCATGAACATAGTTTGGGAGAGTTTCTTTATAACTTCAGGGACTGACAGGGAGCTGGATTTCCAAGCCCTGATGATGGTTTTCCTCTGATATGAGAAATCAGGTAAAAATGTGGCTGTGTGAAAGTGGAAGGCTTCTGACATAGAAGAGCTTCCATGGGAATCAGTTAAAGAGCCATTTAAAATACGATTGATAATAGCATTGACTTTATACTTTAAGCGTTGGGCTATTGGGCACTCCCACCAGATATGCATATATGCACCATTTTTTTGTATAGCCCCCGAAAAAACTTTGGAGGATAAGGATAAGTACACTAGAGGAACATTTTGATACATTGTGCCATATTTCCAACCAGTCCTTCTCCAGAATGTCTTGATTTAGATTAAGGGTCCAACTAGAAACATAACAGGGGACAGAGTCTAGTTAATCCTTAACTTTGAAAGCAGGATATACTTGCCTAAACCTGCCATCCAGGTCCCTTGACAGCACCATATCTAGGTGTGGGGGTCTGCTAATCCAGGGCTGCAAATGCTCCCATGTCAGCTGATCCCTAGTGATCCCTTCGCTCTAATGTTATTTCCTGCAGACTTTCAGCGAAGACCCTGGAGAGCCAACAAGCCCGGTGTCCACCTGTTGAAGGACCCAACCTGTTGTAAACATAAGCAAGAGGATCTAGGACTGAAACGTCACATCATGACAGTTATAGGTGAATAAAACATTTATTTCTTTTTTTAATATCAGCATTAATTTTGAAAATGGTGGTGGGTGATCAATATATAACTCAGGATCACACAAAACAGCAGGTTCTCTTATATGGTAGAAGAACATGTGTGTTTGTACTAGGCAATGGACCACAGGCACAATTGTAGTAAAAATAACTGTACCTATAAAATGAGCTTTTCACAACCAGGGTTCCTCCAGAGCTTGCTAGGGGTTTTTCTATGATGCTGCATAGTTATGGAGCCAATATCCCTTGACAGAACCGACGGCATGGCTGCATGATGATTTTAGTTGTCTACAAAGGTGGTGATCCAGCCCCCACTGTAAGGGGAGGGGGGGGGGGCATTCTCTCCCCTCACCAAATCCAGGGGCCTTTTCCTGCTTTTGCTTTTAGCAGGTGTGCCCAGTGACCTGAAAATAATTTTAAGGGTTCCCCAGGAGTGAAAAAGGTGATCAACATGGCAGTAGGTGTACACCTACAATAAATGCCACATCAATTCTGCTCTTTTTTTTACCAGAATTGTTACAGGACCAAAACGTTGATGACCATATCTTCCATATATAATCTGTGTTTGCCACCTTGGGCCCTTCCTTAGGATCTTCTGGCAAACATCATTTGTTACAGTGGGTATTTTTACTGTCTATTTCAATAAAACATTTACATGGTTAATGCAAAAGAGGCAAAATGAAATAAAGAGAATATTCACATTAAATCTAGTTGAGATTCAGGCACTTTACTTTTTACTTCATTACTTTGGGCTCACATTATTCATTTCCAATAAATGCAGAATTTTAATTCTCTGGATGATAAATCTGGCACTTAGACCAAACCCACAAAGTGAATGTAGACAAACAACGTAACATTTGACCGTAAATAATGCATTGTCCATTACTAAGGATGTCATAATGGCTCTCTAAATTTAATCCGTATCTCATGTGAAGAACTAGCCATATATCCTTACTGCACTCTGTAAAGGACTTTGGTGTTCATTAAAGCTGAATAGATGGAAACGTACACACGGGAACCAGTGAGATTCTTTTCCAATTTTTTCAAGCTAGAGAAACACGGATTAAATCAATCTGGTGGCTTTGAGGAAGTTCTGTTTTGTTTTCCCTAAAGCATATCTAAAACCTCAAAACAAAAATGTAATATATTGCAGCTTACCAGTTCTTCGATATTGTGACTGCATTAGTTTTCTGTTTTTCAGGCTCGTTACTATGGCACAGTCATGGATTGGCTTGACTTCAAATATGTTTGCTGCTGCTCAACTCTATTGCATGGAGGGTGTTGGAATTATTAGTTTACAGAACAAATGTGTTTTGCTGCCTAATCAGCTCACAAGGTTATTTCAAGATGAAAAGGTATTTTTCGGTAAGGCCATACTACTGCTTTTTAGTGGGGTCCTTTAAGCCCTGTTCAAATGTACAATAGCTGTGTCTGGAAACCATTTCTATTGACAGTAATAAAAATGAGCACTGTACAGACATCTCTGTTCTATTCTATGAAGAGGTGTGAACGGATGAGAAGCAAGAGGTGCTGTCCCTTTAGGAAACAATAGTGGTGTTTTCTAAGTTACTAAATTCTACATAAAACGGCCACAGGTTGGCTACAAAAGCCTGTCTTCTGCCAGCACTTGCAATGTGGAACCCTTGCTGTCTGTAGGAAAGTAGTAGTCCTTCTGCAGAATTCACACTTGGTATGGGATGAGTTAGCAAAGCTCCAGCTCCAAACTCATTGAAGATCTCTGAATCAGCAAATGGCATATTAAACCTCAGCAGAGAGCTTACTGTTTTACCACAGAGCAAGGGTCCAACTCTTCAGCTGCTGGCTGGAGACAAGTTTTTTTTTTTGGCCTGTGGTTACTTTAGACAAACAGATTCAGAGCCAGAGAGCGAAGGTCCAACAATTTTATTCATAAATTCAGTTGGGTTTTCCATGGTAATATTAGGACATAGGTTGATGTTAAGTGTTTGGCTGGGCAGAATAATTATGGGGTTCATTTAAGGCATAGATAAAAGGGGTTTATTTAGTTTTCAACAATTTTTTTTTTAGGTTTTACGTAATATCACATGCAACAAAACAGAACAAGTGAAACTGCACATAGAGGAGAAGTATACAAATATATTTAATGTGCCTAGTGGCATGGCTTTACAAACATACAAAGATAGAAAAGCCCTACAATTAGGTCACTATCAGTCTTCAAGAATGGAACTATAGTTAAGAAAGAACTCTGACTTTGGAGAAACCATTACATTTTAACACCTTTAATTAACAGAGAAGGAAGAAAATCAACAGTGAGGACCTCTACCATTACAGTTAGGCAAGATATTTATTTATATTTATTTGCACCAAATAGTTACCCAATTTAATGAATTTTGAAAATGTATGAATCATCAAGAAAGTTGACATACACATTTTCTAATTGAATCTAAAGTAAACAATATGTACAATGTAAGTAAAATTTTGGGAAATCTTGATGAAAATATATAAAAAATGGATTGGTGTGTATTAGGGCTTGGGTTACAATTAGGATTACCTATTATAGTTAGGGATAGGCTGGAGCACATTATCTTGGCACCGTAGAATGTTAATTCCAACAACAAACAACGGTAAATTCCAACAGCATTCTGTAAGAATATTCATGATTAAGAACTGAAATCTTTCATCAGAAAAGTGGTGCATAATTTCCAGCAGGCGCCATCACACTCAGTATACAATGAATGATCTCCTCCCGGTATTTCGACTTTTTCCCGATTACCTGTGCTGCACAGCTGTTCACATCCTGCTCAGATCTCTGAAACATTTTGACTAAAATTCTAACCAGAACATAAGGCGCATTTTGCAAGTCAATGAAGCAATCCAATTTCATTGGTGACACACTGCTATCTTTAGCAGAAATAAAGATATCTTTTTAGTTCTATTACACATAAATGTTGGGTGGTAAAGTAAAGGCAAACCCAAACAATATATTCCCATTTTCACCTGTTCTGTTCTGCTATACATACCTTTAGTGTTTTGTTACAGCTGTTCAATACTTGCAAAATAAATAAATAATTGTTAATCCTGATAGAAATCCAATGCTGTTTTGATCACTCTGCAGCATTGTCTCAAACACTGGTATTGTCCCTGCCCATATCACCTATGTGAACCACAGAAGACCATCTATGTTTTGGAGATGAGGAGAGGCAGGTTTTCTGTAGTAATAACATGCTGCTCTTCCACAACTTACTGAACAGTTTTGTGCAAATGATTGTAAATTCAATGATCAGTAGTTATAATTTGGACTGTTTAAAGTAGCTATTCACAACCAGGGTTACTCCAGAGCAGTGTTTCTCAGCCAGGGTTCCATGGATCTCAAGGGTTCATTCAGAGGTTGTTAGGGGTCACTTGAGCCATGAGCAGTTTGTGCCTCTTAGGTCACCAGAAATGTAGGACATTCTTTCCAGTGACACCCACACTTACATACTGTGAGGTGTGAATACAGTGATTATAGTAGGGGTTACCTAAAGCTATGTACACACGTCCAACGGTTCTCGCCCAATAATCGGCTCAGAGAATCTGGCCTGTGTACAGCGCCAGTCGTCCATTATCCGAACGACCGTCCTGGCGGATCCACGGACGTTGGACGACAAACGATCCTAAAGCAAGGGAAGGGGGGGAGCGCTCAGCAGGGTGCAGCTCCGTCGTTCTCCCCTTCCCCTCTGCATAGAGCAGAACGGTGCTGTATGTACAGCACTCATTCATGCATCATTCAGTGCTAGTCATTGAAAAGGATTGTGAAATATCCTTTCCAACGACTATTATTGTCACGTGTGTATGCGGCTTAAGACCAAGCTTTCCCCCAAGGTAAAAAAGTTCAAGAAAGGCTGCTCCAGAGATGGTGAGAGGTACCTTAAATTGTGACTGATTTAACCAATAAATGATGTCTGGGGCAAAGTTCTGGGGCAAACACCATCTGGTAGAGCCAGCTGTATGACTCCGATAATGTTTTTAGTTGTCTATAAGGCATAATCCTAGCCTGTAAGGGGTCATTCTTAAGGGTATCAAACCTCCATAAATTGGTTTTAGTAGAGGTTCTCCAAGGTTGTCTTGTTTTAGTTGTCTATAATGGCATAATCCTAGCCTGTAAGGAATCATACCTAAGGGTATCAAACCTCCATAAATTGGTCTTAGTGGAGGTTCTCCAAGCTTGAAGATTATTTCCTCCGGGGTAAAAATGTTCAGAAAGGCTGGTATGAAGTATATAGACATTTGATTAAAACAAGGGTCCTTTTGCCAAATGAATAGGTAAATATACCCTGCTCCACTGCAGATTTCAACAAAAGCATTTAGAGTCCTTTGTATGGCAGAGAGATGAATAAAGCACATTAATACCACAGCCACTAACTTAACCTAAATAAGGTCCTGATTATCAGGGAGCCCTGCTAAATGTTCCCTAAAACAAATGGCATATTCATCTTTTTAGTGTTCTGTAGTAGTCATCCTTTTACTCAGCAGCAGGGTCTCATATAGCAGGTAGATAGCCATTATGCCGGAGTCAGCCCACATCAATGCTAATCTGACTGCGTTGAAGAAACCTAGGACTGGAGACCTTATTCATACAAATATTCTACAAAACCTGTGGCCTCCAAAACCCTGATTTGAACTTACCAAGATCTGTGTAAACAAAAACTCAACAGATTTAAATCCTGGAGTCCCTGGCCATATGTGGGTCTGAAAAATAGGTGACATAAACAAACTATTCACAACCTGCCAGCTGGTGCTGAAACAGCTGTATTAAACATACAATGAGAAAAAAAAGCAATACTAGATAAGCCACCTAGCCATGTAAAGCAGGGCTCAGAAAACTTTTTGGACTACTAGGCCATTTCAGGAGGTCAAGAAGGCACACTAGGTCGGAAGGTGTCCAAAGAAAGGTTTTGTATTTAAAAAAACAGTACGATCAATGGGAAACATGATTTTGCATGTTCTTAGAGACAGATACAATATCAGGTTCTAATGATGAGGAGTTAAAAAAAAAAAAATATATATAATATATAAATAAAAAATTAAATGATTAAATAACCATTATTAGAACAGGTTCAAAGCATTTTTTTCTTGGAATGGGGCTTCCGGAACTGGAAGTGTTAATGCCGGCCACGGTAAATAGGGAAGGGAGCCACAACAAGAAGGCTCAAGAGCTGCACGCGGCTCCAGAGCTGCGGGTTGTCGACCCCTGCCGGTCAACCATTAAAAAGCTAGGGGGCGTTAGACCGGAACAGACTACTGACTAGGCCTTATCTGGTCTAAAGGCCATGGTTGGCCGACATCTTATGTAAAATAACAGCGGATGTAATAAGAATATAGCCCCACCCTACTGTGGGTGGCAGGACTTTATTTACCAAATGTTTGGGACTTAAAGCTGATGTAAGCTATATATATTTATGCCTGAATCTAAATAAACAGACTTTTCCAACCGTCTCCTGTGATGAGCTGATCTCCTTAATATCACATATAATATATATGTGATATATTATATAATATATATATATATATATATATATATATATATATATATACAGAATATAAATTCATATGGCCTATGCTTGAAGCATGTAATTAATCTTCTTCACGCAGGTATCTTTGTGACGATTGGCCAGCTGGGAATTACCTTGCCCTCAGTACACAGGTAAATTACATTCTAAAAGCCTTGTGTTGTGCAGCTTTCCATGGCAGAAACTTATTGAACAGTTCCGCACACTGGAAACATGTCACCGCAAACAAATGAAACGTATTCTAATTTATTAAAGCAGGCCAAACATCTGATAGATTTTTGGTGTTAAGTACAGGCAGGCTAAGTAATGTGTAATACTTATAGGTGTTTATTACCTCTCACAGAGATTACAGGTCCTTTATTGTAGAAGGGCATGGTCTTCTCCTCATATGTCACTGTCTGTATCTGTCTGTCATTTGTAACCCCTATTTAATGCACTCAATCCCAATTTAATGACCCAATCTGTGTCAGGCCTATTACTTAAGATAACATGCTACATCCCAAAAAGAAATCCAATTTAATAAAAGGAGAAAATAAAACCAAACCTTTGAAGGCAACTGTCCGAAAGCAAACATAGGGACTGTGCCACTGCACAAGAGCCTAGGGGGCCCCTAGTTATTCCTTAACAGGGGCCTACAGTTCACTATGCTTGCCAATGGTCAGGACTACAGAAATGCTTCCTCTTATTATTCTTCAGGAATAACCAATATAAAAAGTTGATAAAACACTTGCAGAATACACAAAAAGTTACATGCTCATTGTTTTCCTTAGTTGTTTTGTTGCATCAGAACCCACTCATCTGGCTTCAGGCTGTGTATACTATGAATCTGGTCTGCAATGAAGAAAAAACAAAAGTACACAATATACTTTTCCTGTATGAAGTCATGTATACTCTGAGATCCCAGACGTGGGCAGTCTGCATAGGGCGCCATATTGGTGCTGGCATATTTGTAGGCTATTGGGTCCTGCACTAAAGAAAGGAAAGATCAGGTACTCTGTGTCTTCAAAAAGGAAATAGCAGATTAGTACTTACAGCTAAAACTAATTGAATATTCAACTACAGCAATTAGAAAAATCCAGAGATCCTAATGAGGCAAAAAGGGTACAGTGTTCATGCTCATTAGCCAGCCTTCAATTTAATAGCAATGTTGCCATTATAAAACATACCTACAGAGTATACTTACCATTTATTGGGAGAAGAGGGCACCAGGTGTACAGTACCTAATACCTTTACCATTCTGTGCCCCCTTTTTTATATCAAAAGGAAACCCAGTCCAAACATTAGAGGGGGAGGCCAACCGATATTGTGGTATTTGTTAGATGCTGGAGAGTTTACCCTTCTGTTAATTTCTTATATCTCTCAGAGATTCCATAGGTGTGATCTCTGCCTACCTGCTGTGGCCATGATAAAGGATCCCCCGTCTCTTTGATTGCGTTTTAATTTATTATTATATTATTGACAATGCAAACAAAATAATTCCTTAAGTAGACCTAGCATTAGCAAGTGATAGATGCATGCACAAGTCGATGCATGCTATGTGTAAGAGTTTTACCACTCAGAGAGATCACACAACTTCACTCTAGAACAGTGCTTCTCAACCAGGGTTATGTAGACCCAATGGGTTTCTTTTTGGGTATCTGTAAGGTTGATATTTTTCCCATTGGCCAGCAATGTAAGAGACATTCTTCCCACTGATAACTGCACCAATATACTGTGAGATGTGGATACAGTAATTATAGCCGGGGTTCCCTGAAAACCTGAAGGTTTAAACCTGCTCTAGAAGAATGGCACCATAATTATTCAGGCATCATCTACTTCCTGTTCCATGATGCTGAATCAGAGGTGACATTCAAGTTGATCCTAGAAACTGTGCACTTATTGGCAGTGTTCATAAATGTCTGAAACAGATCAGCTCATACAACTGCCTCTCACCCTGTGGCTTGCTACAGAGGAACAGTGGACAGTGATCACTGTGGAAGAGGAGACTGAGAAAATGCTTCCTCCTGCCTGTAGCAGATTGATGAAAACATCTAAGCCAAAATTCACTTGAATGGTGCTTAGAGCTGAAAGAAAATGCTAACCTTTACTTTCAAAGAGCCCTTGATCTCTTCACAATCTAATTCTATTGGGTCCTATGGTGTCCTAGATTACATCTTCTTTCCAGCACAGATGGGACAGCAGGTGTTGCTATCTTCTTCTGTTTTCTTCCAGGTACTTCTTACATTACCCAATTTTGCACTGCGAAGGCGGGAAATCTGATGATGTTTCTTCCTGAAAATGTAAAGCACAACTGAAAATGCGTGAGATTGGCACTTTTTTACATTTTGGGAAAGCCCCTTTTTGTACATGGCCAAGATCAGGCATGTGAAGAAAGAGCAGGTTTACCATTCCGTCTTTATCACCTCAACAGTAGACCTGACCTATCATGAAATAATGTCATGATAGGTCCGCTTTAGGAACTGCTATAAATAAATAACTAATGCATGTTTTTCTTTTTAGGTAAACCATTGCTGTATATATATTTTACATTTCTCAAAATTACTTCTGTTGACATGTTATGAGAAAATAATATTTTGTTGTGCCCTTCATGTGTTTAATGTTTGTCCTGCAAGTCAAGTATTGAATTTGGACACTAGAGATGGTTAATGAAGTGCAGAACATTGGATATTTATGCAAATAACATACACATTTTATGCAAATTGAGCTGATCAAACTCTGCAAGTTGCCTAAAACAACCAAAGACATTCCTCCTTTGATGTGTTAGAAACAATCCTTGTTATAATAGCTATGTAAGGAGACTGTGCAGCCCAATAGGCACCATAGGTAAACCTTTAATGTGAATCACCATGGCTGACATACCCCTCTCTTCTTTGTGAGAACACTCTAAATGAGAGGTGTGGCTGCAATTCAGCTCCGCCACCAGAGCTCTGCAGCGTAAGGGCAGGAAACAGTATATTCATATATGCATTTTCTAGCAAAATCCGGAGTGTCAGGCAGCGGAAAAGTTCCCTGGCAGCCACAATTATACCATGCCATGGCACTGGAATATTAAAAGAAAATATGGTGTTACACTTGAATCAGGTTTAAGCATCACACTAACACATAAACAAACAAAAATTTATACATATTTTATGGTAAAACAGTAACTTACTTCCCCCAGGATGAAATCCTATTGCATTTCCCCTGAAATCTCTGTGTAATCCATCTGTATTTGGTTATCTGTAAGGATGACATGTTTTCCATTGGCCAAAAATGTAAGACATTCTTTCCAGTGACACCCACACTTACATACTGTGAGGTGTGAATACAGTGATTATAGTAGGGGTTACCTAAAGCTATGTACACACGTCCAACGGTTCTCATTATTATTATTATTATTATCTCATCCGATAATTGGCTCAGAGAATCTGGCGTGTGTACATCACCAGTTGTCCATCGTCCGAACGACCCTCCTGGCGGATCCACGGACGTTGGACGACAAACGATCCTAATGCAAGGGAAGGGGGAGAGCGCCCAGCAGGGTGCCACTCTGTCGTTCTCCCCCTCCCCTCTGCATAGAGCAGGATGGTGCTGTATGTACAGCACTCCTTCATGCATCGTGCAGTGCTAGTCATTGAAAAGGATTGTGAAAGATCCTTTCCAATGACTATTATTGAACGTGTGTATGCGGCTTAAGACCGGAAAATTATTTCAAGGTTTCCCCCAAAATAAAAAAAAATCAAGAAAGGCTGCTCCAGCTAAATTGTGGCTGATTTAACCAATAAATGATGTCTGCATAGTTCTGGGGCCAACACTATTTGGTAGAGCCAGCTGTATGACTCCAATAATGTTTTTAGTTGTCTATAAAGGCATAATCCTAGCCTGTAAGGGGTCATTCTTTTGGGTATCAAACTTCAATAAAATTGGTTTTAGTGGAGGTTCTCCAAGGCTTGAAGATTATTTTATCAGGGGTAAAAATGTTCAGAAAGGCTGGTATGAAGTATATAGACATTTGATTAAAACAAGGGTCCTTTTGCCAAGTAAATAGGTAAATGCACCCTGCTTCATTGCAGATTTCAACAAAAGCATTTAGGGGCCTTTGTATGGCGGAGAGATGAGTAAAGCACATTAATACCACAGCCACTAACTAAACTTAAATAAGGTCCTGATTATCAGGGAGCCCTGCTAAATGTTCCCTAAAACAAACGGCATATTCATCTTTTTAGTGTTCTGTAGTAGTCATCCTTTTACTCAGCAGCAGGGTCTCATATAGCAGGTAGATAGTCATTATGCCTGAGTCAGCCCACATCTATGCTAATCTGACTACGTTGACGAAACCTAGGACTGGAGACCTTATCCATAAAAAAAATCTACAAAGACTGTGGCCTCCAATACCCTGATTTGAACTTACCAAGATCTGTGTAAACAAAAACTCAACAGATATAAATCCAGGAGTCCCTGGCCATGTGTAGGTGACATATACACACTAATCACAATCTGTTAGCTGGTGCTGAAACAGCTGTATTGAACATACAATGAGAAACAAAAAGCAATACTAGATAAGCCACCTAGCCATGTAAAGCAGGGCTCAGAAAACTTTTTGGACTACTAGGCCATTTCAGAAGGTCAAGAAGGCACACTAGGTCAGAAGGTGTCCGAAGAAAGGTTTTTTATTTAAAAATACAGTATGATCAATGGGAAACATGATGTTGCATGTTCTTAGAGACATTTAAAATAAATAAATAAATAAATAATAATATATAAATAAAAATAACATTTTTAAATAACCATTATTAGAATAGGTTCAAAGCATTTTTTTCTTGGAATGGGACTTCCGGAACTGGAATGGGCGTCGGAAGTGTTAATGCCGGCCAGGGTAAATAGGGAAGGGAGCCACAACAAGGAGGCTCAAGAGCTGCACGCGGCTTCAGAGCCGCGGGTTGTCGACCCCTGCCGGTCAACCATTAAAAAACTAGGGGGCGTTAGACCGGAACAGACTACTAACTAGGCATTATCTGGTCTATAGGCCAGGGTTGGCCGACCTCTGATGTAAAATAACAGCAGATGTAATAAGAATATAGCCCCACCCTACTGTGGGTGGCAGGACTTTATTTGCCAACTGTTTGGGACTTAAAGCTGATGTAAGCTATATATATTTATGCCTGAATCTAAATAAACAGACTTTTCCAACCATGTCCTGTGATGAGCTGATCCTCTTATTATCACATATAATAAATATGTGATATATCATATAATAAATATATATATATATATATATATATACACAGAATATAAATTCATATGGCCTATGCTTGAAGCACTACAATTTCTACATGGCCCCTTTATTGCCTTCTGTGTTATCTTTCCAACACACTGTGCATCTGGATTTTAATTCATATAGTCATCTCTCCGTTTCATTACCCAGACCCCGTTGTCTGAGCCATACACTGGAGACCGGTAGTTAGCAGTGTTGCATCACGCTGTAATTAGCCAATGGGTCGACCCCTGGGAGAACGCTGTAATTAATCTTCTTCACGCAGGTATCTTTGTGACGATTGGCCAGCTGGGAATTACCTTGCCCTCAGTACACAGGTAAATTACATTCTAAAAGCGTTGTGTTGTGCAGCTTTCCATGGCAGAAACTTATTGAACAGTTCCGCACACTGGAAACATGTCACCGCAAACAAATGAAACAGAACGTATTCTAATTTATTAAAGCAGGCCAAACATCTGATACATTTTTGGTGTTAAGTACAGGCAGGCTAAGTAATGTGTAATACTTATAGGTGTTTATTACCTCTTACAGAGATCACAGGTCCTTTATTGTAGAAGGGCATGGTCTTCTCCTCATATGTCACTGTCTGTATCTGTCTGTCATTTGTAACCCCTATTTAATGCACTGCGTAATATGTTGGTGCTATATAAATCCTGTTTATTATTAATAATAATAATAATAATAATAATATAATAAAAGAAGGGACAATGTCCCTTCTGCAATAAAATGACCTTACCTGCCTGATTGAAATAATAGTTGCACAGCCATATTCACCCAATCTTCTACCTGGAGTTAGGTCCGCAGCCATCTTGATTGGCAAGGCCAGGATAATATATAACATTGATTCATTCAAGCAGTCTGTGAATGTGTAGCTCAGCAGTTTTTGGCAGAAGAAGACAGTGATCAGGCAGGTGTGTATGTTTTATTGCAGAAGGAACATCGTCAGTCACTTTCTGCAATAAAGACGTGTATGATCAATTATTTTTAAAGCAGAACTTTATGCTTTGTTGTTTGATAAAACTGTATTATACTTATAGTTTGTACTGATATTCTAAACAAAAGACAGCTTAGATGTAAAAGTCTTTTATGTTACTACATGATCTCAGTTGGCAAGGTTGACCCTTGCTATCATCCCAGGGTCTGGATGGGGCTGTTGCGTTGGTGTCCTCATTATGTGGTGCTCAACACAATTGCTGGAATGCTATAAATTAAGAACTGAATTAAAGTGAGTGAAAAGCTATCCTTATGTGTCGGTAATTTTTGTCAGGCCTATTACTAAAGAAAACATGCTACATCCCAAAAAAAAAAAATTAAAAAAAGGAGAAAATAAAACCAAACCTTTGAAGGCAACTGTCCAGAAGCAAACAAAGGGACTGTGCCACTGCACAAGGGCCTAGGGGGCCCCTAGTTATTTCTGCACAGGGGCCTACAGCTTGCCAGTGGTCAGGACTACAGAAGATTTCTCTTTGTATTCTATAGGAATAACCAATATTAAAAGTTGATAAAACACTTGCAGAATACACAAAAAGTTACATGCTCATTGTTTTCCTTAGTTTTTTTGTTGCATCAGAACCCAATCATCTGGCTTCAGGCTGTGTAACTATGAATCTGGTCTGCAATGAAGAAAACAAAAAAACAAAAATACACAATTTACTTTTCCTGGATGAAGTCCTGTATACTCTGAGATCCCAGACGTGGGCAATCTGCATAGGGCGCCATATTGGTGCTGGCATATTTGTAGGCTATTGGGTCCTGCACTAAAGAAAGGAAAGATCGGGTACTCTGTGTCTTCAAAAAGGAAATAGCAGATTAGTATTTACAGCTAAAACTAATTGAATATTCAACTACAGCAATTAGAAAAATCCAGAGATCCTAATGATGCAAAAAGGGTACAGTGTTCATGCTCATTAGCCAGCCTTGAATTTAATAGCAATGCTGCCATTATAAAACATACCTACAGAGTATACTTACCATTTATTGGGAAAAGAGGGCACCAGGTGTACAGTACCTAATACCTTTACCATTCTGTGCCCCTTTTTTATATAAAAAGGAAACCCAGTTCACACATTAGAGGGGGAGGCCAACCAATATTGTGACAGAGTTTACCCTCCTATAATTTCTTATATCTCTCAGAGATTCCATAAGTGTGATCTCTGCCTACCTGCTGTGGTCTCTTTGATTGCATTTTAATTTTTTATTATATTATTGACAATGCAAACAAAATAATTCCCTAAGTAGACCTAGCATTAGAAAGTGATAGATGCATGCACAAGTCAATGCATGCTATGTGTAAGAGTTTTACCACTCAGAGAGATCACACAACTTCACTCTAGAACAGTGCTTCTCAACCAAGGTTATGTAGACCCAATGGGTTCCTCCAGAGGTTGCTTGAGCAATGAGCAATTTTTGACTCAACTTTTAACTGACACCAATTACCTTTTTGGGTATCTGTAAGGTTGATATTTTTCCCATTGGCCAGCAATGTAGGAGACATTCTTCCCACTGATAACTGCACCAATATACTGTGAGATGTGGATATAGTAATTATAGCCGGGGTTCCCTGAAAACCTGAAGGTTCTGTCATGTTAAAAGGGTTGCGAAAACACTGCTCTAGAAGAATGGCACCATAATTATTCAGGCATCATCTACTTCCTGTTCCATGATGCTGAATCAGAGGTGACATTCAAGTTGATCCTAGAAACTGTGCACTTATTGGCCACAATTATACCATGCCATGGCACTGGAATATTGAAAGAAAATATGGTGTTACACTTGAATCAGGTTTAAGCATCACACTAACACATAAACAAACAAATATTTATACATATTTTATGGTAAAACAGTAACTTACTTCCCCCAGGATGAAATCCTATTGCATTTCCCCTGAAATCTCTGTGTAATCCATCTGTATTCTGCAGTGTTTAAACTTTCTCATGTGATATATATCATTACAGACTTCAGGGAATGCACTTCTGCAAAACATGCCACATTGAAGAAGTGTTTGTATGTTCATTGGTGTCACCGTTCGATTTAGTTCTGAAGCACAAAGACTTCTGTTTGAGATCTGATTGAACATTCATGCACTTTTGTGCATTTTAACATTTTCTTTTGCTATTTTTTCCTGTATATGCATTTATTATGGTTTTTTTTTATATTTTTTTTTCTGGTTATAAAATATACTGAATTGAAAAGCAGGGACATGCTATACATGTACTTCTAATCACATCACTACTCAGTTTAGTAGGCCTCAAAATGCCTGCGATGCAGTAAAATTAACAAAGCACTGCAGTGTTGACGTATACTAGGCACTGACTGAATTGTATGGCAGTTATGTTGGCTGCTGTTTTCTTTTTTCACCACTGGTAACCATCTGACAGGCAAAGTGATGACAGTTTTGCAAATATATCCTCCAAACTACTTATATTGACCTTGGCAGCCAGCCCCATAGCTCTTTACTCTACAAACATTCCCAAAGATTGCCAGGAGTGCAAGTATTACCCCCTCTGCAAGTGACCGTGTTAATGGCTGACAGCTAGGCCCGAGCCCGATCACATGGGATGGAGTTCACACTCCCATTTACCTGGAGCAGCAGGTATTGCCAATGGGTGCAATGGAGAAATAATTTACGGGGAAGCTCTGGCACAGTGTATATTATTGGAGTAGTGGGGGCTTTTTAAAGCTACCGACACTTTTTCCTGTAATTTTCCATTGCCTCTTCACCTTCCAATAGCAACAAGTGTAAATAAGTACAAACATTTTTCTAGGGGTCACATGATACGTGGGGGCTTCTTACATTTTGTCTCTTTTCTGGTCATCAGTGCTATGAGGGATGTTTTCTAGCATTATGGTGTTAGTGCCGTTCTCTGAATTATTGTATTGTGAGCCCAGGGAAATGTAATGAGACCATGGGAAGTGTGACCATGGTGGCCAGGCTTATAGAAAGTGGTTTGAATGGCATTGAGCATTAGGGATGAGCGAGCGAGTTTTTAAAACTCGATCTAGTGGCAAATTGGTCCGCTCTCGCTTAACGAAATTGTATGCGAGAATAGCTGGTGTAAGTTCTCCGATTGAGCTCAAATTTAAAAAAAAAAATTGCGGGCTCTGCTAATCAATGAATGCAGCGCCAGCACTAGAGGTTCAATGGGGAAAGCTTTCCTCAGCCAATCAGCACTAGAGGTTTTGAATGGGGAGACTTGTCCCCATTTAACCTTTAGTGCCGGGGATCTTCTCAATAAATGCGGCAGTGGCTGCATTAATTGAGAATAGTGTGCGATCCCCAGAACTAGAGGTTAATTAACCTCTAGTGCTCCGGGGATTGCAAAAAGGAGGATTCACAGAATTCTCTGGTATAATTTCCTCAATCTTCTGATGGTTTTGTGAAATCGGTCGAAATTTAGCGGAACCATCGGAAGTCCAAGGACGTTTTCGCAAGAATGCCAGAGGCACTGTCGCTCATCCCTACTGGGCATTATTTAACCAGGAAGAAGCTGCATTAAAAAGTCAACATAGGCAGTTCTTTGGAAATGAGAGATGGATTACTTAACCTTTAAGTCCTGTCACTAGAAAGTGTCTGGCTGTTACAGGATCAATAATGACTCCTAAGCCTCAGAGCCTGATTCATTAAAGCTCTCCAAGGATGGAGAGGATACACTTTCATCAGTGAAGCTGGGTGATGCAAAAATCATGGAATGGAATTAAGTAATTTACTATTTGTTAGCAAATATTTTCAATCCCTGACCAGATCCTTTCTCTATTTGCTGAATAACCCAACTTTACTGATGCCAGTGTATCCTCTCCAGCCTTGGAGAACTTTATTAAATTAGGGCCATAGAGTCACCATACAATATTTGTACTGTAAAATTTAGATTTATCAATACTGTGTAGTATGAAGACCTACCTAGGCTATCCAGTCAGTAGGTACCCAATCAGACTGGGACTAGTACTTTATACAGTAGATGTTGGTTGGAGCAGAACTAAACCTAGCTGGCATAAAAAAAATGGTGCGCAGAAATTCCGGATCATGATGATTGGGTTTTTCCATCATCACATAATGTGCAGGTTCAAAGACTTGCACTAAAGGAGATAACGTCTGTGAGCAGATTGGCCAAACCGATAGGCTTATACCATGGCTGTGGGACCAGTCTGGTAAAGTGGAAGGAGAGTACAGGAAGTAGGTTTTACTCCAAAAACATCATCCTCTTATTAACCCTTGCAGTGGGTCACCCCTAAATATAACTTTCATCCTAAGAAAAATAACTGTCATTGTTAATGTTTAAACTATTATATCTTACAACATATTAATATATTCAATTATATCTAATAGATATAATTGAAAAAAAGCTTCTCCTGCATATAATTGGGTGTTTGAAGCAATCACAAGTTATATTGACCCACAAGTAACATCTACTAATTGAAACTTAACCATGTGATTTATTATTCATTGCTAAACAAATTAGACTGTAATGATTTAAAATATATGGGTAACAGTTCATCACCCTCCGCCATACTGTTTAGCTTTTTGCCAGTTCAGTTTTGAGGTGTACGGCCTCCCCTGTCTACTTACTGGACAGTTCACCATAGCGTGATGCTAGTGATTACAGAACCTGTTCATAGAAAGACAGAGAATTCTGAAAAAAAATGATGTCAACCACCTGGCTGCACAGTAAAATATAGTAGCAATATTATTATTAAACAGGATTTATTTAGCGACAATATATTACGCAGCACTGTGCATTAAATAGGGGTTTGCAAATGAAAGGCACATACAGACAGTGATACAGGAGGAGGGGAGGACCCTACCCTGAAAAGCTTGCAATCTAGGAGGTGGGGGAAGTAACACACAATAGTAGCATATGTGTGGATGGCTAAATCTGGTCCTCAGTAAAGCCACTCACTTACATTACACAGATAGTCTACTTTAACAGTGTCTTTGTTTCCCATAAAATCCAGTCCATTGTTATTTTTTATTTTCCAATCTGCAGAAACAATCCTTAAACTCTGTTGTTTGCTATAGGTATTACATATACTTTTTTCCACATTTTTTGTATTATCAGCTACATTACCTTGCTTCATTCTCACATTTCATACACTTTATGCTCCACTTGTGTGAGCACAGAAAAAGAAGAGTGCCTGATTTTTAAACACCCCCAACATTACAAAATCCATAATTCTTCTGTATGCTATTTTCTCAAGCTTACACAGACCATTACTATATTAATGCCAAGCTACACAAGCCTTTGAAAATGCACAAGTTGGTTTAAGGAGATTAATTCTGAATGGGAAAATCCAGTCCTGCTCACTACTTCTCTGCTGGGGGAGGGGGGCACATGGCAGCGTACAAGGGTTGGGGCTGGTGTACAACAGTGTGGACACAGAAGAGGTGCATGCAAGGAATTAATTGTTAGATGTGTGGCAAGTAAAAATACATATAAGGTGGCACACTTCATAATGACAGTAAGGGGCAATGAGCGGTCTGTCGACCTTTCGTCAATATCATAACCTCTTCCCTTGGGGGGCAAACAGATGTGGCTCATCCTGGGGAAAGATTTGTTCCCTTTTCTCGAGATAAACAGGAACGATTGGAAATCAGCCAGGTAGAGATTTTACATACTGGGAAATCACACACGATAATGAGCACTTGCAACATTAGGAAGCACTAATCATCTCTTAGTTTTTAACTCTATCACACAAAGCCTGATTGTCACAAAAGATAATATAATTTAAAAATTAAAAGCATGAAGATTGTAGCAATTTATGCAATTACACTTACAAATTAAATGCAGTCCATTAGAGAAAGTAGAAAGGAAGGCCCATTGGAACACATACCATTCTGGGCAGTGTGGCATTTTTTGGAAAGGCAGCAGGGGTCAGGTACCCTCCAGAGCAGAAAAAAGGAAATTTAAAGACATATAACTAGGGATCACCAAGACTTCTTTTCTGGTCCTCCTGTGAGCCAATCAGACCCTGGTCCCATGGATGAAGATGATTTTGGCTCAAAACTTTAATGCCATCTTGGGAAGGGAGCAAACTATGAACTGAAAGAACTCTCATGTTGCAGCCCCCACACAGCAATCCCCAAAACTACTGTAGGGGATCACCGGTTTACCTTAGTGTCTGCATATTTCAGATTTTTAAAACTCTCTGTATATATTTTGGTCATGCAGTAAAACTGGCTACACACTTTAGGATCTTATACAGATAATAGTCTGAAGGGGCCAGGTCAGGTGAGTAGAGGGGATGATGGACCAATTGGAAACCCAGGGTGATCAATTTGCCAGCCACAACGTTGGACGTGCATTGCCCTGCAAAAAACGGATCCCTTTGGTCAACTTTCCACGGCGTTTCATCTTAATTGCCTCCATCGGCTGGTCCAGGAGGTTAGCATAATACTGTCCGGTGATACTAGAGCCCTGAGGTAGGTAGTCCACCAACAGAATACAATCTTTGTCCCATATAACGGACGCCATTACTTTTTTTGGCAGCTTCGGAACTTCTTTGACCACAGGGACCCGCTGTGGCGCCATTCCTTTCACTGTTCCTTGGTTTCAGGATCATAGATGTGGAGCCAGGTTTCATCCTCAGTCACTAACCTAGCCAAAAAGTCTTGTGAAGCTTCAAAATGGGCCAAAATGGCTTTGGTTGCTTCAACTCGTTCCTTTTTCTGAGCACTGTTCAAACATTTCGGCACCAACTTCGCTGAAAGCTTCCGCTTGTCTAGAATAGTGGTGATAACAAACCCAACATGCTCCCATGAGATGTCAAGTATCTGGGCCTACTTTTTTTGTGGATATTCGCTGGTCCTCAATAATCAGCTCATGGAAAGCATCACAGGTTGCTGGGTCAGTTGACGGTGAGGGCTGCCCACTGCGTAGCTCATCTTCAACATTGAAATGCCCAGTCTTGACACGAGATATCCAGGTTTTGACAGTGCTGTAGGAAGGACACTTCTCCCCCAGTGTTTGTGACATCTCAGTGTGAATGTCCTTTGCTGACTTACCCTGGAGAAACAAAAACTTCATAACGGCCCATAACTCCAACTACATGAAACTTGCTTGTGCCTCTGCCATCACAGCTTCTCACTAAAAGAAAAACAGTTTTAAGAATCGCAAAGACCTGATAGTTGCACAGTTACATACTAAGATATTAGGCTGTCATATGCCCCCAAACTCATTTTACTATTTCATCTGAAAGGGGGCAAAGCGACGAACTTCTCAGGACCCCCTCTTATATACACATACTCACACTCATATATACACACACACACTCATGTTACACTAGAGTTAGGCAGCACAGTTTACAGAGTGCTGCTTCACATATATTTGCAGATGTAGACAACAACATTTTTTATTCTAATGCAAATTGTTGGGGACTTTGTGTGCTGGAAAATTGTTTGTATCGAATTGTTCTGTGAACTGCATTTCTCATATACACCTTACTATTAACAAGGTATATACTTATTTGAGGGGTTTTCATTTTTGCTTCATACATATGTTAGCCACTGTTACTTTTTTGAAGATAATGGTGTTGCTACTGCTGGACCCAGGATTTTTAGACATTCCAATTCTTAATATGAAGTTTGTACATGCTTCACCAGTGCCATCTCTATGGGGTTTAACAGTAATTTTACAGATTGTGATACAGTTTTGAGAAGAAGAAGCAGTCATAACTTTAAATATTTTAAAAAGCCACCAAACTATCATGGTTGCTATTTCACTGTTTTCTTCAATAAAAATGTATTTGATTGTGTATAAGTGTATACCTGATGTACACTGCTCAACTGGCATCACCACACCTTGACCGAAACCAAACAAAATCTCTTCTGTTAGAGCACTGATTGGATATTAATGGCAATGAAATACTTGAAAAACACGTGAGGGTGTTTGTGATGCATGGAAGTGCCTTGAGGCACACAACTTTTTTTAAATAGGACAGTGTGGTCCCTATGGGGTTATAGTTACAGGGAGATATTGGTGTGCTGTCAGCTGGCTAACAATTCTGTGCTTAAAGTGAACATATACAACTATTATCTTATGAGTATAATTTTATTGGTGGATAATATTTAATAATATTAATAATATTGCTAGAACAAGGTTGTTCAGCTCTAGTCAGCGAGAGCCCTATACAGACCAAGAATTTCATTTGACTGACTGTTTTTTAGAGAAACAATAAACTGTGTGCAGATTCTGGCCCTCGAGAACTGGAGTTACAGGAAGAAATTGATGGTCCAAAGTAGAGGCAGACTGAGAAAACTAAATTTGTCTTTAATATCAAGTAATGGCTAATGCAGCATTAGGTGTTGGTTTTGGAGCCATGTCAATTTTTAAGTGGTGGTTTTAAGTAATTTTTTACCATCCAAGAAAAAGTTGTATGGCCGTCTTGGGCAAAAATCTGCTTTCTGTACAGCTGTCCCCCAACACTGCTTAGTGAAATGTCATATTGGGTCACTAAAAGCTAACACAAATGACCATGGATTTTTTATTAGGAAGGGCAGGTGGGCACCCCACCCTTTCGATAGTATAGAATAGCGCAGTTTACACAGCACATGTTTGTACTATCAGTGGAAACAGTCATTACCGAGTGTAAGTGTTGAGTATTATTTTGCATGTTAACACGAATCGCATTAAGGCAGCCTATTTATTATGCTTTCCTTATGCATTCATTGGACACTACAACAGATGAAAAACAGAAATTACTTTTTTTATCAATCCAGCACGCCACAGCTCAAGGTAAGTGTGTTGTGTTGCATTGCGGTGTATTGTGCATTACATTATACTATACAGTGCCTTGGATTGCAATGCACAATGAATGAGGCTGCGATGCAATGTACATAAAGTGAGTGCAGTGCTAGAACACGTGTAAAAGAACCGTGATGATTTGGACCTGATACTTTTGGCTGTCCAAAATTAAAACATTTACAATACAGCAATCATGGGAGCTGGAGGAGTGGATTGAAGTAGCCCGCAACATATCCAAAGTTTAGCTTAATGTAAGGCTGATTGAACTAAATTACAAAGCTTGAATGCGCTATTTTTTTCGGGGTCTTCAGATCTGTGTTTCAGGGGTCGCGAGAGTGTAGGGGACATGGAACATATTTGGTGGTCCTGCTCAGTAGCGCAGGAATTTTGAATGAGTCTTTGATCTTATGTCACAGGTGATGCAAACCCCCCTTTCTTCCAGCTTGGACTAAGCTCTCCTGAGCAAGAATGACACGTCGTTTGCGTAAATATACAAGGAAATTTTGCAACTTTGTGCTGCTGGTGGCTAGAATTGCTCTGGCAAGGGCATGGAACACTCAAAGATACACTACACATTTTTGAACTTACCTGGGACCCGTAGGTCGATCATTGTTCCACAACATCGATCCCTTACTGATGTGGATTCCCTCTCCCTTTTTCCCTGTCTCCCTTACACCCACTTTCCCTCTCTTATCCCTTTTTTGAGGGATAAATGGAGACAAGAGGTCCTCTTCATGTAAATGAGGTATAGTTTTACAATGTTAATCAGCAGGTTCCTCTGTGTCTTATCGTAAAAGCAATGTAATTATTTCACCTGTGATTGTTATTTACAATTCCTTTATTAAACATATTTTTCTTGAATAAAAAGCTATTGAAATAAAAAAGCATCTCGTTAGGAGATAATCCAATACATTATTAAGCTAACATTATAGAAGTGAAAGTATAGCTGAACAATTTAAGAGATAATAAGTCTGAATTATTATTTTATTAGATAGGTTCGGTATACCGTTATACAGTTTTTCTGACGCACTTTGATTCCACAACATTCTCCCTCTTTGTTTTTGGTTTTTTTTTCTTTAGCATTTCTATTAATTTAAATCTCAAGGATTTTTAAATGTGTTGTATTTGGCTAACTGACCTATTTCACATTACTTATTTATGCCATTTGTATATGCATATCCTGTTTAATATTATTGTTTGTACCTCCCTCATATTTTCATATTTTTGGAAATTAATGTTAATTTTTCAATAAAGGGTATTTTGGAAAAACAAAAAGCATAAGTACAAAAATAAATAGACAGATGATCAAGGTGACAAATACATATATATATAAATATATATATATATATATATATATATATTTACATACACACAGTTTCTCTTTAAAGAATCGGAGGAAGCAGGTGTCATTCAAGGCTTCTTGCAGCGCGCGGCTGTCACTGAATTATGTATACACACAAAGGAAGACACAGGCTCTGCTCTCATCACCTATTGATTTTCACACCCAAAGACGGCCTGCTGTAGGAATTCTGCAGTTTCCCTTTGGTTAAGTAAACCAGAAATGGACACATTAATAGCCTCTGGAGAATTGGTTTCAAGCAGGGCAATGTCTGTCATTTTCCCCTCCCTTGTTCCCAAGTGAATACATTTCTATGAGATCATAAATATCCGGATTAAAAGTTCTCACAAATAGAGCGATTATCAGGCAGACAGGCACTTTACTTGCCAAAAACAACTCTCATAGGCAGTAAATATCTGTTCAAATACTGAAAGATGAAGACAGAATTTCTGCCTCTACCATGACCTCCTTTGTCAGTATGTGTTATGGGCACGTGACCACTTTTATTGCCCCTAATACAATCATGCAGGTAATCTGTATGCGTCAATAGCTACGCCTTAAGCAAATATTAAAAATTCTCTTTAGTACACATGTAGTTTAAAGTCATCACATTATTTTTTTTCAGCTGGGATCATTTCTTGATATTTGTCCTGATACTGAATCATTTCACAGGAGTCAAAAGTCAACATCAGATTGCAATAAAAATACCTGCTTTGTGATCTGATGAATGAATGAGTGGGGGAGTTTAAAAGGTTTATTGGAGGTAAGCTGCTTACAAAAGTGCCGACACCCCCTATGTGCTATCAAGACTACAGTAGAGTACATTGGCGCTGGGTGAATGATTGGAATACAAACCTTTCAGCCTTTTAGTAGATAACACTTGGGAACAATTTTGAACAACATTTTGTTGACACTAAAATAAGTATGCTGATTTTGAAAGTGCAGTTAGTTTTCTTCTATCACGTCAGTTTTTTTCTCCACTGCTTATAATAACGCGATTACTGTAGCATGGATTTGTATAGGCTATTCATTTACACGAAAGACAGTGTGGTCAGAGGTTGTGCACTGCTCTACGTAGTGAATAGGCAAAATTTATTTTTCTACCTACACACGTATTTCCTTTCTTTCAGATCATGTCTGGCTCTGCTGTTTCTCATCGTAAGTGCCTAAACAACCCTGAATCATTTTGTTATACCCTGTTTCCCCTATAATAAGGCACTCTTTTATATTTTTTTAAATGCCAAAATATGCCCTAGGTCTTATTTTCAGGGGGATGTCTTATTTTTCCATGAAGAAGACTACAGTACACATTTATGATTGTCCTCAAATTTTTTAGCATTATGATAGGAAACGCTTATCGGGCCGGCTTTTCCATGCTATGCGATGCTGCAGTGTTCCACACAGCCTGTTTTCTCCAGCAATGTCACTTGCAGCAGCAAAGAGAGCTAAGAAATAGCAGCAGCCCCAGCTCCCCTTTAGCCATGCAGTTTACTTTATTGGCATCCCCTGCACACACTCTGAGGCTGTGCACAGCTGAAGGGGATTATAGAGACAGGTTAGTTCCTGACTCAATCTTGCACTGACACTGGCTGATTGGGCTTCATAGCCTTTCTGGTCCCAGTCACCAGTGCCTGTTGTAGCATTTAGCTGGGCTAATCTGTGCTGGTGATTTTCTCATCTGATTTACTGTTGCTGACGTTGCCTGTTTCTGACCCTGTGCGTTTATGCCGCCTGGACCGACCTTTTGCCTGTGACCCCAACTCTCCTTGTGTTTTGCCCTCGTTGGTGGACAGATTATCTGTGTATGACTTCTGCTCTGTATTCTGGACTTGTCTCAGTTGGAATCTAGGTACTGATTTATCTGTGGGCTCTTAGTCCTTCTTTTTCCAGGAGAAGTCCTGGGGGCAACCGTGTGCTGGGAAAATCAATCAGTCTCCCGAGGCTGAGAGGGGGCTTGCTATAGCTGAAGAGTGGGGTGTTAGTTTGGGGGACTGCTATCTGGTGAGTACTGTTGCTGGACCAAGGCCTTACACGCCTTACACCTTACCTTTAATCACAACATATTTCAATATATAATTTAAACATACAATCTTAATGTTTTAAGTACAACTTTATTTATCTGTCCTTGATTACTACAACAAAATACACACTATACTTCACCACTAATCTTTATTATAAGTATTTACCTGTTTGACTTCACAATACAAGCCTTTCTTGGCATGTATTGATTTATTATCCTGATCCTTTATTATCACAATCACTATTTGTTTATGCTTTAATTTACTATATTATATCAATTTGGAGTTGATGTACATTTTTTCAATATTTTTTTTATATATCAGTCTGAGTCTCTGCCCTTCCCTGAAGAAGCCATATGGCAAAATGCGTCATTGAAAGAAACAACTATATTCTTCTACAACTTGTTTGATAAACTCCTGAGACCTTTACTCTGTAATTTACCCTTTCTTGATCTTTGTTGTTTACTATTAGTAGAGCTATGTTAAAAGCAGTTTAATAACATGGTTTCCATATAGTAAAAAAAAAATGTGTTGCCCAAAAGCCTTTTCTTTTCTTATTATTTACCTTATAATCTGCTATTGTCAATAATTTAACATCACCCAATGACACCTGATCTGCAAATGATTGTTTGGGTTTTTTGGCTCATTCGTCAATGGCGCAAAGCTTACACGGTCAACCCTGGAGGTGTGTGCACGTATAGAAATGAATCACCATAAGCAGTTTCTTTTTTACCTGTTGTGACAAATTTCCAATTCGATGATGCCTTCTTAGAGCCTCTGTTTCCACCACATAAGATATATAACTTGTAGGACAAAGCATTTATAACAACATGCTGTTCTGTGACAGCTACGATATACTAGTAAAATATCACATCCAGTAAAAACATATCAATAAAAATGCTTTTAAATTCTGATTACATTGCTCAGGCCAGTACCCTACCCCCTACATTCTAGCTGTTAATAAGTAGCAAGCTAATTCCAGGATCTCCTCTACACACACAGTTTACTGATCATCATTGATTGATATTTGAGCAGCTGTATTATCCTTGAACAATTTTCATACTGTTTTGTAAGCAATTAGCTGATCGGGGACTTGGCATACAGGCAACTGTCTGAATCATGTAATGAGCACACAAGCAATCATCCACACCCGTTACATTCCTGATGAACAGTGTCTGTTTTCTTAGTATAACCTATTATAGGCTGAATTTACCAAGCTTTACACAAAGATAGGGATCTTTACTTTTAATCAGATTATACTATTTAATTTTTTTTTCCTGGTGATTTAACTTTGTGAATGGAGCCTACAGAGTTTATGTGCATTCATGACTCTAGGAATCTGTTTTTTCACTATAGGTTTTACCCAAGATTCACACATTTGTCTAATTGGATTCTCATGGAAAATGTCTAAATTTGTGGTGAAAGTTATGTGAATCTTGTAACATTTATAAATAGACCCCAGAGTGTTAAATAGATGCTTTGTGTGCCAGTTGTAAGTACCTCCTACACCCAGTGACAGCTCGTTGCTAGTAATGCTGTAATATAGGGATTAAATGGTACCATCTGCATATGAACTGGCAGACAGCCATTAGGTGAGGGTTTAACCCTGTGATGGGCAGTGAATTTTGAAAATATAAAATGCCAGTCAAGCAAATCTGAGGGTGAAAGCATGAGTCAGCAGAGAGGGAATCCCCCATTACCTCCCAGGGGTAGCAACACTCTCCACTTTATTTAGGCTAATGATATTCTCTTTAGAATCATCACACTCAATCACTCTAAAATTAGTCACATATCCTCATTAGAAACTGTACAACAGGCATTTGTGAAACATACATAGTGAATATGGTTTCATGGTTTTAGTATGGTGCCATTGAGAGCTACAAAGTATATTGGGAATGAATATTGTGCATGTGTGTGTTATATCTATAGTATTGTATATTTTTACATCATTTATGAATTTTGTCCTTGTTCAGTCATTATGCAGTGTAAGGCTAAATTTTCTGCTCTGGATTCCTCCATGCATACAGGAAGATTCATATTAGGTTGTGTATTTGCCATTTTTTTATGGGCACATCAATGCAAAAAATATGTGACATGACTATGATTTAGGAAACACGCTGAATTGCTCTGTATCTGGGACCCCACTAATGTGAACATCTTATTATAAATAAACTGGAAAGACCACTGCAAGCCATTGGTAGTTTTAGCATTGCCCTGCACCGAGGGGGGTCTATCTCATGATTGATGGTGTTTACAGTTTCCTAATAGCTGGAGAGTGGCAGTTGGTGCCAGCATGGATCTTACTGTAGATTGACATGTAACTATATATTCGGTGAACATTCAGGTTCATGGCTGAGAGCTCCAGCCTTTAGTATCTGGTAAAATCCATCCTGGCCTACTTTCTTTTCAGCAGTATAGGAGCTGGAGCCCGAAACTGTAGGCTGGGATTGTGGAGATGCCTTCAACACGTAAACCTTTCTAAATCCAAATGTGCATGTCAAGTCCGGGTGAATATTCTCTAATGTGTGTAAGCATCAATGCAGATACATACATGGGAGATTGCTGTATATCATGGTGCACTGTATAAAGAAACATGCATGTGAATGAATGGGTAAATAAACTGTTAACATGCTGTGCAGCTGGTGATGTGCCTGCCATGGATGTCACTAATGCACTGAAATACAAAGCCTATTATAATCGTTCTCACTATTGATCTAAACAGTCTCACTCTCCAAAATCTATATAGTATAAATAATATGGAACATGAACCAATCGTGCTTTCCTCTAGAACACCTTTTATATGAACAGAATCCATTTTCCTAAGCTATAAGGATAGGAAAGGCTTCCCAGCCATGATGCTGAAGCTAAATTATGTGGGAAAAGTTTAAATTTCTGAAATTTTGCATAAGAATTACCCATCTGCTTTATTTTATGCATTTTCAATAAAAAAAAAAACCTTACCCAAATGCCACATGGTACAGATAATTAAAAGAAATATCCATTATGCAACAGTATATATGGTGCACAGCGCCAATCATTTTACTTCCCCCACATATTTCCCAACTAAACCCAAAAAATTGGCAAGCTTTAATATTAACAGAGTAGATCACGTTTAACACTTGGGTTTGGGATTGGGTAAGCCAGACAGGAATACTTGATCATGTTTGTCGCACATTTTTAAAGAATGTTAATGTGAATGTTCCTAATGTTTTCAAATAAAGATATTGCTTTTGATATATAGTTCCAATTGATTATTGTTGGCCATCTATTGAGTAATTCCCTCAAATCTTTACCCTTAAGCTTCAATATTACACTAACAAGATCTATTGTTATAATCACCTATATATCACAAAAAGTCTGGTAGAGGAGAGGCTAAAGAATACTATCTGCCCTCTAAATCAGTACATTCAGAACTGCTGACCTGATGAATGTACATATTATTGCCCTACTATGATAGTAATAGTCAAAGATTTACTGAATATTATTCCACCTAGAAAAATTCACAATTAAATTATGTGAATTGAATTAATGGTTACAATTGGTAATACCAGCAAGGGATTGCAGGCAGTGGGCAGCAGCAGACCTTTGTGTACTTTTAAGGCTCACAATGTAAACTTTCAGTACGGCTTGAGCTGAAGTCAAACATCAGCCTCAGTCTACTCACACGTTGCCCAAACCAAACAGAGACATGTTCAAACAACACTACCAAAAAGTATTACAGTCACTTATGTTCATTAATATAAACCTTATGTACGGGAGCCAATTAAAAGAGCATGGACAATGTGACTGCTATGTGAATCTACCTTTTGATGCTTGGTTAGAGGATGTTGCAATGATATTGCTTTAATTTACGTAAGTTCCATTACAATTTTCAAAGTTGCCAAGATAATAAAAATAAATATAAAAATGTAAATTTATAAAATATTTTTACTCTTGACTTCTAAAATAAAAAGACCACCATATTTTTCTAGTATGACAACAGAGGTTCAGGCCACTAAAATTTCTCAACACCAAACACTTTTGTAGCACCCTTGAATGATTTTGGCCCCTTTAAAGAGTAAAAAGGTTACTTTGGTCGGATGGTTCAAGATTCTGTTCTTCCTAGGGACTGATAGCTGGCTGCCTTCTGTTGCAAGGGAAGGACCAGCCCTAACAAGGTCAGAACCAGTCACCAGTTTACTAATTGCATGTATGGTGATGTTCGGCACCTTTTCAAGCAGGCAATAAAACAGGTTAAATGTGTGGGAAACTAGAATTAGGATGCATTAGGGGGCTGCAATGGATGTCTAGAAGATGTTAGGGGGGACAGTGTGGTCTAGCCCTAAAGCCCCAAGGCCGGCCTAGGTCAGAACAATGGATCACAGGAAGGAAGAGTCTAGTTCTCAGTGAGACTAAGCCCCATTGGAGAAGGCCAAAGGACTCATAGGAGAGGTACTTCAGAGTAGGAGCCTATTGGTACTAAATTTGAGACTGTCATTTCAATAGGGTGACCCACTCCAAAGAAAAAATGCTTCTTTCACTATCTGTAATGGATGAAGAGTTCAGCAAGGATGTTGGAGGTTAGCTGTCAGTACTGTTTGTGATTTATGGCTACTGGATGTGAACTGCTTGTATTTAACACTCCACTGCCTTAGACCCTCTCTACGTGTTGAGTTATATTAAATTCACAAGCCTCTGTAATTTTTTTAACCACATTACAAGGAGGAACCCATAAAAACTACACCCTCTCCTGTGGGGTAAATTCTACACATGTCTTTATGCTGGAACGTAAAAGATCCTCATTAAACTGTTTCCACAAAGTTGTAAGTTCAAAATGATTAAATATGTCTCTTTTTTGTTTCATTAACAGTCCCCATCACTGAAACACCTAAAGTAAATTTGTGAGGTGTTCAAATATGTTTAACCCTATAATAATAAGTAATAGTTTAGTAGTATAGTAATATACTATATGGTCATAGTAAAATATACTATGACCATATAGTATATTTTCAGATACTCAATATTCCACTAAATACAGCCAGTCTGCCAGGCAAATCCCTTTTTAACACTCTCTAGTTGAGAACAAGTAAAAAGAATCTTTTGGACACTAATATAATATTAGCCTCCAGAAAAAGGAAGTACAGTGGTACCTTGGTATAAGTCCGCTTTGCAATAAGTCCAACTTGGTATAAGTCCTATTTCGACACGAAACATTTTGCTTGGTATACAACCTTTGCTTGGTATACAACCTTTTTCGAGACAAAACCATTACTGCCCACGAACGTCAGTACGCCAGTTGCTACCATTCAGTGAACAACCCGCGCTATAACTCTGTGAATTACATAACATTTCCTCCTCCCTTCTCAGCACCATCCTAGTAGGCACTTGACTCTTCTCAGCAAGGTAAAGTGAGGGTAAATTTTCATTAATTTCATCTAATTGCTTTCGTATTTATGTATTTTAATAATAAAGCAGTGTTTAAATTATTTCATACAGCCCCATCAATGTATAATATGCCAATAACAATAGGATTTTTTTCATGGGAATGGATTAATCATTTTCCTTTTATTTGTTATGGGAAACATTTGTTTGGTATAAGTCCTGTTTGGTATAAGTCCAAGGATCGGGAACGGATTAAGGACTTCTACCAAGGTACCACTGTAGATGGGTCTTTGATTCAGTAATTACTAAGCCCATCTCAAGGAAAAATTAACATCCCCTCTATCCTGACCCACTACCACCTATTTACAATTTACAAAAAAATCACCTAATTAATTCTGCCATTATGTGACTCTCCTGGATTTATTTTTTTTGGGACCAGTGATCCAACATTGCAGTCCAGGCCTTCAACCTATCACTGGTGTTTCAATTACAGCTGATAGAATGTGTCCCGAAGAAGAACCTTTCCATTCTGCAGTGAAGAAGTGAGATGGCTTGGAGGGAGCAGCAAATCATGTGACATAAGACAGGGGGGAGCATATAGGCCATATATATTGGGGTATGTTTTAATTGCCACAATAACTTTATAAAGGGCCTTGTGTGTGTATGAGGGGAGTAGGTCTGGGCAGACTTCAACATTATAGGTTCCTTCATTGCTTAGCCTATTGTACTTTTTATTCTACTACTGAGTAACCTAGTGCATTTTTTGCTCCACTGGTGACCATCCAGTGGGCTTTTGGTACCAACAGGCATGAGATGATAGTTACCAAACTGGTTGTTTTTTGACCCGATAAGGTATTTTGTTAATTACTGTGGTTGCCATAGGTATTACCAATCACCAGCTGTGAACTAATGTTTTAACAGAACTAATAACATTGATCACTGTAATTTCATAAAAACAACACCTTGTCTCTTGCTTTATGCTAATTCTCATACATGTTGAACATTGCAGTTCTGATGGTTGAATAATGCTTCTGTGACTTCTGTGGCTCACACGTGCAATAATTGTTATTGCAAAACGATTGATCAACGATTGAGCACAATTATTTTGAACGATCGTATTGTGCACAATTCTGTACATGCTGTATCGATACGATCGTTCAAATATAATCCACTAATAATGTACACACACTAGATACGATCCTTTGAATGATGTCGGAAGTGCCGTGCACAAGAGAAAGTGTACCGCAGAACAATCCACGACCACTGAATGACCGTACACACAATAGAATGCGAACAATCATCGCCCAATCAGATCCGCCAGGACGGTCGTTCGTTTCCAGCGACTTTCCTCGTTCATCGGCGTTGTTGGCCTGTCGTTGTGCGTGTTTTTTGTTAAAGATTATCGGACGATCGGTCATCAATCGTAGCCCTTGATGTTCATGGCCAGTAGCCTGGGCTATGTGGGCCTAAGACAACAGAGGTGTGAAAAAATCTATATATGATGACCACAGCAATCAGTCAGCTTGATAACAGGCAGTACAACACATGCAGTTCTTATTTTAGGCACTTTGTGTGAAGCCCATACCTCCCAAAGATTTTAAATAAGAATAAAGGACACCTTTTAGCACAAGTATTTAGGCAAAATCATAACCCTTCTACTCTCCAAGTTTTGCAAATCATAAAGAATTATTATGCGAAAAACATTTAGTTAAACATATTTAGTCTTTAGGTTTGGTTCTATCAGTACAGTCTTTTAAATGAGGGACAGTTACGTGCTATGCTGTGTGTATAGTATTTATGAGGATATTCAAGATATATATTTATAAAGAAATAACACCAACATTGATATATGGTGACTTTACATCCATCTCATATTTTGTAATATTCATTCTCATAGCTTAAAAAACTCCCGTGTACAACACAAATGATCCATAATTTTTCACATATACAGACAGTATTAAGTTTCATATGTCTCTTTGATCTCTGACATTTCATTCTAATTTTACATGAATTTCTGCATTCTTCTGCTCCTAATTAGGCCACAACAGAACTCACATCGTAATGAAGGAGAGGTACCAATTCTTATTTTGTTGTAAATTGAGACATTCAGACCTTAGCTGACTCTGTGAGTTCAATGAGCCTTGTCCTGCGAAATCTGAATTCAGCAGTTTACAGTTTAGTGTTGGATTTGAATTTTAAATACACGTTGCCTGCAGCACTATAATTCCCAAACATTACAGTTACAAATATTCACCAGCTATGTATGATAAATCAGCTACCAATAGGCTGTTTGACTTCGATTACAGTATTTCAGCTATTGCTTGGCTGGTAGGGGACCCATTTCCCAGCATAAATAGGTCTATTCAAGAATTTTTATAATTCAATATATTCAAGAAATGTATAGGCAGCTACATTTTACTGTATATAAATGAATTGTGGACATGAGTAGTAGAAAGGATGACCATTCATTGAAAAAATCTAATATGTTTTCTTTGTATGATTTGCAAATTTGTAATAAGATTCTAAGAATGCACAATTGCTAACTTAAAAACAAAGCATTGTCATATGGATTAGTTGGTACTAGATAGTTCCTCAAGCTAATTAGTCAGATAATTTACAAATTAGATTGGGTGCAGTCACTGTGCTTAAAGATTATTCAGTCACAGCAAGTTGTTCCATGGTGTACAAAGAAGAAATCCTGAGAGAGAATCTTCCTGTTAGAACATTACTGAGATATCCTCATGGCACATAGACTGGAAACTCTGTTTCATGGGTGCTGAAGCAACCAATGAATTAGTCAGTCATGGAAACGTATTCTCAGCACAAAAATGTCTTCAAAAATGTTTTTGCATCTTTTAGTGTATTATAATCACAAAACAGAACAACACCAAGGCGCCATGATGGGTTTCTTCATCAAGCAAGGTAACAGGACAAACAAGTAACTATCAATGGAAATCCATCATCTATGACAATATAATATGGCACTCTTGCCTAAACACATATAAATATATGTTCAAATATTCTCATTGTACAGCCTGCTGTGGTACCTGTTGGTAATCTCCAATGCAGGGTAATACAGGTGCCCCAATATCTGCACCTCTCTCTTCTTGCCGTAGCAGCAAAAAACTCTTTTTGCTGTGGGCAGCCTACTCCTAGACAGCTGACCCCTACATATCCATGGCATCCATTGCCAACAACAGAGGGCCAAACCGATTTAATAAGAAGCTCGGTTAACAAAGAACAGGATGTGTTTGTGAGAGGGCCAAAGCAGGTAACCTGTAAAGTGGTGACCCTGGTGAAATAATTAACTTAACCAGTGTATGGTGGATCATATGAAGTGTAAAATATGTCAAGGGCAGGAGGATTTGTTAAAATAAAAGTAACAAAAAAAGCATATGTACAATGTATAAGTGAATGTGTGTTGAGCTCACTCTTGGCCCAACAATAATTTAATCAATGGACCCAAAAATATTAATATTAATAATAAGTATTAGGCCAACTAATTTGCCAACGATGGATAAAATGGTATTATTTTGTCCACAATATAAAGAAATGATATCCTGGGCAAAACGTCGCTACATGCATAATAAACTTCTGAATACTAAACTTTGTTAAAATTTGTCAGCTTGGTAATCTTACACTTTAAGGCAAGCATTTTTTAGCTTCTTGTTCTGAAAACAAATGAATAATGGTAACAGATTGAGTGTTATAGAAGTTATAGAAGAGGGAGTTGTAAACATTAAACATGCTGGATACAAGCTGAGGGTATAGTATAGCAAAGATATGTATGCCATGAAATGCAATGTTTCTACAATGTATTTATGTTTGTACCCCTTTATAAATGCTAAAACTTAGTTAATCTTAGTTAATTAAGTACTTCCTGACATGGGCCTTTATATTAAAGGATTCTTGACATGGCAACATTTCAACAGCCAAGGGTATAACTATAGCCATAGCAGCCTACAGAGATGCTGCAGAGTCTGGAAAAAAAAGCGAATAGGCTGTTCAGGTCTTTAAACATTTTGTAGCAAAACTCAAACCTGTACTGTATTTAAAACTGTACTCTATTTATTGCACCACCCCCCCTTAAAAAACAAAATTGGGACCCCAGACTAACGGGCCAGCTACCAAGAAGATGGAGTGAGGGGCATTAGTGAATGACAAGGGTAGAAGTAGAATTAGTGCAGAAAAGAATTCCAAAATGTTCAGGTCATTTAAGTAATTTTTTCAGGTTGAAATGTGCATGATGTGACTGTTTGAGTAAGAAACAAAACACCAATGGAATGAACTAATATTAGAAGTGATAAAAAATATGTTTATAAGGACATATTAGAAGGAACATAATAAAAGGGGTTACCATTACATGTACAGTAGGCCTCAAGTACAATATCATGTGCAGATTCGGAACCCTGGAATTATGAAGTGTTATTTATATTTTCAAATAACTAAAAAACATTGTACCAAAAATGTTTAAATATATATATATATATATATATATATATATATAT